>NC_040086.1:94358978-94667478 GCF_003369695.1 Bos indicus x Bos taurus | reverse complement strand
CATCCTGGTCTCTCAGGGGTTTTTCACGCAGGATGGGAAGGGCTTTTGTCCCAGCTTTGCTGAGTGTTTTTTCCTGCTTCTGGCTTCTCTGTGGTCCAAACCTTCCTGCTTCCCCTTCCCAGAGTCTCTGAATCAAGCCCAGGTTACCAACCTCTGTAAAGGAGACTTGCAGATAAGTACTAGCCCAGCCCTTAGAGGGCCTCTTATCAGCCATATGGAACTTCTTTTCCACTGGTCCAATAAGTCCTGGGCTGATGTGTTTGCAGAGCCAAAGCTAGGGAAGTTGAAAAGTGGGAGGGGAGCCGAGTGACTCTGTTCTCCCCTTTGACCCTTCATTTCTCACCTCTGGGCAGGACGCATCATAGCAGCCAGCAGAGAGGGTGCTCTGAGAGTGGGGCCACCCGTGGCCTGTGCATGGGGACAGTGAAATGGATGGGACCCAGGGGGCTGCAGGCCAGAGGAGGAGACAGACATGCACATAGATAACGCCAACACAGGGCACGGGGTGCCCAGGTCTCTGAGAGCCAAAGAAAGGGGCCAAGGGAGCCCAGTAGGAGAGCAAATGGTTCTGTCTTAGAAAGTTAGGAGAGGTTTCTTTGATCTGCCCCTCTCCAGAAAGCAGTCTGAAAAGGTTAAGGGTGTTCCAGGAAATGGGAACAACATCAGGTGCAGAAATGCAGAAAGGCATCACGCGTCAGGGAACCCCAGGCAGTACTTGAGGCAGGGCTGGAGAGGCAGGGAGGGCGGGAAGCAGAGCCTGAACCAGGAGTAGGTCCTTCAGTGGTGGGTGATGGACAGCCAGCCAGGGAAGGCCGGCTCCCACCACAGAGCCGGAGCTCTCCCTAGAAAGACCCACTCAGTCCCCTGTGATGCTGATGACATCTCGCTGCCCAGGGCAAGGCATGAGGTCATTGCTGAGCTGATACTGGGGGCTTCGGATGCCCTCTTGGGCTTCCCCTCCTCCATCCTCTTTCCCAGCTTTGATGTCCCTCTGTCTCTGCATGATGCTCCATCTCATGCAATTGCGTTGTGCTAAATATGATGTGGCACAGAGATTAGAAACACAGACTGGAAGCAAGGAGGCCTGTGTGTAGCCTCCAGATTGCCACTCATCTGCTGTGTGCCTTTGGTGACTTTATCCTCTGGGCCTCAGTTTTCCATGTCTGTGAAAAGGGGGCAGTGGACATAATGGCCACCTCATAGGGCTGTTGGAAGGGCTTGGTGAGCAGGGGCAGGTTAAAGAATTTAGCACAGGGTGCAGTGCACAGGAAGTGTTCAGTGAGTCGGGGCTCAGCTCTCTCCCTCACCCCCTGCTGCTGTCCCACTGAATCTAACCTTGCAGGTGGCGGACAGGCCAGGACAGGAAGAAGGAGAAAAGATATATTGTGTCCATGCTCCTCTGAGCATGCTAGGGCTCTAAGAGAAGACAGGGCCCACCTTGCCCTGTGCTTCCAAAGCAGCTTTGTACCTGCAAGGTAGCAGAAACTCACCTGTGCGCACTGCTCAGTGGGGGCAGGGCCCAGGCAGGCAGCCTCTCTGGACAGTCCCCCTGAGGGACAGCTGGGAGGACGCGAGATAGCAATCAGGGAGGTGGAGACGAGGGCCAAGAACGCCTAATGACCCATCTTGACATCAGTGCACCCTTGACGCCCTACTCCGAGGCCCTCAATCGGCAACACATTTAACTGCTTAGATATATAGTTTCATTTAAGTGACAGTAACTCTGTCAGTCCTGGGCTGACAAATGACAGCCCGCCAACCACTCAGCCGGGACAGCGCCACGGCCAGCCCATGGCTTGTCAGCCACTGGAGAATTACAGAGCCCGCTGGCCTTCGACCGCCAGACCGATCAGACCCCAGGGGACTCCAGAGGGGGGCCTGCTGGGAGGGAGGTCATCTCAGCACCCATAAATACCCAGTCTCTGAGGCAGGCTGCAAAGTGTCAAGGCTCCAGGAAGATTTGTGGCGGACTGGCAGAAGGGGTGGGCGGCTGGTGGGCCCAGCAGACAGGCCCGGCTGATGAGGGACCCCAGGGCTGAGACTACGAATGTCCTGATTGCCAGGGCGAAGGTAGAGGAAGAACCTTTTGCTTAGGGAGAAGCCCATGGAAGGTGAAGACCAGCCCTCTTTACTTAAATGAGCCTCTTCGCCACCTGCTTTCCTGTGGAGAGGAACTGGCCCTGTGGTTTTCCTTTTAATGAAAGGGGGAGTGTGTGTGCGCGCGCTTGTGTGTGTGTGTGTGTGCGCTTTCCTCTGTGTGAGGAATGTTTGGTGTTTGGTATCTTTGTGTGTCCATCTAGGCAAAGTGAGAGTGAAGTGTCTGGAAGGCGCAACTGCTTAGCTGATGGGTAGGGGAACCCAGGCGAGGTGGGCAGTGTCTCTGGAATAACTCACCTGGGAACCCTCACGACTGACACCGCTGTTTTCTGTAACCAAAAGAGGGAGGATTTATTTTTCCCATCTCTCAGAATAGGAAATCAGGGCCGAGTGTGTGGCTAAGCGGGAACCAGAAGGCACAGGGCGCCGACGCCCAGCCTCCAAAGTGCATCTCTCTGCCTGCGCCCCTTCCACCCCCGTGGCAGGGCTGCCCCCACTCCCGGGGTCCGAGGTCTGGGTACAGAGTCTGCTCCCGGGGCTTGGCCAGCCAGGTCACTGTGACCCCTTCTGCTTTCTGCCCAAAGCTCACACAGCTTATCTCCTAATTCTCCCCCTTATCTCATGTGCTTCCATCTCCCCACCCTCTGTTCCCTTAATTCAGCCACAAGGGTGTCTGCTCTCGAGGGCCCCAGTGGGTGGGGAGGTGGGGCGGGCAGAGCCCATCCCTGCACACCCTCTGTCTCCATCTGGGTTGGCCAAAACGGCCAGTGTGACTCCCTGAGCAGGAGGTGATGGGGAACGGGGCCTGGTTGAGGTGCTTGCTGAGCCTCGCCTCCCTCCTTGGAAGGGGTGGGCAGGCGCTCCAGGGGCTGGCCACTTCCTGAGGTGAGATAAGGCCAGGTGCCCCCTGCCTGCTGTCTCTCCTGGCCTCTCCCATTCAGAGATACTTCTGCCTGAGCCTGGGGTTCCCCCGGCCCGGGTGTTTTTTTTTTTTGTTCAGACAGTTATGAGGCTCTAGGACAGACGTTCTGCTGGGAGAGGAGGGGGAGTGGTAGGTTCTTGACATGGAGGTGAGGGGAGGCAGGAGGATGGGAAGGCAGAGCAGGGTAGCGACAGACCCTTCCTCTTATTCTCAGCTGTGCGGGCTGGGAAGGGCTGGGCAGGCGAGTCCGGGAGGAACCTGTCTGTGTGTCCGGCAGCTTGCTTTGTTCTTTGTCCACTTTTCTCTCCTCCTGTCTGTCTGAGGACTGGCTCCAGGGCCACCCCCAGGAGAAGAGCAGAGCAGAGGGGAAGAGGGGCTTCTACGCCCCGCCCCCCGCTGGGCAGTTGGTCAGGTCTGGGCCAGTTCCCCACAGGCCGGGGGCTGCCTGGACGCCTCTGGCCTCCAGGTTGAGGGTGGTTCCTCTGGGCTGTCTGTGTATGTCTTGAGGAACACATATTTGTTCATCAAGCAAAACTGACACCCCTCTTCTGGGGGCCCAGAGATGAGCTGGATACCAATCCTGCTGGCAGATCCCACAGGTTACCAGGGAAGATATGAAGAAGAGCCATGAATAGCACCATGAGATGTTGTAGTTGCCAAGTCGGGAGGAGGGGGAGGCTTTCTGGGGGCAGTAGTGAACATGCCCTGAACTCAAGGGTGGCAAGGGTGGGGCTTCCTCCATACCTAGTGGTTAAAAGCACAAGTGAACCAGAAGGAGCTGTGTGACCTTGGGTAAGTTAGTTGATCTCTCTGAGCTCAATGTCCTTTCTCCTTGTTGTCCAATTCTTTGTGACCCCATGGACTGTAGCCCTCCAGGCTTCTCTATACATGAAATTCTCCAGGCAAGAATACTGGAGTGGGTAGCCATTCCCTTCTCCCAGGGGATCTTCCCGACCCAGGTGTTAAACCCAGGTCTCCCGTATTGCAGGCAGATTCTTTACCATCTGAGCCACCAGCGAACCCCCCTTTTTTCCGTAGATCGGGGATAACAGCAGTACTTACCACAAACACTTGTGGAGCTGTAACAACGCGACTCGATGTTGTAGTCTGCACTCACTGCAGGGCATGGCCCCGGAAGGTGCCCAGGGAGTACCCGCTGTGTAGACGGTGGCTGGTCCATGAGCCACAGATGCTGAGAAGGACTGGAGTCTGCACTGTGTGGCCCCAGGAGGACACACTGCACCCAGCACCGTTCTGAACACCCAGAAGGGTTCAATGTCATCCCTGCTGTGAGCTGAGGACCAAGACTGCTGGCCGTGGCCCTGGCCTGGCTCTGTTTCTCTCTGATTCCTGGAGAGTCCCTTGCCCTCTCTGAGTGGCAGATTCTTCATCTGGAAATAGTTTAGGCTGGGGTTCCTCGAGGGTCCTTCTGGTTCTGGCATCCCATGGTCCTGAGTCCCACTTGTCACTGTCAGGCTAGAGTGTGGCGATCGCCATGCTGGAAGACTGTCCCTGCCCTCACACTGAGTGCCCCCGAGTACAGCCTAGGGACTCAGAATCGGCCCTGTGTACCCTTCTGTTCCTCCTTCCGATGTAGACCATTGCCAGCCACCTGCTCATTCCCTGGGCTGGGCTGCAGGCTTGAGCTTGAAGGTTCTGCACAACACCCAGGGGAAGCCCTCTGACATGGCTTCTTTTGGAGTGGTTGAGGCTGCTAGACATGTGACCACAGGCCAAATGGGCAGAAGGAAAAATTAACACTAATTTTCCCTTGCATTTGAAGGAATCCTTCACAAAGCGTTTCGGTGACATTATGCGCTAACATTTACTGAGGGCTTAATATGTGCCGGACCACCTTCTAATACTTTGCCTACTTTCCAGATGAGAAAACTGAGGCCCACAAAGGTGACAGAATTTGCTTAAGATCATACAGCTTGTAAGAGGCAAAGCCATGGCCTGCAGCCAGGCCCAGCCAAGTCCAGCGTGCCTCCACTGGACCCTCTTATTATTTTGCCAGACCTGTACCTTACTTTGATGAGGAAGACAGATGGGCAGACTGGACACAGAGGCTGGGCAACTTGCCCGGGTCACGTGCACCGTTGAGCGTCTGAACTCAGAGCTGGCGGGAGAGGGGCGAGGGGAAGGTCCCCAGCAGGACTGGACCCTGGACCCCGGTGTGCCTCTTCCTTGCAGGTGGCCGACCAGATGACACTGCTGCAGAACTGCTGGAGCGAGCTGCTGGTTTTTGACCACATCTACCGTCAGATTCAGCATGGCAAGGAGGGCAGCATCCTGCTGGTCACAGGGCAGGAGGTGACCAGACCCTACTGTGCCCCCCGCCCACCCCCCCACCAACCATGCCCTTCCAGAATTCTGGGCCCAGAAGAGATCCTAGGCCTCTCCAGGGCTGGCCCTAGACACCGCTGAATATCAGCCCTTTCCCCAGCTTCACGGGATGCCCACCAGCCTGACCTCCCTCTGACCAGCCCTAGCTTTGACCTGGAGAGGAGCCAGCCTCTGGGAGCCCTGTTCTGGGGGAGCAGCTCAGAGCTCTGGAAGGCTCTGGGAGAAGGTGGCGGTGGCACTGAGTAGTGAAAGAGTGAATAAGGGTTGGTCGGGCAGCAACAGGGGTGGCGGGACAGTCCCCACCTCCACACATGCAGAGGAGACGGCTGCATGAGCCAAGCTCAGAGAGGCAGGTTAGGGCTGCAGAGCTGCCGGGGGCCGCTAGGAGGAGGGTCTGGAGGGGAGGCGCCCTGTGGGGCTGAGATGAGGTACGAGATAAAGCTGGAGGGCTCGCTAGGGGCCTGCAGGTTCTAAATCCTGAATGGATGGATAGATGGATGGATGGGCAAAGGGGTCTGGGCCCCAAAGAGCTCAGAGTCAGAATTTGGGCACCCCAGGATGGGAGACATGGTGGGGTTGGGTTCGCTCCTGAAATCAAACAGGGGGCATCAGAAGAGTTTTAAGTGGGGAAGTTCACAGCCAGGTTGTATTTGAGGAAATGGCAGGATGGGTGGTGAAGAGGAAACGAAGGTAGCCACCCCCTGCTCAGAACACTTGGGACCTGGGAGGGCATGATTCAAAGAGGGGCTGAGACAGGGTGGAGGGAAAATGGAGGGAAGGGGAAAGAAGGAAAGGGAGGCTGATGCCCAGGGTCTAACCTAAGGAGGGAGCATCACTCCTGGTGTGTGTGTGGGGCGGGGGGAGGCGTGGATACAAGAGGGGAAGTGGGTTTCACAGGTGCTTGGAGTGGGGGTGGGGTGGAGATCGGAGACTACGGCCCTGCTCCCCACCCCCTACCTCCACCCCAAGCCCTTTGTCTTCATCCCCTGTCCTCACCTGGGTGTCTCAGGCCATCCACGGCTAGCAGAAAGCTAGCCACCTGTGAGTGCACGTGAAGTGAGTGAGAGGCAGGAGTGCTGGCCCCTGCCAACAGGTGGGTGGATGTCTCTGAGGCCATGGACTGCGTGTGTGCACCCTGCGGCTGTATTTTATTGTGCAGATATCTCCACACACATAAGTGGGTGGATGTTGAGATCTGCCCCTCACCATGTCAGTGAGAACATATACATGGGCGCGTGGATGTATGTGTGTTACCCTGTGATGCGACCATAGGAGAGAGTGTGTGTGTGTGTGTGTGTGTGTGTGTGTTCACGCCCTGTGAGTGTGTCCCTGCATGTGTGTGAACGTGAGCTGAGGTGTGGCCACATCCAGGTGTCCATATGCGGCCCCCCGGGGCAGTCATGGGGCCGCATCCACGTGTTTGCGGGCACAGCCACCCTGCCCCCGCCCCCACACCCAGCACAAGCTGGCACTCACTGCAGATGCCACCTCACAGCACACAAGCTGCTGCACCACGGGATCTGATCTGGCGGCCGCTCTTCGTGCATGAAGGACCCTTCAGCGCTCCCTCCGCACCCACCTGCCTGATGTCAGCTCTGCTGCGTGGGGGTCTTAGCTCCATGCAGGGAGCAGAGCTACGAGCCTGGGAGGGGTCGGGGGAGCAGGGACTTGAAGAGAGGCCTTCCCACCTGGCCCCGCCCCTAGGCGGGGCACCCCTGACCCCCAGGCTCCGACCAGTGCCTGCCCTGCACGCCCTCCCCTTGCGGCGCTGACCCTGCCCTGTGCCCGCCCAGGTGGAGCTGACCACGGTGGCCGCCCAGGCGGGCTCGCTGCTGCACAGCCTGGTGCTTCGGGCGCAGGAGTTGGTGCTGCAGCTGCACGCGCTGCAGCTGGATCGCCAGGAGTTCGTCTGCCTCAAGTTCCTCATTCTCTTCAGCCTCGGTGAGTGGGCTGAGCAAGGCCTGGCCTGGGGGTCAGGTGGATAACAGGTGGTGGGGTGGAGGTGGGGCTGGCGAAGAGACCCCAAGGTGGAGCGGTTCTCTGATGGGCGTCCTCGAAGAAGCCAGGCCCCCTCCCTTCGTGAATAAAGCTGTGAGGGGACCTGGTCCAGGGCCTGCTTTGTCTCTGGGCCTGAGTTTCTCTGTGTGGGAGGACAGAGGGCCAGGATAGGTCTAAGACTTGCCGTTTATGGGATAAGGACTTCTCCTGAGAATTTGGTAAATTCTTGGCTGAAAGCCTTAGGGAAGTGCCCAGGCCACCCCCAGAAAATGCCCATGTGATTTCAGGAGCTTCTGACCCCTGGTTCCCGTCCTGAGGTTCCCTGCTTTTCCTAATTCCCTGCTCCAGGGGTGTCTTTGAGGCCCAGACCCCTTTGCCCATTCATTCATTTTTTCATTCACTCACTCAAAAAAACAAAGAAACAAACCCAAATCCTTGTCTTCAAGGGAAGATGAGACAATAAGCATAATATGATTAGTAAACTATACAAATTAGTGAAATGACTAGTAAAATGTGTCACCTGGAAGACTGTGGTAAGTGCCAAGGAGGAAAAAAAAGCCGGGCAGGGGCAGAAGGCAGCCCAGGCCACCAGTTCTCCCAGCTCCACAAGTGTCTGGTGTCTGCCTCCTGTGCCCTCCTGATCTTGGCCCAACCTGTGCCACTCACGTCTCCACCCTCCTTCTGGGTTCTCATCAGGTCAGCCTCCCTCTGTCCTCCTTCACCCAGCAAGCTATGTCCAGTGCCCTCCTTGTGTCCAGTGATGCTGTGCCCCCGCTCTCAGGCAGCTCCCAGTCTGGGAGACACCTTTGCCCAGCACCATCAGGGCTGAGACAAAGAGATGGGGAATCCGGGATGGGGAGCAAGGGATCTGCCTGGAAGGCTTCCTGGAAGGGGGACATCTGAGCAGGGTCTTGGAGGATGAGTAGGAGTTTGCTAGGGGGAATACATCTTTTAGCAGAGGTATAGATGGGATGGAAGGTTGGAACAGAGGGAAGTGAATGCCTTGTCACCTGGAGAGAGGGCAGGACAGAGACGTTGTCTTTGTGGGAAATGACATCATAGTCACAGTCTGGCAAGTGTGTGCCTGCCCGAGAGTTGGGGCAGCTGGGGAAGCAGAGGGTAAGATAAAGGCTGGGAGTGGGGTGATTAGTGGAGTATTGACTGGGGGAAGCCCTGTGCTTAGGCTGTGATCAGGGGCCTGGGTGCCTAGGCTGGATTTCCTGACTCTGGCACAACAGGTTGGTAGCTGGAGGGGGCTTGTCTGCAAGGCTGCAGGGCTTGGTAGGAGCAACCATGGTGGAGGGTGGGGGCAGGATCTTGCCTCTAACAATGCAAGCTAGGGAAGGAAGTGAATGCATGCATGAATAAGTCTCTCTCCATCTTTATCTCACTCTTTATCTCACTCTTTGTGGGGAGTGACCTGGGTCATGATAATGACCCTCCGGGTGGGGGCCAGAATGTTGGGGCTTTGAGGGGAGAAGACCTATGACCCAGGCTTTTCTGAGCTCCTGGGTGCACAGTGAGAGGAAGCCAGGGAGCCACAGAGGCTGCTGGCTGACAGGTTCTAGGTTAGGGGAGGAGTCTGAGCAGTCCAGCGTGAGCAGGGCTAGGCCCAAGAGGAGAAACCAACGATAGCTTGGCTATTGGGGAAATCTGCCTGGAGGAGGGCCCTCTGCACTGGGCCTTGCTGTACGAGCAGGAGTATTCTGGGAGAAACAAAGCAAGCCGCAGCAAAGGCATTCCAGACAGAAGGAATAGCTGGTGCAGAGGGATGGGGAGAATCCTGACAGCTCGGGTGTAGCTGTGGGGCAGGGAGAGGGTGAAGAGGAGCCTGGAGAGGCAGGCAGGGGCCGAGCTGTGCAAGGCCTTGAAGGCCAGGCCAGTACCTTGAAGCTTCCCTGGGAAGAATCTGCAGCAGGAGAATCATGATCTAGTTTGCGTTTTGGAAAGGTCCTTCTGACTGCAGCATGGGAAAAGGATGCCTACGGCAGCCCAGAACCCTGCCAGAGGTTGGATGTGGGGCTGGGAGAAGCGGATACATCTGGGCAAGATGAGGGGCAAGATTTGCCCTGAGTCTGGAAGGTGGGAGGGGGCTACTCCCAGGATCCCACCCAGACAGCCAGACCGGGGTCCCCAAGGGAACTGGGAACCAAGAGAGGGGTGGCCACTTGCCCATCGCCCTTCAGCTGGCATGCTGAGCATCACCCCGGGGCAGCGCCTCCCTGGGCTGCTCAGCTTGAACCCTTGCGATGACTGTCCCCCCATTCCAACCGCCCCGCCCTCCCACCCTGCCCCTCCGCCCAGCGGCCCCTTCTCGCCTGCCTCCACAGAAGGGTGCCATTTGGTGTCTAAATAGCTGGCTCAGGCAGGCGCGAAGGCAGGTAAGGAGGTTTAATTAAAATTAGTGCCTCTCTCCTGGCAATCACGGTGTTTATGAAGATGGGCCCGGCTGGCATTGTTCTGCAGAGGACTTAATCGAAGCTTAATGGATTGACCTAACATTCGATTTCCTGACTTGCATTGAGGCGGCGGCAGCAGCATTCCCTTAAGCGTTTGCAATTTACCCACTGCTCGCGCCAACAAAAGGCGGCCTGAATAGCAGCCCCACTCGAGGGGCCATTGTGCGCGGGGGCGCCTGCCTGAGTCACTGCTATTGGGACAACATTCTTTATGCCTCGCTGGAATGAAAGGATTATTCAAATATTCAATTAAACCGTGAAAAGGGGGCTTTTCTGAGAACCTGGGGGCCCCCGGCTCCGCGGAGCTAGCGGGCTGCTCTCAGAGGTGGGGGTGCTATCTCCCAGCTCCCCCCCCCCAACCCACCCACCCCTGGGACTGCTGAGCAGGCCCATCTCCAACCTTCGGCGGCTCAGGGCTCATAGCGGGGCAGCAGATGAGGTCCAGCTCTTGGCTGCCCTGAGACGCAGAGCTGAATTTGCCCCCATTGTGCGGATGATGGGAAACTGAGGCTCAGACTGGGGAAGAGACTTGCTCCCGGTCACCCAGCTGGTGAGCTGGGATTTGAGCCCCCAACACAGGAGGGGACATCTTCAGGTTTTTGTGACTAAGGGAGGAAGGGTGTGTTGTCCAAAGGGATGTAGGCTCTGTCACATGGTCATCCCAGAGAATCTTCAGAGCAGTCCCTTTAGAGGGGGGCTTGGAGAAGAGGCATAGCTTGATCATGCTCCCCTCCAAGGGGGAGTCCAGAAATCTCCCTGGGGAAACCAAGGGCCCCAGGCTGGGTGGTCCTTGGACTGGACTCCTGGGTTGGATGGAACATGAGGTCATCATGTCATCTAATCCCCCAGGAACCCATGTCGAGGCCCGACCCCGCCCCTGCTTACCCATAGTGCTTGGGAGCCAGAGAGATCTGGGTTCGAGTCCCAGCTCTGGTATCCACTGCGCGCTCCAGGCACACTCCACTGTCCTTAACACCTGCGTGAAGGACACCCTTTCCTGCCTGCCTTCCTGTCTGTAGGGATTAACTGATGGAGGTGGGCAGGGAAGGTGCGGTGGGTGCTGGGAAAACGACTTTCCTGTCTTGCACTGTGGTGGCTGGGGCTCAATTAGTGACGGTGCATCCCTCCCCCAGCCCTGCAGTCCACCTCGGGGGGCAGTGGGGTCTCCAGCCCGCTGAGAGCTGCCAGGAGGGGTGTGTCCCTGAAAGCTGTTCTTGCCTGCACCTCCCCACCCAGTGCTCCGCCCTGCTGTCCCTGTCACACCGCTGCTGGGAACAGTAAATCCTGGTAAAGCCGAGGCTCCGGTCCTCCCCAGCCCCCTCCCACTCCTGCCTCTACTGCAGCATCTTGGCCAGTCCTTCCCACACCCTCCTGTTTCCTCTGGGCCCCTTGCCTTCTGTGTGGCCTTGAGCTGGTCCCTACCCTTCTCTGGACCCCCAGCTTCCTATTGTAAATTGTCAGAAGACTAACTGGAGAATTGCCCAGCCCAGGGGATGGTAGGGATTGAAGGTAGATGGGGTTGAAAAGAGATTGGGAAATGGATGGGACTGGTAGGCACCTCTTGCCCCCAGGGAGGCTAGTTAGGTGGGGAGACTTCCCATGACCTTTGAGTGAGTCTGGAGAGGACCAGGCTAGGGAACAGTCATGTACAGTTGGACAGGTTGTTTAACTGAACAAGGGCGCCTAGACAGGGGAAGGTAGAGCCTGAAACCCAGCCTGCATGCCCCTCACCTTCTTTCTGTGAGGTACGGGGGACCTTCTGTATAACTGGCACAAAGGTGCCTTATGGGCTAATGGTAATTCTGGGGAGGCCAGGAAGAACATGACCCTGGTTCACTTAGTATATGAGGGGAGGGGAATATCATGGGGGAAAGATTGGAGCGGGGGAGTGCCCAGATCCTGCCATACGCCCGAGGTCCAGCTCGGATTTCCCTAAATCCGACTTTGGACAACACAGGCCTCGACGGGCACGCTGGGGGCGGCTGGGGATCAGGGTTGCCAGGAGCATCCAGCCCTCCTGGCGCAGCGGGTGTTAAGAGGGATTAGAAGGGCCAAGGGCTGCGCATGCTGGGCTCCAGACTCCCCCGCAGCGGCTGGGCTGCGAGCAGTGGGAGCCGAGGGGAAGTGGATGGACGACTGTTTTCTGAACCACAGGCTGCCACATCCCAGGCCACACGGGGCTAGGAGTCAGGGATGCGGACAGGATCTGTGGGTTCCTGCTGATCGGTAACCCCTAGCCAGGGCACCAGCCGAAGATGCTGCCCAGGAGCTGAGGAGGGCTCCTGTGACAGGAAACTGGCCCTCTATGGGCACCCTGGGGGCCAGGCGCCTGTGCAGCTTCCCCTGCCTCAAGGTGGGCATGGCCCCTTTCATAGAGGACGAAGGCCTTCAGGTCAGGAGAGGATAGGGCGCGGGCCACCAATTCTAAGCAGTGGGGCTGGGATTTCAACCACCATCCATTTCACACTGGAGACACTTGATTTTTGTCTCCTCACCGGGCCTCTGGGCAGGACCACACTCCTTTGTCCCTGGTCCACACAGAGCTACCCAGCCACCCACCTGTCCCTCCCATCGGCAATTGTCCCTTTATGTTTTGTCCCTGTTCTTACACAATGTCCGTGTTTTCTGTGCGAGCATTTTTTATTGTTTTGGTTTTTGTTGTTTTTGGCTGCACTGGGCGGCATGTGGGCTCTTAGTTCCCCAACCAGGGATCGAACTCATGCCTCTAAGTTGGTAGCTCCGAGTCTTAACCACTGGGCCACCAGGGAAGTCCTTTGCAAGCATTTTTAAGTTATGTAGATGGCTTTTGGGCTTCCCCAGTGGCTCAGCAGTAAAGAATCCACCTGTCAATGCAGGAGACAGGGGTTTGACTCCTGGGTCAGGAAGATCCCTTGAAAAGGAAATGGAAACCCACTCCAGGATTCTTGACTGGAAAATCCCTCGGACAGAGGAGCCTGGCGGAATATAGTCCATGGGGCCACAAAAGAATCAGACAGGACTTAGCAACTAAGCAACAGCAGCAAAGATGGTGTTCCCTTATAGATCTCATTCTGAATCTCCCTTTTTTGTTTTTATTCTGTTTTCTCCCCGCACTCAGCCCCAGGCTTTTAAGGGTTTGTCCATTTGCTCAGTGCTGTGTCTGCTCCATTACTTCTGCCTACTGCACAGGACTCCTGGGGGTGTAGCCCCCGCCCGGCCATCCGGGCCACCTCCCCATCGCTGTAAATACTGTTGCAGTGAGCATCCAAGGCCCCCTCCCCATGGCCCCGTGAGAGAATTTCCTTGGGGTGCTGGAGCCTCTTGATGGGTCAGAAGGTGGATCAAAAGCGTGCCTGCCACTCTCTCCACTCACAGTTCGCCTCTTGGGATGGTGCTGATGGGTGATGATGGTGGTGGGGTGCTGATGCGGATGGTCACTCCCTGGAGACGATGGCGACAGGATGGTTTTGACCGTGGGGGATGGTGTTGGCCACGGACGTGGGGAGAGGAGGAGTGACAGTGACAGTAACCCAGGGAGCCTTGGGAAAGCACCAGACGCTTGTTCCTCTGAGCACTTTCTGGATACAGGCTCCCTGAACTCTCACAGCCGTCTGGTGAAGTAGATGCTACTGGTGCTCTTTTTGCCAGTGAAGAAATCGAGAGGTTCAAAGACAGATCCGAGGAGGGACCGGGGGAGGTTGGCGATGGTCTCGGTGATGGCGGCGGTGGGCGCAAGGACAGTGGCGGCGGTGGGCGTGATGACAGTGGTGGCAGCGGCAGTGACAGGTGCTTGTGGCTGGGTGACCAGCGGTGGCCGAGTGTGTGACAACCACAGGGGTGTCAGCAGTGGTGACTGCTGCTGGTGGTGGCGTTCAACCAAGGTGTCGCTGGTGATGGCGACCCTGGTGGTGGCAGGAACGACTGAGGTTTGGTAGTTGACGGCGGCAGGGACCATGTGGGTGAAAACCAGGGATGCTGGTGCCGGTGTCTGCCAACCGCGGGCATGGCACCGTGGCGGCGATGGGGAGACTGTGGTGGCAGTGCCCACGTCTCTGGTGATCGCAGGGACGCTGGTGTGGGTGAAGCCAGCGACAGCGTCGGTGATGTGACGGGACTGGTGATCGGCTCCTCCCTCTGCAGATGTGAAGTTCCTGAACAACCACAGCCTGGTGAAGGAGGCTCAGGAGAAGGCCAACGCCGCCCTGCTCGACTACACCCTGTGCCACTACCCGCACTGCGGGGACAAGTTCCAGCAGCTGCTGCTGTGCCTGGTGGAGGTGCGGGCGCTGAGCATGCAGGCCAAGGAGTACCTGTACCACAAGCACCTGGGCAACGAGATGCCCCGAAACAACCTGCTCATCGAGATGCTGCAGGCCAAGCAGACTTGAACTCGGGCCAGTGCGGGGGAGGGGGACCGGGCCGGGGCCAGGGGGCGGGTCGCAGCACCCTCGCGGCCTCCAGGTGGTTTATTTTTATTACGCTGACCCAGGACCCCACCACGTAGGCCGCTGCCCCTCAGCTCTGGGAAGCCCCGTGTTTGGGAAGGTGGGCGAGGGTGAGCAGGGCCTGGCTGAGGGCAGGTGGTCCCCACTCACTGCTGGCACTTGCCTGCTACTCAGAGTGCCCCAAGGAGGTGGCTGCTAGCCACTCCTTCCCTCCCCCTGCTCCCAGCTGTCTGTCCTGGAGTCTGGATCCCAGGCCCAGGGAGGAGGTTCGGATTCCCTGGTGGGCCTCAACGTCCCTTGAGTCAGAGGTCATCCCTTCGTCCTCTCCTGGGAGCAGAGGCAGAGAGAGGTCAAGTGGACATCAGCGGGCGGGAGAGGAGAGGGTCTCCAGACCCTCCTGGAGACCAGGAGGGAAGCCCTCTGTTTTGTAAACTAAGGATAACAGAGTTTGCAAACTTAGGCAAGGGGACTGTTGGGCCCTGGAGGACACTGGGAGACTGGTTAGGACAAAAAGACCTCCTCCCTAAACCCTCTGCCCCATCTGACATCTGCAGGGGAGAACTTTGACAGTTGTTATCTGAAAAGTATTTTGCTACAATCATCTTTCTAACCCTCTCCCGCCAGAGGAGAAGTTTGGTTTGGCACAATCGGCATTCTAGCCCTGTTCACAGTTGGCCCTCCTGGCTGATATTTATCTGCAAGGCTGTAGTCAAGAAGTTTGTTTTGTTTTGTTATTTGATTTTAATTTAGGTGCTCCTTGAAAGGTATGTATGTGGAGGGGCAGGGGACAGATCTGAGGTCTGAGACTGGGGGTACTAGGACCAAGGACAGCCCGTGGTTTCTCTCCAGACACCCTCATACCGAGTACCCAGGGGTGGTGCTGGGTCATTATTCCTGAGCCCCCACTCCAATCCAGAGAAGAGCCTGTCCCTCTACCCCACTAGGTGGACAGCAACATGGCCTGTGGGGAGCTCAGAGTCTCTGTGAGTGGGAATCGGGGTGATCTTGGGGGGAGAGTGTACGGGGCTTCAGGTCAGGGGCATTGCTGATGAACCGTCTTTCACTGGCCCCATCCCATTGGGTTCCTTGCTGCACACCTTTGAAGCTGGACCTCAACTCCTCTCCTACATCCCGAAAGACCCTCTGCAGGGCCAGGCACCAGGGAGCGGCCTTGGTGTCCTCCGTCTCCAGGCCGGGCGTCCACGGTCTGTCCCGCTTTCACGATGCTGTCGCGGCTTGTGCTCAGCTTGCCCAGTTGCAGATCGCTGGGCATCCCTGCCCCCGCCTTCCAGCACCCTGTCTCAGTCGCCGCCCCTGTCTTCTGAAACACGTGCCCCTGGCCAGGCTGGCGATCCCCCAGCCCCCAAATGAGAAGTGCCCTTAAGAACCCCCCAACCCTCGCAGCCCTGGAATAAATTTTGCAATTAGTTTCCAGCTACTTTTGCCTATTTACATTCTGGGGCCAAAGCAGAGCCTCCCAAATAGGCTTGGGTTATCTAGGGCAGGGCCATGCTCCAAATGGGATGAAGGCGATACCCAGGTAACCTTTGGTTCAAAACCTGGGGGAGGCAAGATGGGGTTTGGGGGCTGGGGAGGGGGATACCAGGCACTACTGGGGCCCCACCTCATCCCTGGGTCCCTGCTAACCGTGGGAGGCCTGGAAGAGGCTTGGGCTTCCCAGAGCCTCAGCCTCAGTTGCACCCTGGTTGCATCTCAGCTGCCACCCTGGGCAGGAGGGAACAGTCATTGAGTGAGCATCTGCTGTGTGCCACCCATCATTTCACTGTTCCTCCAGGAGCCCCGTGAGGCAGGGGTTATAATCCAGAAGAGGGCAAGGGACTTTAGGCGGCCACCTGCTGGGGCCCACCTGCCTTCAGGGCGCTGGCCGTTTCTTCTCTGTCTGCCATCAGAGGCCCACAGGCCCTGGGCCTGGCCCCTCTCACTGATTCCCCGACTCCCCCCAACCCAAGCCACCTAGTGGCAGCAGTGAGCAAGGCCCCCTCTGAGGACTGCTTCCTCCGGTCTGCTCCAAGTGCCCTTCCAGGATTTCACCTGCCTTGTCCATTGGTCCGGCCCATCCGCTTTTCGCAGTCACTTTGGTAGGTGGCAGCCCCAGATTACAGACGAGGAAACTAAGATGAGTTGTCCTCTCCAGGGTCACACACTGAGAAAGCCAACCACAGATGCAAGCTTCCATCCTTGACCCATTGACCAACCTAATTTACTCCCAGAGTCACTCCTGCTCCACCCATGCCTCTGGGCAGATTAGGAGCAAGCACTTCTTTTAGGGCGAGGCAGCCTGAGGCAGACACCTTGGCAGTAGCACCTTCAGATACCCTGGTTCCTGCCCCTGGGGAATGTTTAGTCTTGTAGGGGAGAGTGTCTTAATCAGATCGTAACCTGATGTGATACATCGTGTAACTGCACAAGATAACAAAATGGTTGATTCTGCTCCTGGGGGGACAGGAAGTCTTCACAGGAGAGGTGTCCTCCAAACTGAGTTTTGAAGGATGTCCAGGGGTTTGCCAGCTCGACAGGAGTTGGGGGCAGTCCAGGCAGAGGGAACAGTGTGAGCATAAGGCTGGAGGGGCGTCAACCAGCAGTGTGTGGGGACCTAAGTGAAGTGGGTAGCCTTTCTCTCCTCCAGGGGATCTTCCCAACCCAGGGATCGAACCCAGGTCTCCCGCACTGCAGGCAGATTCTTCAACAGCTGACCCATAAGAGAAGCCCAAGAATACTGGGGTGGGTAGCCTATCCCTTCTCCAGTAGATCTTCCCAACCCAGGAATCAAACCGGGGTCTCCTGCATTGCAGGCGGATTCCTTACCAACTGATCTATGAGGGAAGCCCTTGGAGACCTAAGAGGTTATTTTGGCTAAAGAGCAAAGACAATGTGTTGGGGGGAGGAAGTGGAGCAGGGGGTGCGGAGACTGGAAAGGACGCCTTGGTTCCCAGCCCTGACCGCCCCCACCCTCCCACCCCCACCCATATGATTAGTGTGTGGGGAGGCAGAGGCACTCCGGAGGGGAGTGAAGAGTCAGGATATTGCAAATACAGGCAGTAGGGGCTACCAGGTGCCCCGTCCAGTTCAGCGCCACCCTCTTGCTGCCTCTCCAGGGTCCGGCCCCTTCACTCCTTTCTCACATTAGTGGGCAGCAGGCTCTGCCTAACAGGCCGGGCTGAGTGCCCTCGTGGTGAACCTCAGCAGTGATGCCCGGCCCGCCACTCCTCCTGGGGTCCTGCTGGATCCTCCCTGGGCAGGCAGGAACTATACTCCTCCCCACCGAGGCTGCTGTCTTCTCTCTCTGCCTGGGACCTTCGGAACCTTAGACATCGCTGCCCCTGGGCTGCAGGGTCTGTGTGTCCATGGTCTCTGTCACATCCTTCTTTGGCAATGGCCAACTTTTCCTGAGTGCCTTGCATGCTGGGCACTGGGACTAACACACAGGATGGCTCCATGTCCCTGCGGAGTGGGTCTGATGTCCCCCATTCTGCAGATGATGGACTAGGCTTCCAGGAATTCAAACCCCAGCCCCAGAATGAAATACCCAGACCCCTGTGTTGTGCGGTGGGTTAACTATACCCTGAATAGATTTTTATCTCAGACTCAATGCAGGCAGGGCCCAGGATGAAAGTGACCCTGAGGTCACAGAGGGAACCGGGAGCAGCTTGTACCTTGTTGGGTCTCGGGCTTCTTCTCATGCAGCCCTACCCCACCTCCACTCACCTGCATGGGGAATGGCTGCCTCCCCGCTTCCACCCAGCGGATGCTCTGATGCCCCTCAGCTGCGCCATGGCCTCTGGCCCAAGAAGTGCTGGAGTCAAGCTGAGGTCAGCAGGATGCTGTTAACAGCCTTGCACCCCAAGACCAGACCCTGGGCCTCTCCTTCACCTAGCCCCTACCTTGGGGCCCACGCAGGTGCCAAGCCCTCACCATTCCTGCTCACCTTCGCTCTGAAACTGGCTCCGCCCACGAGGAGACCAGGCCTCAGAGAAGAATCTTGCCCGAGGCCACAGAATCAGTGATGCCAAGACCTAGACCCATAGCCAGATTCCGAGTTGGAAGTCCTCTCGCAGCCCTGACACATCTGACCTGAAGCCACCCCACCTGCCGTGGTGTCTCCTCTGAGCAGGCTGCCTGGATGGCTCCTACTCACAACGACTGCCACCCCTCACCTCTATGTCACCCAGCCTAGGAGACCCAGGTATGAGTCATGGAGATCTTCCCTGAGCGTCAGAGTTCTTCTCTGTACAATAGGGGTGATGGTGGTCTCAGGGCTGAGGTAACTCTGAGGTGGTTTGAGGTTCAGCACCAGCCAGGTACACAGGTAGGTGCTAATTAGTGTTGGCCACACCTACCCTGATGGTGAAATGGGGTCCATCTTGAGTCGAAAAGTCAAAGAGTAGCTTGTTCCTCCCTCCTCCCAGGGAGCCTGGCGTCTCATCTGCCTCCCCAGGCCAGGGTGACCCCAAAGAAGGAAAGGTCACTACAGTACCGTTTATTACCAGAGACACCAGGGGGCTGTCAGAACTTCGCAGCAGGAGGGGCGGGGTAGAGGGGAGGGGCGGTCATGGACAGAGCCGTGGGACCTGGCGGGGTACGCGGGAGCTCTGGGGCCAAGGTTCCTCTGGCAGGAGGGAGAGGCTGAGGCCCTGGGAGAGGGTGGTGGTCCACACGCAGGTCGGCAGGGGCCCCCAGTGGGCTTTCAGAGGTCCCCAAGAGGAGCTTGCAGGAAAATCCCCATGCACTGTCTCTAGAAACCTGGGAGGCAAGTGTACCCTGTGGGTTGGGCTGGCAGAGAAGCAAGATGGGGCCCCACCCTTCCAAGATGGGGAGAGGGCTGGGAACTGAGGCTGGGGGAGACTTTGGGTGAGATTCTGGCCTGGGTGACCCTGGCAGTCTCCCTCAGCCTCTCTCCGAGCCTCAGTTTCTCCCTCCGGAGAACACCTGCAATGCCGGGGTGCGGGGTGTGTGTGTGGCGGGGGGCAGCAGGCATTTTCGGGAGGGGCGGGAGCAGGCCTGGGAGGGATACCCAGCAGGCAGCCTTCACTTCCCTGCACTTCTTGCTCGGGCCACCTGAGTGGGTCGCGTGGTGGGGTGGGGGGCCCTAGGGCATCTGGAGGGCGGAGCGGGATGGGGGTCCCTCCGAGGCCGAGGTGGAAGCGGCTCTGTTGCTACGAGGGGCCTTAGCAACGCACCCATTCAGCGGAGACAAAGGCGCTGTCACTTGAGCGCAGAGGCGCCTCTGCCGCTCTCTTGTTCCCACAGACGCTGCGCCTGCGGGGGCGGGTGCTGGGGGGCTGGGAGCCGAGGTGTGTAGCGGGGTGATGGGTGGGGAGGCTGGGGTGGGGGGTGCCTTTCTGCATGCTCAGCACGCCCCCCATCTGCAGGACGCCTGCGCCCTCCCGGCAGGCCTGCAGGGGGCGCCTCCAGCCCATTTTGCAGAAGGGGAAGCTGAGACACGGAAGGACTGGGACATCCGCCTGGACGCAGGTCGGCTGGGAGTTTGGGGTCATACAGACCCAGGCTCAGATGTGCCTAGGCTTACCCCCACGTGACTCCTGCTGCCTCAGTGTCCTCATCTGTGGGGGTGGGGGCCCGACCCCTGGCTCGTCAAGGGCTCCTCTCTGTGCCTCAGCGTTCTGAGCGGCACAATGGGAGGGTGACCACACCCCTGTTTTCCCCAGTCACCTCATGAAAGGAGCCACCAGATGCCCAGGTTTAGCACAGAGCTCAGCCCCACTGAGAGCTCCATAGACCTGCCTCTGGCCCTGGCTGGAAAGAACCCGGAACTTTCGGAGGCGGGGCAGTGCTGAGTCGGCCCCTCAGAGGCTTGTCTCTGGTTCAAGACTGTGGGAGGCCAGGGACCACGGTCCCCAGGGGCTTCCCTCGGGCCAGGATAAGTGCTCCTTGAGCAGGTGGCCCCGGCCCTGCCCTGCTACCCACAGGCCCCCACCCCCTACTCCATCACGTCCCCATCAGCTGTCCAATGGGGAAACTGAGGCCTTGGGGAAAGTACTTGCTCCTCGTTGGGCTTGGAAGAACTCTCAGACCATCAGGCATCTGGCCAGAGCGCTAAGAGTGGGTGAAGTGGGGCGGCGGGCGTGGGGCGCACAGAGGAAGGCAGGCCAATGGTTCCCTGCCGTCCCAGCAGCACTGGCCAGGGAAGGGGTCCCAAACTTACTCCCTAAGAAAGCCTTTCCCCAGAGCACTGACCGAGCCCACCGGGCGCTAGTGGGGGAATTTTAGGCACCAACAAGGAGCAGAATGAGACAGGAAGAGCCTCTCAAACTGTGGGAGGCCGGGTGGGGTTGCTTCTCAAATCACTTCCATTTCCACACAGTGGGGCTGAGGGACTGTCCGGGCACCAAGGGAAAAAGGGGGACACCCCACCTGGGGTGTGGGAGCCGTACCTGAAGCCTTGAATGCTGTCAGCTCCACGGCCTGAGGACAGAGGAGGCCCATCAGGGGCTGGTCCCCCTCTCCTTCTGCTCCTCTGGCTCTGGGGGCCCTTGGCTACCTTGGAGATGACTGCTCCACCCCCAGGGGCCTTGGCATTCAGGTTCTGCCAGCTGCTCCCAGCACCCTTCAGTCTAGGAGTTGACGGAGGAGGCCCCCTGGGTCCCCAGGAGAAGCCCCCACCCCAGCCCCATGCTGATCCCTGTGGTTTCCCTAACCCTTCTGGTCACAACTGCCAGCCCCTTGGTTGAGCCCTGCCACCCCTGACCCAGCCTCACCGGTCTCTCGGGTTCTGCAATGGAGGAGAAGGTTGTGGGGATCCTGGGGCCATGGGTTCCTAGAAGGGGGAAGACAATTGAGCAGGTGAACCTGTAGGAGACCGAGGCAGGAGGCTGTCTCTCTCTGCTCCCCTACCCTGAACAGGGACCTCATTATTAAAAAAAACTCTTTAAGAATCCACTCAAAAATTCACCTTGTAAATTAGCGCTGAAGAAACCAGGACCCAGAGAGGGAAAGTAACTCGCCCAAAGGCGCAGAGCAGGGGAAGTAGGAGCTGGGATACCAATTCCTGGCCTGACCCTGAAGTCATTCAACCCATGCCCTGTCTCAGGGCGCCGAACCCCATCCATCTACCTGCCTTCAGGAACCCCCCACACCCCTGCTGCATGACCCAGGGAGGGCAACTCTGGCAAGCTCTGCCTCTGGGCTGGGCCCCAGGGACCCCTGCTGCCTGGTGGTGGAGTGGTAGGAGGTAAGGAGCCTTTTATAAGCCACCCCCAGGCCCTGCAGCCACAGGACTCCCTGGGCCTGTCTCCTTGTCTTTCAGATGCTTGGGCTGAGCACGGGGGAGGCTGGGGCACCGGGTAGCACTTGGACTGGAGGGTGGTTGTGGTCTTACCTCTAAGAGCCAGGTGTCTCTGGGGTGGAGCCAAGACTCTGGGGTCATCCCTGGCCACCTCCCAGGGACACGAGGGTCTAGAGTGGAACCCCGGGCCCGTGGGACTGGAGCGAGCCTGAAAGGAAGGGGCATCACCGCTGGGATCCCTGCCAGAGGTAGGACCTCCCGCCCCTTGGCCCCCAGGCCTGCCCACCGTGAATGCCTCTGCTGCCTTCTTCTCAGTCATCCTCCGCAGGGCGCTCCAGACCTGGAGGATGGGGCAGGGGCAGGGCTGGGACCCTTCCCCGACCCCCACGGGCTGGGTGCAGAGCCCCCGACAAGTAAGCCCTACCCACCCCCATCCACATCCCACCCCAGCAGCAGCCTGGGTCCCCGGACTCACCTCTCCGTTGTAGGCGGCATAGACCAGGAAGATGTACGGCCCCTGGGGACAGACCCAGGGTGAGGGTGGGTGACCTCCTGGGAGGTCCCCATCTCCCACTGCCTGGCCTGGCACCACAGCACAGGCAGCCCCAGAGACATTTAGAGACACTGGCCAGTGAACACAAGTCCTGCCCTGTCCGCCAACCCGTGATGGGGAGTGGGCAGTTGTGGCATTCCATGGTAAAAAGAACCAGGAGGGCCTGGCCCTGCCGGATCCCATGCCTTCAGTCTTGGGTCAGCAGGCAGCCTCTCTGCCCTCTATCCCTCCACGCCCCACCCCCTGACCTGCCCTGTCCTCATGGCCTCACCACCTCCTGAAGCTCCAAGGCTAAGTGAGGTCCAGGAACAGCAGACCTGGCAGGGACCTCACTACATCCTGACTGTTCAGTTCAGTTCAGTCGTGTCCGACTCTTTGGGACCCTGTGGACTGCAGCACGCCAGGCCTCCCTGTCCCAACTCTCAGAGTGTACTCAAACTCATGTCCATCGAGTTGGTGATGCCATCCAACCATCTCATCCTCTGTCATCCCCTTCTCCTCCTGCCCTCAGTCTTTCCCAGCATCAGGGTCTTTTCCAATGAGTCAGCTCTTCGCATCAGGTGGCCAAAGTATTGGAGTTTCCGCTTCAACATCAGTCCTTCCAATGAACACCCAGGGCTGATCTCCTCTAGGATGGACTGGTTGGATCTCCTTGCAGTCCAAGGGATTCTCAGGAGTCTTCTCCAACACCACAGTTCAAAAGCATCAATTCTTTGGCACTCAGCTTTCCTCTAGCTGAATGCCTCTCTGAGTCTCTGTTTCTTCATCTGGGAAGTCGGGATGTGGCCAGGACTTGCCTCCTGCTGTGTGTGAAGGCGGAGTCACAGCGGCTCCTCCCCACACATTCTAGGACTACAAAGCCCTGGCCCCTCACCAAGCACCAGCATGCTTGACCCTCACAGCAGCTCCATGGCAGGGGGTGGAGGGAGGTTCATTCTCCCCATTTGATGGAGAGGGTCCTGGGGCCGGGGGTGGGGACAGAGCAATGTGTCCCAGGCCTAAGTGTGGGCCTCCACCCACAGGTGGCTGGTGGAGCTTAGGACTCCCTCACCCTCCACTTGGACGATGCAAAAGGCAACAGTTTCTCCCCTGAGGCTCAGACAAGGGAACACAGGTGAGGAAATGTGGGGTTCCTTGAGGCCCTCTAGCTTCCCAGGGCTGAGAACTGGAGCCCCAGAGCCCTACTACTCTCCCCAGCTCCCAGGCACCAACTGGGTCGCTACCAGCCCCAACGCTGCCCCTAAGCCAGACCCTGGGGGCTCCCAGCCCAACACACCCGGCCGGTACTCTCCCTGCAGCTCTCTGCACGGCGTCCCCCATCTCATCTCCTTTGACTCAGTCCTTATGCTAAGTCGCTTTGTGAGCCCATGGACTGTAGCCCATCAGGCTCCTCTGTCCATGGGATTCTCCAGGCAAGAATACTAGAGTGGGTTGCCATGCTCTCCTCTAGGGAATCTTCCCAACCCAGGGGTCAACCCCATGTCTCCTGCATTGGCAGGCAGGTTCTTTACCACTAGCGCCACTCCTCACACCCAAACATTCACTCCAATCCAACCACACCAGCAACCTGTCTAACACCCTCCCAGGCCTGGGTGGAAGTCTGAGCTCCTCACACCAGCTCTGGGGACCCTGCATGGTCTGGCCCCCATGTTCCCTCCTGCGACATTTCTCACCAGCTCCCCCGACCCCATGTCTCCCTCCATCTGATTCCACTGTGCTCCCCTAACTTAAAACTTTATTCCCCTCTCTCCATGCAGCATTCAGGCATTCGCTGAGCACCACTGCCTCCAGGGAATGCCCACCCTGCCTCCCCACGCGACCCTGACTGCCGCTTGTGCCTCTCAGTCTCAATCGCACCGTACTGCAGTTGTGTGGCTCTGGTGTCTGTCTGCACCCCCAGGCTGAGACCTCCAAGGGTGGTTTCTTTGATCCTGTGCCCCACCACGGTCTCAGCATGCAGCCCAGCTCGGGCACAGGGGAGGCACTGGGGAAGAACATGCTGAATGGCTGAATGAAACCATCTTGCAGCAGGTTATGCTTTGGTCTTTGCAAATATCATCTCAATGGAACCCAACAGTGATCTCATGAGGTGGAGATTATGATTCCCTTTATACAGATGTAGAAACTGAAGCCTGTCTCCATTTGTCTAGGCCTTCCAACAAGACCCTCAGGCACGGAAGGTGTGAGCCCCAACCTGTCACAAGACTGAGGCTCTGCTCTTCCAGCACAAAACCTGGCAGAGAGGCCAGACGGAAACAAATCACCCCCAAAAGCAAATAAATGAGTCCAGGCAGATTTCAATCCCTCCAGCCCCATCCCTGCTCCCTGGTCACCTGGGGCAGGTCCTGCCCAGTTTATGCCCCAAGACAGTGAGAAAGCGATGAGGCTGGAGGTTGAGCGGGGAGAGTGCGACATGGAGAAACAGCAGGTATGACGGAAGAGAGAGGAGAGGGAAAGGCCAGGCCTGGAGAGGGACACATCCAGGAAGGACTCAGAGAACGTGCCTCTGAGCTGACTTGGGAGCTGCCCTGAGACAGTCACGGGAACATCAGAGCGGGCTCAGGTCTCATGCCTTCTGACCCATCACAAGACAGCCTTTCACCAGACCTGAAGGTCTGAGGCTGGCTGGGGGCAGGGGGCCAGAGGGGTGACCCTCAGAGAGAGGGAGAGGCAGGGGAAGGGACCAAGAGACAGGGTCAGAGCCCAACAGAAGGGGAGATGTAGAGAGAGGCCCAGAGGAGCCAGGTAAGACCCACGCCAGAGGAAAAGGGGACAGGGAGAGGAGACTGTGGCAGAGACAGAGCCCGAGAGACAGAGAAGGAATCTCAGGGAAAACTCAGAGACAAGTAACGAGACACCGAGAGAGGAAGGGACCTGCCCTGAGAGGGAGGCGGCGAGGGCTGTGAGGGCGGCTCTGGCCCCGTGGCTGCAGGGCCACGGGCAGGGATGGAGCTGGAGCAGTTGCCATAGCAACAGGAAGCTGCTGCCCTCCCCACTCTGAGGCAGGGTGGAGAGACCTGGGCAGGGTCTCTCTGTTAAGTGGGCCGACCGTAAGGGCTTCTCCGTGTCCGTCTGTGTCCCCAGCTGCTCAGCCCTGCCACGTCTGCGGGAGCCGTGCTTCTTTGCGAAGAGTGTGGGAACCCCAGGTTTTCTTCACTCTCCTGGCCCCACTCCGGGCGCGACCCCCATCCTTCCCGAGCTGTCTGCTGCTTCCCCCACCACCTGTTTTTCCTTTCTCCAGTCCCACGCCTGTCGGCAGAGGGCGGCGAGTCCCCAAGGCCCAGGGGGAGACGATAGCATGGACCAGGACCCTGGAGCACTAGGCGCAGACCACAGGAAGAGGTGCTAGAGGCAGCAGGGAGGCCGAGGGGCAGGGTGGGCTCTCCTTGGACTGTCCTCCCTCCCAGCGCTTACTCAGTCCCCTGGTGGTGGCTGTTTGTGTCCATGCCCGAGTCCCCATAGATCTGCAGACTCCTGAGGACGGGTGCCTGGTCTGACCCACTTCTGTGGCCCCAGGACACGCGACCGGAAAGGCGCACAGTGGGGTTTCCGCAGTCCCATGGCACTTTTCCGTGGGTCATGTCCTTCCAAGCAGCACCTTTTCTAAACTGCTGTTTTCACTGGTGGAGTAGCTCGTGCTGCCCCACATAGGCCACCCGCAGATGCCAAGGGGAGAGGCCCCCCCGCCCCGCTCAGCTTCCTGCCGAGGCCTGAAGTGGCTGGAGCACAGCCTGGAGGCTGGGACTTCTGCTGCGCCCTTGAGCGTCAGGATGCCAGGCATCTTAGCCACCCCCTCCTGGGCCTCAGCTTCCTCAGCTGTCTAACGGGCCACAAAATCCTCCCTGAGGTTCTGCTGTTTGATTGGAGGTTTGACCCAGTCCCCTCTTGTCCGTCCTCCCCCCAGCAATGTCCCCAATGCCTTGGTGACAACCATGAGAGAGAGGACACTCCCTCCCCAGCCCCCTGGCCAGCCAGCCACGCCCGCGGAGCTCATGTGTGGCCCAGGGCCCGGAGGTACCTGCAGGGAATTGAGGCCCACGGCGGCGTAGGCCCAGGCCGGGCTGAGGTGCACCAGCACGCCCACCAGCCAGGTCAGGCCCAGGACAGGCAGCAGGACCAACACCGGCTTCACTGTGGCCCTGCAGGACAGAGGCTGGGCTGGGGAGGCTAGGGGCCCCGGGGGGGTCCCCACAGGGTTCTGGGGAGGGCAGTCCCTGCCATGCATCTGGAAAGGGGCCAGAGCTGCAGACCAGGGACCGCGGCTCAGGACTTGGGTGTAGCTGGAAAGCTCAGACACCCAGAGTGGTAGGGAGTAGGGGTGGTGGAACTAGGAAGGTGGGATCCCAGTTCCAAGCCTGGCTCATCCCAAGCCTGGCTCAAGGGAAGGGAGTGGCAGCTGTCCAGGGGGAGGGCTGAGGCCTGGACAGTGGGTCCAAGGGACATGGATCTGAAAGGGCTTCCTCTTCGCCCTCCTCAAGGCCCCCGGGGGGTGACCATGCTTCTTAAGGCCCCACTGGCTTGGGTTGCCCTTCCCTTGGCAGAGGATAGAGTGGCAAAGAGGAAGGCCTGGGGTGTTGGGGGGTGGGCCCTCCAGCAAGATATGGTCCCATAGAGTGATGGGGTTCCAGCGGGGGTAGAGACCTAGACTCTTACTCTGAACCTGAACTTCTAGAGCCTGCCTCATTTAGGGGTCGCCTCCACCTGTCTCCACCAGAGACAGTACCTTCTGTGGATGGTGAGTCCCCAGGACAGTGGCTGGCGTCTACACTGCCCCTCATATACACACAGGCTCCATTACCATCCACACGCATGAGCACGTGTGCACACACAGCACGGACACATTGCACACACACACCCCCATCTATAGCCTTGCACTCATGAGCGCACATGGCCACACACACGCCCACCCTGGACTCACACGTGCTCACACCTGGCTCCCCCGCCTCTTTCTGACTCCCCCAGCTGGGGTCTCACCACATCTGGATCCTGAGCTGCTGCTGCATGCAGGGCTGTGGGCTCAGCATGCGGGCGCGGCGGCGGGCACTGGACACGGTGACAATCACCACCCGGACCAGGATGCAGGTGTTGGCCTGGAGATCTGGTGTCAGAGCGCAAAAGGGGCTCCCCCTCCCACGACCTGTCCCACCCCGGCAGGACCCCTGGGCCTCTCCGCTCACGGTCAGCACGAAGAGCACGGGCCCCACAAAGGCCCAGATGGCGTCTGTGTGCACATTGAGCCAGCAGTGCCCAGTGGCCACGTAGTCACGCGGGGACATGGCCAGGGAGATGGCCACGATGGCCACAGGCACACCTAAGGGAATAAGAAGTGACCTCAGGACCACGCCACCCATTTGGTCGTCCCTGGGAGCCAGCCCCCATCCCGAGCGGCAGCCCCCAGCCGTCCCACAGTAGCGGGTGCACTGGCGGCACTGGGCGATCCAGGAGTGGGGTTGGGTGGGCTTGATACTTGTGGGTGTCACCGGAGCCCTGAGCGGTTGGGAAGTGGAAGAGCTGAGACAGAGTTGAGGCCTTAGGGCTGAGAATCAGCAGAGTTGGAGGCTGGTGACTGGCATGGGCTTAGCTGGTCCCAGATTAGGGAGGCAGTGCTGGAGGCGAGGAGCGGAGGTGGTTGAAGTGGAGGAGGATTAAGAACTGGAGTTGGGTAGAGCTGGAGGTTGATGGAGCTGAGTTTATGTCAAGACACGGGTGCTGGGCGCCGCGTAGTGCTGGGTGATGGTGAAGAGGGTGAGTGTGGGACGGTGGTGGGCATGGGGCGGTGGGTGTTGGACATAACGGAAGCCATGCAAGGCAGGGTTGAGGGGAACAGAACAAGAGTGAGGGGCAGGGGGACCTCACCCCAGCCCGTGGCATAGTAGAGAGGCATCCGAGGGCCAGGGCGCATGCTGACGGCCACCACCTTGCTCCACAGCAGCAGCCCCTCCACCAACATCCAGAAGAAGGCGACCAGAAAGAGAAGGTGCATTACAGCTGTGACGGCCAGGCAGGCCACCTGGACGGGAGGGTGGGCGATCCCCACTGAGGCCAGTTACGGGTGCGGCCCGCCCTGGGTCCCCTGTCCATGCCGGGCATTGCCAACCCAAAGCAGTTTGCGTGGGTGAGGTCCCCGGGTAGTGCCCCGGGCCCAGCTCCAACACTCAGTTTTTCCTCTCCAGGCCTTACTCCTCCCTGGAAAGGGAGCCGGGTGCAGACATGGGGCGGGGGCGGGGGTGGGCAACCCAGAAAAGGCTGAAGGTGTTTTCCCAGCCATCCCTGAGCTCACAAGCCCCCCCTTGCTGGTTGCCCACCTTGTTGGCCTTTGCCCACTCGCTGGCCATGAGGAAGCCCTCGGCAGAGGCCAGGGAGAAGGTGAGGTTCTTGTGGACCGTGGCCCGCTCTGACCTGGGGACCCTGAACAGACAGGGGAGGTAGTAACGGGGACACCACCACCAACCCCCACCCCCCTCAGCCCCAGCCCCACCCACGTCCAGGTGAGCTGGCTGATGAAGGCAGAGAGGGCGGCTCTACAGGGGCCCAAGCCCCAGGGGGGGCCCTGGAGCGGGGTCTACCTGGACCAAGGGTGGATGCCCTTCCAAGGAGGGATGTGGAGGTTGGCTGGCAAGGGGTGGGGTGGGCCCAGGGTGCCACAGCAGGTGGTGAGCTCGCCTTACCCAGCCGCCAGGAAGAGCAGGAAGGTGGTGGAGAGGGCGCAGAAGGACACGCCACAGCCCACAAACGAGAGCGTCCTCAGCAGCGACTCCTCCTCAGGGCCTCTCTGGGGAGGGACAGAGACCTCGGAGGCAGGAGCCCACCACCACCCTGCGCTGATGGGACCAGGCCTCACCCGGCTCGCCCGCCACTTCCAGAACAACACCCACTGCCCCATACCCACCCCCAACGCACAGGCCTGCACACAGCAGGCACTTAATAATGAGCGTTTGCCTGTCCTCCTCTGCTGGCTCTCCCTAAACGGGGCGGGGGGCTGGCTTGCACCGATTTCTCAGCACTGGACAGGAAGTGGCCGACACACCCATGGGGAGGAGACAGCATGTGACGACCACCTGCTGAGGGGAGTACGGAGCTGGCACAAATTACTTACAATGTGTCAAAGGTCCACGCTCTGTTTTCACAGGAAAACTGCATCAGATGGCATGTTTTCCTAGTGTGCTCCCCAACACGCCAAGTGACCCCAGCATTCCTGGGCTCGGGCCCACCTCACTCAACCTCTTGGTGAGCGACCACTGAGTCCTTTTCTGGCTCCAGCCAGCCCACCTCGCTTGGCCTCCTGGAATTTGGCTTCCCCCACCCCCAGTCTGTAAATGCCGGTACCTATCAGAGGGCTCCTGTGGTCGAAGCTCCTTTCACTTCCAACTGCATCTCAGCCACGGCTTTACCTACCAGCTCTTGTTTCCAGCTAAGACCCTCCTGCCCTGAGCACGAGGCCACAGGCCCAATGGACCCCAGACATGTGGTCCCCCAAATCTATTGCCCAGCTGAGCCTCCTCAGAAATGAGTCTCTCATCTTCTAGTGGCCCTGGACCCCCTCTCCCTCAGCCCAGTCTCCCGGTCTCCCCACTGCTCCCTGGTCCAGGGTCCCTCCCTTCTCCTAGGCCCCTCGCTGCTTTCCCCTCTGTCACCACCCCAGCCTCACTCCTGGCACTGCAGGCTCCCTCGTGCAAACATGCTTCACCCGCTTCCACACATCCTCTCCAACAGGACCACCATCCAAGCATGTGAGCCTGGCATTCCAGGTCTGTGTGATCTGACCCAGGCCCACCTTGCCTACCACCACCGCCCACCACAGACATTGCACTGAAAGCCCCAGACTCATCGAAGTTCTAGAACATAACTGGTCTGCCATTTCTAGCCTCCGTGCGCTTCCCTGGTAGCTCAGCTAGTAAAGAATCCACCTGCAACGCGGGAGACCTGGGTTCAATCCCTGGGTTGAGAAGATCCTGTGGAGAAGGGAAAGGCTACCCACTCCAGTATTCTGGCCTGGAGAACTCCATGGACTGCATAAATCCAGGGGTCACAAAGAGTTGGACACGACTGAATGACTTTGACTCTGCCTTTGTTCAGGTGGCCCTCTGTTTGGCATGCCCTTCTATTCAACTATTGTTCATCCTTTAAAACTCGGTCCTGACATCACCTTCCCCTGCCCCCCTCCCCAGCACTCACCTGGACGTCATACACCTGCAACAGGACAGCAAAGTTGGTGCTGTGGTTGCAGAAGCAGGCGGTCGAGCCCTGGTACATGGCAGTCACGGAGCAGCCAGTGGTGGCCCAGGAGCCCCCTGAGTCTGGGCTTGGGGTGAGTAGGGGACAGAGGGCTCTTGAGATGGGCTGCACATGGGGGTGGGGGCAGGGGGAAGCCTTTCCAGAAACCCTGGGCTCTCTCAGTGCCCTGCCTCTATCCAGTTATATGACCTTGGGCAAGTCACTGCTCCTCCCTGGGTCTCTGTTTCCCATCTGTGAAATGGGAGGATGGGGCTGAAACCAGTGATCAGTATTAACTGCATTAATTACTAAGCAACAGTGACTGATCTTCATTCCCTGGTTTTGGATATATCATCAACTCTAACACCCATTCCACAGATGAGTCTCTCCCTACTCTAAGCCCATAGAGTAGGCTTACATAGCTCCTATGACAGGGAGCTCACTACCTCCTGAGTAACAGTTTCTCCTGCCCCAGTTTATCCCCAGCTGAGTGGGGCCTGGAACCACCCCCACAAAGAAGTTGATGAATGGAGGCTAAAAACCCACTTGAGTCCTGCCTCATCCTCAAGTGGGAGGGATGTCTTTTTTATTTTTTAATGCCTTATTTAAAGAACTTGGAAACTCACCTGATACTGAAGTTCCAGAAAGCACAGACAGGCTCCACCAGCTTCGGAGGGAAGGCCTAAGGGCAGCCAACAAGAACAGGGCAGGTATGTGAGCGCACGTGGGCAAGGAGAGAGATCAGTGGATGCAGGGAGACGTGACCTCCTGTGTTTGAGGGGCTGGGGGTTGCCCAGCATAAATCACGGGTGCAGGGGTTGGAGAAAAATGCCAGTGGGAAGGCACAGAGAAGGTGAAATGAGGAGAGTTGCAGGCTGGCATTATGGTTAATATCAAAATCCTAGGCATGAACTAAATGTCCATCCTTTGGGGATTCTGTAAGAGAGCCTCCGGAAGTATTGTGAATTTAGCAAAGCTGCAGGATACAGTATCATTATATAGAAATCAATTGCCTTACTATAAACTTAAAATGAACAATTTAAAGTAGAATTAAGAAAACAATACCATTTACAAAACCATCAGAAATTCTCCCCTACTTAGCGGTGCATGCATGCTCAGTCTTTAAGTCATGTCCTGCTCTTTGCGACCCCATGGACTGTAGGCTGCCAGGCTTCTCTGTCCATGGGATTCTCCAGGTAAGAATACTAGAGTGGGTTGCCATTTCCTCCTCCAGGGGATATTCCTGACCCAGGCATGGAACCTACATCGCCTGCATTTGCATGCGGATGCTTTACCACTGAGTCACCTGGGAAGCCCGTACAAACTAGAAGTATGTCTAAGTATATCCAACAAAAAACCCTCAAGATCTGTACACTGACAACCAGATATCACTGCTGAGAAAAATGCGAGAAAATCTAAATAAGCTCAGCGACATACCTTGATCAAGGACCGAAAGACTCATTGTTAAGATGCTCTTCCATCATCTTATTTCAATTTGGGAGATACAGTGCAGTTCCAATCAAAATCCCAGCAGGTTTTTCCACAGACATTTACAAGCTGATTCTAAAAAAAGTTTTTTTGGCTGTGCCACATGGCATGCAGGACCTTACTTCCCTGACCAGAGATCACCTCTGCCCTCTGCAGTGGAAGTGCGGATTCTTAACCATTGCCTGAGTCTCAAAGGTATACAGCAATGTGAAGACCCTAGGCCAGCCAAAGCAGTTTTGAAAAGGAAGTACAAAGTTGGAGGACTTACATGAACTGATTTCAAGGCTTACCATACAGATACATTAATCAGGACATATAGGATTAGTGTATAGATCTAGGGAATAGAATAGAGAGCCCAGAAATGGACTTACACATATTTGAACAATTGATTTTCCAAAAGGTGACAGGATAATTCAAGGGAGAAAGAATAATCTTTTCAACAAATGGTGTTGGAATGGGATATAGCAAAATATGAAGTTCAACCCCTACCCAACACAATATCCATAAATGAGTTGAAATGAAGCTATAAATGTAAAGGCTAAAGTGTAAACTCCTTTGAGAATATCTTTGTGACCTTGGGATAGGCAAGTTTTCCTAGACGTGATGCAAAAAGCATAAGCCATGCAAGAGAAAAACTGATAAACTGGACTTCATCATATTTAAAACTTATCTTTCAAAAACACTGTTAAGAAAAGCAATCCACAGATTAGGAGATATTATGTACAAAACATATAGCTCAAAAAATGCTTATATCCAAAATACATAAAGAATTCTTACAATTCAATAGTAATACAAATAATTTTAAAATTGAGGAAGAACAAAGCTTGAGGCATCACGCTCACTGATTTCAAACAATATTACAAAGATATAGAAATTATGAGATTGGCATAAAAACAGACACGTAGATCAATGGAACAGAAGAGAGAGCTCAGAACTAAACCTCTGTGTCAATTAGTTTATGACAAAAGAGGCATGGATATATAATGGGGAAACAACAGTCTCTTCAATAAATGATGTTGGGAAAATTGGACAGCCATAGGCAAAAGAATACTACCCATTTCAGTATTTTTGGGCTTCCCTTGTGGCTCAGTTGGTAAAGAATCTGCCTGCAATGTGGGAGACCTGGGTTCCATCCCTGGGTTGGGAAGATCCCCTGGAGAAGGGAAAGGCTACCCACTCCAGTATTCTGCCCTTGAGAATTCCATGGACTGTATAGTCCATGGGGTTGCAAAGAGTTGGACACGACTGAGTGACTTTCACTTCACTCCAGGCAAAAGAATAAAACTTGACTATTGTCTTATACCAGTAGTATAAGGCTACTTGAGGCTTCCCTGGTAGCTCAGAGGTTAAAGCGTCTGCCTGCAATGCAGGAGACCAGGGTTTGATTCCTGAGTTGGGAAGATCCCCTGGAGAAGGAAATGGCAACCCACTCCAGTACTCTTGCCTAGAACATCCCGTGGATGGAGGAGCCTAGTAGGCTACAGTCCATGGAGTCACAAAGAGTCGGACAGGACTGAGCGACTTCACTTCACTTCACTGTCTTATACCATACACAAAAATTAACTCAACACAGAACCAGACTTGAATTTAAGACATGAAATCGTAAAACTGCTAGGAAAAAAACATAGGTGGTAAGTTCCTTGTCATAGCAAAAATATTTAAAAGCCTGAAATATCCAGTTAAACACAGGCAGAAGATATACAGACTGACAATGAGTACATGAAAAGACGCTCAACATCATCAATCATAAGGAAAATGCAAAACCACAATGAGATATTTCCTCACACCTGTTAAGATAGCTGTTACCAAAAACACAAGAAAGAACATGTGTTGGCGAGGAAATGGAGAAAAGGGAACCCTCGTACACTGTTGGTGAGAATGTGAGTTGGTGCAGCCACTATGGAAACAATATAGTGGTTCCTCTAAGATTAAAAATAAAACTGCCTTCAGTTCAGTTCAGTCGCTCAGTCGTGTCCGACTCTTTGCGACCCCATGAATCGCAGCACGCCAGGCCTCCCTGTCCATCACCAACTCCTGGAGTTCACCCAGACTCACGTCCATTGAGTCAGTGATGCCATCCAGCCATCTCATCCTCTGTCGTCCCCTTCACCTCCTGCCCCCAAGCCCTCCCAGCATCAGAGTGTTTTCCAATGAGTCAACTCTTCGCATGAGCTGGCCAAAGTACTGGAGTTTCAGCTTTAGCATCATTCCTTCCAAAGAAATCCCAGGGCTGATCTCCTTCAGAATGGACTGGTTGGATCTCCTTGCAGTCCAAGGGACTCTCAAGAGTCTTCTCCAACACCACAGTTCAAAAGCATCAATTCTTCGGCACTCAGCCTTCTTCACAGTCCAACTCTCACATCCATACATGACCACAGGAGAAACCATAGCCTTGACTAGACGAACCTTTGTTGGCAAAGTAATGTCTCTGCTTTTGAATATGCTATCTAGATTGGTCATAACTTTCCTTCCAAGGAGTAAGCGTCTTTTAATTTCATGGCTGCAGTCACCATCTACAGTGATTTTGGAGCCCCCCAAAATAAAGTCTGACACTGTTTCCACTATTTCCCCATCTATTTCCCATGCAGTGATGGGACCAGATGCGATGATCTTCCTTTTCTGAATGTTGAGCTTTAAGCCAACTTTTTCACTCTCCACTTTCACTTTCATCAAGAGGCTTTTGAGTTCCTCTTCACTTTCTGCCATAAGGGTGGTGTCATCTGCATATCTGAGGTTATTGATATTTCTCCCGGCAATCTTGATTCCAGCTTGTGTTTCTTCCAGTCCAGCGTTTCTCATGATGTACTCTGCATAGAAGTTAAATAAGCAGGGTGACAATATACAGCCTTGACGTACTCCTTTTCCTACTTGGAACCAATCTGTTGTTCCATGTCCAGTTCTAACTGTTGCTTCCTGACCTTCATACAAATTTCTCAAGAGGCAGATCAGGTGGTCTGGTATTCCCATCTCTTTCAGAATTTTCCACAGTTTATTGTGATCCACACAGTCAAAGGCTTTTGGCATAGTCAATAAAGCAGAAATAGATGTTTTTCTGGAACTCTCTTGCTTTTTCTATGATCCAGCGGATGTTGGCAATTTGATCTCTGGTTCCTCTGCCTTTTCTAAAACCAGCTTGAACATCTGGAAGTTCATGGTTCACATATTGCTGAAGCCTGGCTTGGAGAATTTTGAGCATTACTTTACTAGCGTGTGAGATAAGTACAATTGTGCGGTAGTTTGAGCATTCTTTGGCATTATGACCCAGCAATTCCACTCCTGTATATACCCAAGAAAATGAAAATATAAACTCAGAAATGATATATGACTCTGCTATATTTAGGATGGGTAAGCAACAGGGACCTGCTGAATAACACATGAAACTCTGCTCAATGTCATGTGGCAGACTGGACGGGAGGGGGCCTTGGGGGAGAACGGATACATGTATATGTATGGCTGAGCCTCTTCGCTGTTCTCCTGAGACTATCACAACATTGTTAATCAACTACAGCTCAACACAAAATAAAAAGTTTTTTCAAAAGAAAATATATTAACATATGCATCTCCATGTTCACTGCAGCATTATTTTCTAGAGCAAAGATATGGAAACAAGCTGTGTCCATTGATGAATGAACGAATAAAGAAACTGTGGTGTGTGTGTGTGTGTGTGTGTGTATATATATATAGAGAGAGAGATATAGGCTTCCCTGAAAGCAGCTGATAAAGAATTTGCCTGTAATGTGGGAGGTCTGGGTTTGATCCCTGGATTGGGAAGATCCCCTGGAGGAGGGCATGGCAACCCACTCCAGTATTCTTGCCGAAGAGAGAAGAGCCTGGCCTGCTACATTCTACAGGGTCACACAGAGTTGGAAACGGCTAAAGCGACTTAGCACACACGCAGGCATATATATATATATATATGTATATATATATAAAACAGAATATTCAGTTCAGTTCAGCCACTGAGTTGTGTCCAACTCTTTGCAACCCCATGGAGTGCCTTACGCCAGGCTTCCCTGTCCATCACCAACTCCCAGAGCTGACTCAAACTCATGTCTACCAAGTTGGTGATGCCATTCAACCATCTTATCCTCTGTCATCCCCTTCTTCTCCCACCTTCAATTTTTCCCAGCATCAGGGTCTTTTCATAAGAGTCAGGTCTTCGCATCAGGTGGCCAAAGTATTGGAGTTTCAGCTTCAGCATCAGTCCTTCCAATGAATATTCAGGACTGATTTCCTTTAGGATGGACTGGGTTGATCTCCTTGCAGTCCAAGGGACTCTCAAGAGTCTTCTCCAACACCAGAGTTCAAAAGCATCAATTCTTCAGCGCTCAGGTTTCTTTATAGTCCAAATCTCACATCCTTACATGACGACCGGAAAAACCAAAGCTTTGACTAGATGGACCTTTGTTGGCAAAATAATGTCTCTGCTTTTTAATATGCTGTTTAGATTGGTTATAACTTTTCTTCCAAGGAGCAAGCGTCTTTTATTTCATGGCTGCAATCACCATCTGCAGTGATTTTGGAGCCCAGAAAAATAGTCTCTCACTGTTTCCATTGTTTCCCTATCTATTTGCCATGAAGTCATGGGACCAAATGCCATGATCTTAGTTTTCTGAATGTTGAGTTTTAAGCCAACTTTTTCACTCTCCTCTTTCACTTTCATCAAGAGGCTCTTTAGTTCTTCTTTGCTTTCTGCCATAAGGGTGGTGTTATCTGCATATCTGAGGTTATTCATATTTCTCCCAGCAATCTTGATTCCAGCTTGTGCTTCATCCAGCCCAGCGTTTCTCATGATGTACTCTGCATATAAGTTAAATAAGCAGAGTGACAATATATAGCCTTGACGTACCCCTTTCCTGATTTGGAACCAGTCTGTTGTTCCATGTCCGGTTCTAACTGTTGCTTCTTGACCTGCATACAGATTTCTCAGGAGGCAGGTAAGGTGGTCTGGTATTCCCATCTCCTTCAGAATTTTCCACAGTTTGTTGTGATCCACACAGTCAAAGGCTTTGCTGTAGTCAATTAAGCAGAAGTAGATGTTTTTCTGGGATTCTCTTGCTTCTTCTTTGCCTTTTTTGCATTTCTTTTTCTTGGGAATGGTCTTGATCACTGCCTCCTGTACAATGTCACAAACCTCTGTCCATAATTCTTCAGGCACTCTGTCTATCAGATCTAATCCCTTAAATCTATTTGTCACTGCCACTGTATAACCGTAAAGGATCTGATTTAGGTCCTACCTGCATGCACACATATATAAAACAGAATATTATTCAGCCATAAAAAGAATGAAATCTTGCCATTTGCAACAATATGATGGACCTTGAGGCTACATTAAGTGAAATAAGTCAGACAGAGAAAGACAAATACCTTATGATCTCACTTATATGGGACTCTATAAAAAAATAGTCAGGATCATAAAATACAGAGAACAGATTGGTTGCCAGTGCCCGTGGGGCAGGGGTAGGGAGAAAAGGGTGAAGGGAGTACAAAAATAAAATTAAAAGAGAGAGGATCTATATGGTTTGCATGGAGAAATGTCAGTAATCAGAAAAGCAAATAGCAGACTAATGTAAACATTTTTGGAAAAAAAAATAAAGAATATTTCCTATTTTTTAAAAAGCCCAATGACATCTCAAAAAAATTTTAATTAAAAAAATGAATGAAAACTGGGGAAAAGATTTGAACTTATATTTAACGGAGGAAGATATATGAATGCCTGATAAGTGTATAAAATGACGCTCAAAATCATTGATCTTCAAGGAACTGCAACTTAGAACCACAATGAGATGTCAATACAAAACCATTATAATGAACATCGGGCAACAACATAGATGATACTCAAAACCAACATTTTAGCAAAAGAAGCCAGACTACAGTACACATTATTTGGTTCCTTTTATATGACACTTTAGGAAAGACAGACAGACACTTTAGGAAAGTCAGAGTGGGGAAGGCTGACGGGGAAGGAGCTTGAAGAAGCCTTTGGGAAACGTGGACAAGTTGAGTATCTTGACTGGGGGCAGTAGTACATGAGTATATACACTGGTCAAAACTGATCACATTGTACACTTAAAATGGATGGTTTAGTGTATGTAGATTTATGTACTTTAATCAGATTGATTTTTTAAGAAGTCTTGAGATGATATACAAAAGACATAAGCTGTGGTGTATGAGTGCATTTGTGTGTGTGTGTGTGTGTACATGTGTCCAGGATTGGTGGTTTTGGGGAAAGCAGACTCTAACTTTCCCTGAAATGCTCTAAAGTTTCAAAAGCAAGAAGGAATGTGTTTTACATGTAAAGAATTAAATGACATATCCTGCTGATATTTCCATGTCAGTTTATATCAAAATACCCCATTCCTTACATAACCTCAGCTGATATTCTATTTGTAGCTCTACAAGGCTCTTTTGTTGGGGAAGGGGGTGCACTGTGTGGCATGCAGGGTCTTAGCTCCCCAACCCGGGATGCAACCTGTGCCCCCTGAAGTGGAAGTTCTGAGTCTCAGCCGCTGGACATCTGGGAAAGTCCCTACAAGGCTTTTAAAGTAGTCCCCTGCTGATGGACATTCAGGCTACTTTCATGCTTACAAAGCACACTGCACGGTGGGCTCTCACATCGCCTTGTGTGATCTGATAAGAACCACCAGTTTTTTGAGCCATGAAGAACTATAACAAAATCCCAGCTCTGCCACTTAAACAAACACTATAACAAAATCCCAGCTCAGCACCAGGCACACCAGCTTCCCTAAGCTCCTGTTTGTGGAATGGGCAGTTGGAAGATTAAATGAATGCTACTTATTTAAGGCATCTGCCATAAAGTAAGCATGCAATGCATTACTTCCCTTCTGCCCCTCTCAAAGACAATGGCGTGGCTTGTGGATGTGTATTCTTCTTGAACAGTTTTAGACTTTGGTTCTCCAGTGAACAAATATTGGGATGTGTGTGTGTGTGTGTGTGTGTGTGTGTGTGTGTGTGTGTGTGTGGAGGGCACAAAACCAGGATAACTGTCCCAGGTGGCTGTTTCCCAGAAGCACCACACAGTACCTGGGCCTGGTGTTGCAGGTGAAAGGTCACAGCTGTGTTGGCCTCCCCAGTTTCATCCCACACTTCAGAGGAGATGATGGCTGACCCCACCTGGGTGCTTAGGAATCTGTGGGGAGAAAGGGAGCTTTTAAGGGCACCAGGTGTCTGTGGGGGAGAGGTCACACGTGGCTGAGGTCATCAAAGATGATACCCCTAAGTCCAAAGAAACATTAGCAAGAGCCCTGTGCGGGGAATTAGGGCACCTGGGCTCCTTTCTTGCTAGCAATTTGGCTACCCTGGTGGCTCAGATGGTAAAGAATCTGCCCGCGATGCAGGAGACCCGCCCGGGTTTGAACCTTGAGTCAGGAAGATCCCCTGGAGGAGGAAATGGCAACCCACTCCAATATTCTTGCCTGGAAAATTCCATGGACAGAGGAGCCTGATGGGCTACAGTCCACAGGGTCGCAAAGACTGAGTGACTAACATTTTAATTTTCTATTCCCTCCCTGAGACTCAACACTGGAGCCAGGACCCCAGGCAGGAGTCGAGCCATGTTCCCACCAGCACATCTTTGCCAGGCCTAGAAATCTGTGTGTGTCAGGGGTGAGCAGGTTTGGCCCTGGGCTGCCAAGGGCAGATTTGCCCACCAGAATGGGGGTGGGTTCTGGGAGGGGACAGAGGCCTGGCCTTCCCTGGGGAGGACATCCAGGCCCTCAGCAGCCTACTGGGTGGCACCCACCTCTGCATTCTGCTTGTTTCTTCAGAACTGTCAGGGGCCCGTGGCTCCTGGTCAGGGGCCCCCAGGGTGTGCTGGAAGACACTCGAGCTGAACCAGCTGTGGATCACGGTGACTCCAGAGAGGCCTGGATGAACAGGAGGAAGGCTGAGACCCACCCACTGACTGAGCAGGCACCACAGGTTGGTCCCGAGGGAAAAGCTCTGCCTACTTTACAAACAGAGAAATCGAGGCTCATAGAGGTTAAATGACCTCCTAGAGATCACACAGTTAAGAAGCGGGCAGAGCCAGAATTTCACCAGCTATAGTTGACGTGCTTAAACTGGCAGCTCCACAGCCCTTTGCCCCTTATCTTAATCCTCCACCCCAGGTGGCATCCAGAGAAACTGCTTGCGGTTTGAGGGGAGGAGACTAAGTGAACATCTACTATGGGGTAGGTGTTTAAGCTCCTAACAACCCAGTGAGGTGAGTACTAATCTTACAGATGAGGAGACAGCTCTGAAAGTTGCGGTGACTTATTCAGAAGAGCAGAGCTAGGAACTCTGAGGGCTGAGGTTTGACCCAGACCCCAGAGGGTCCCACCACCTGTCCGCCTTGCCCACCTTTCCCAAGGAGCCGCCTCACTTCAGCAGCAGGGATGAGGATGTGGCCGGGCCCCTCTGGATGCCCTCCGGGCACCGTGAACACGTAGCCCTCCGTACTGGCCTCCCTCAGGTGTAGGCGCCGCACCTCCAGGCCTGGGGTCAAACAGGGCTGAGTGGCTGCACCTCAGGAGGCAGGTCTTCATGCTGGGCTGGCCCAGCTGGCAGGGTCTGCTTCCTCTCTCCCTGCCACACACCCAGGAGGCCACCATTCCTGGATGGTGGCTCAGCAACTTGCCCAAGGTAAATCTGACATTTCCAAGTCCAGGGGGACAGGGTGGCTGAGAAGGGGGAGTCGCTGGGGGGCAAACCCTGAATATCAGTGAGCCGCCAGAAACCACTGGGCCCCTGAGAGACCCAAGTTTTGCCTGACGTTCGACTGTCAGTGCCTGCCCACTCAATCTGTTATACAAACATTCACGGAGTCTGGTCCTGAGATGCAGAAATGATTCAGAAACAGCCCTGGCACTCAGGGAGCTTCAGGCTGAATCATATTAATTGCCACAAAAGCAACAAAAGATATGTTCAAAACACCAGGGTAACAGAGAGAGGAACTGACTGTTGGGAGAGAGCTAAAACTGGGGAAGGCTTCCTAGCAGAGCTGATGCTCAAGCAGGGTTCTGAAGGATGTACAGGAGTTTGCTAGGAGATCGAGAGAGTATTCTGGATGGAGGGCACAGCATGGGCCAGGGCAGGAACAGAAAGGAGTATCTGTGGGAGTCAGAGAGCTCCCAGTTACCAGGGCTGAGGAGGATGTCTGAACCCAGGTCCCACCCGCAGCCCAGCTGTGTGGGACAGATTGGGGCAGGCTCACCAGCATGGCGGTGCTGGAGGTGCATTCGAGGCCGCTCGGAGGTCAGCACGGAGTTCAGCAGGGGTGCCAGGCGCTGCACACTCGCCACCAAGGCCATGGGTCCGCCAGCCACCTGGGAGGAGGCCGCAGCTCAGCCCCTCTCACTCTCCCCACCCCACTGCCACCTGCCCTGACCGCTGGGGTTAACACGTTCTCACGGATCTGGGAGGTGGCCTGCCTGCTCTGGACTCTCAGAGGCTCTGCCTGAGGGCATCAGGATCAAGTCCTGGATCCTCAGCCTGACATTTGAGGCCCTGCCTGATGAACCTTCTCCGGCTTCTCCAACCCAGTCCTAAGCCACACTGTCCTCGACTCAAGCTGAAGGCCCCACAGTGCTCTCTGCCTGCTGGTAGGTTGCTTGCCAATGGGGCACACTCAGAAGGCAGAGCCATGCCTTTTGCTTCTTTGGTCTGACTCGGTGTTAGATCTATAACAGGTGCTCAAGTTTTAGCTTCCTAAAGAAAGCCATGGGCCGGGGTGTTGCTGGATGGTGCTGGTGAGGACAGAGAGGGGATGGGGATCGTGCATGGCTGGGACCCCTCCTCTGTGCTGGCCAGGTCACCTAATTTACACCTACTCCTCTCTATTGCCTAAGCAAGGCAGGTATGACCATCCCCATTTTCCAGGGAAGAAACCTGAGGTTCAGAGTCCAGTTTGCCCCAGTCTGCCATAGTGTCTCAGATCCCCAGTAAAATGTGGGGTTACACCCTCCCCAGGATGGGGAGCACCACCTGGAGAGGTGAACATCCCACAGAATCAGCCTCCTGGGTTGTGCCATCCACACCCCACCCTCAAACCCAGGTTTCAGTTCTGTTCTGAGGTCACAGGGGACCATGCCTGCTTCTGAAGCCCCAGAACTCTCAAGGCGATGTTCACAACCCCATGTTTTCTCCCTTCTCTGAGCTGATGATTCCCAGGTCTACAGCCACTTCTGTCATGACGAGATTTCCAACACCCTCATTATCTGTCTCTTCTATTCTCCATGGCTGAACACTTAGTATAGAGGACCTCCCACTTAAGGTGGTCAGTGATTGTTGGATATGGGAGGCCCTTGTTGACTAGTGGCTCTTAATTTTTAATTTCAGAAGCTGTTGTTCAAGAGCAGTTGTTTGTGGAAGTTCAATTTATAAAACAGGAAAACGAGGAGCTTCTCCAGCTCAGAGATGGGTGCTGACTTGCCCACGGCTACACAAACGGGTGACAAGGTAGGAACCAGAGCCCAGGCCCCTGTGGCACCCAGCCCTGCCAGCCTCACCTCACTGACTGACAGCCACACACCAGCCAGCGGCTCCTCCAGGACCAGGCTGGCCACAGACATGACGGCCTGGCCCAGCTGCTCCCAGGGCCCTGTCGTGGGCTCTGGCTCCCACGTCCCAAGGGCGGCCACTCTTTTCAGAAAGTGCAGGACAGCCAGCAGTGCTGCTGGCCCCAGTGGAGCTGCCTCCTTTGCCAGGACTCCCTCCAGGATTCTCAGGAAGTTGGCGGCCTCCGTCAGGGACAGGTCTCCGTGGGCTTCAGAGAGAGGGTCAGGAAGGAGCTGTGGGGCAGAGGAGCCACTGATGGTGGGTCTGGCTGTCATAAGGGGATGCCTCCAGCCCCCCACCCCAGCACCAGGGCCCATGCTTGGCCTCTGCCTGTCTTCTTGGTGGGTACAGATCTAACTACTCATGAGCCCGCAGCTCTCAGAATGCATGGGTACATGAACAACCTTAATTCCTGCACACACATTAGGAGGGTGTCCCCTTTCTAGATGAGGACACTGAGGTTCACAGAGGCCACCCAAAGTGCCCCTGGGAGGGGGCTCACCACAATGGCGTTGGCCAAGGCATTGACTCGGCTGATAACATCCTGGCCAGGCCACGACTGGGCGTCCTGCAGCCGCCGGTACTTCTCTGCAAAGCAGTGGATGCCAGGCTAAGCCCTGGGCAACCTCCTCCCCAGAGGTGCCCCATCCACCCTGTGCCGCCTGCAGAAGATGGGGACACTGATGGCGGTGTGTCTGGAGACTTAAGTGTCCTGGATGGGGAAACTGAGGCACAGAATGGCAAAACCACCTTCTTGAGGTGAATCCCACAATCTGGGATTCGCCCCCAGGTCAGAATGGCCCCATTTATCTGTGGTCTAGACTTCACCGAGGCCCCAGGATGCTGAGAAGATTCCCAATTCCCAGGCTGTGCCAACTGCTCCCCTCTCAGCCTACACTGATCCATACCCAGCGTCCCCTTCAACAGAGGCGGACGGCGCACCTGTCCGGTAGCAGCAGAGGAAGGGCAGCGGCTGCAGGCAGAGCAAAGAGCCCTCGGTGTGGGGTGCTGGGTCCCACGAAGGGCACTCCTCTGAGGGCACTGGCCAGGGTGGGAGAGGTGTCAGAGCCGCCTCCTGGCTCCCCACCGACTCCATGACCCACAGCCCATTCGGGCCTTGAAGGCACTTGCACGCCTGAGGGGGCACCAGGACGCGCGATCCTGGAGTTAGGAGGCGACGTGGGAACCGGAGGAGCGCCGCAACCAGCACTGGGTGGAGCAAGGCGGCCGCGGGGTTGGGGGCGGGGGTGCGGGGCGAGTCCCTCCAGGCTGCTGTGACTAGGTACCAGGTAGGTACTGGCAGCCTGGAGAAGGCGTGGCCAGACTTGGGTGTGGCCCGGTTGGCAGAGGTGGGTAGGGAAGCCAGGAGGTGGTGGGTGGAGCCAAAGGTGGGCGGGGCCTGGCAGCAGGAGGCGGGGCAGGCCGTACCCGGACAGAGAAGCCGCACCCACACCGGCGGCAGCAGCGAGGGTGTGACGTCCAGGGCGCCCAGATCCCAGCGGAAAAGCAGGCCGCCGGGAGGCGGCGCGCAGGCCCGTGCCCGGTGCATTTGCCCAGGGCTCAGCGCGCGGGCCCACAGGTGGAAGTCGGTGAGGTTGCCGCTGAAGGCGTCGCGCGCTGAGAAGCCACCGCCCAGAGAGTCCTGGTCCTGGCCCAGCACGAGGATGCCGTCAGGTGGCAGCGGGTGGCCGGCGCCCAGGCCCCGCGCCCCAGAGCGTCGCCGCCCGTCGGCGAACAGCGACCAGCGCCCGCCTAGCTGCTCCCACGTGACGCACACGTGATGCCAGCGGCCATCCGCTCGGAAGGCAGCGCGAAAGGGCGCGTGATGCCCGCGCACCACGAGCGCCGCGTGCACGGCTCCGCCCGGCTCGGCGAAGGCTCGAAGCTGCAGCGCGTTGGCCAGCGTGGGCACAGCCAGAGAGAAGAGTGCTGCCGGGTCGGACGAGGTGGCGTCCCACTGCACGTGCGCGCATGCTGTCAGCGCCCCCAGCGCTGGCAGAGGCGTCCGAAGTCGAGCCGCCCGGTCCGCGGATCTCTCGCTGAACATCAGTGTGGCCGTGGAGCGCGCGCCTGCGGGGATGCACAGGCGTCCGCCTCAGCTTTCCCACCTGCACACATCCTCCCGCCTCTGACAGCCCATTGTCACATCTGCAAAGCCCGCCCCCTTACGCTTCGGGTGACTCCCTCCTCGGGAAGGAAGAAATGGGGGCTCCAGTGCCCCTAACCCACGGCTAAACCCTCTACTCTCAGTCCAGGACAAGGGAATCTGAGATTGCGACTCGACCTCCTCTGGGCTCAAACCACAAACCTGTCACAGTGGGCTGCTATCTCGAGGTCACCAAAGCTCTCTTCCCCCCAGCCCCTACTTTCCAGGCCCCGGCCCAAACTCACGCCTCTGCGGGGGTCTTTGCAGAGGGGCTTCTCTTTGGCCCACCCAGATGGGGTCAGGCAGCTGCGCAGCAAGGAGCTCATCTGGGGGTGGCAGTACCAGGTGGCCCAACTGCTGCTCACAGGACTCTTGGGCCTGCCACCAACTCAGCCGCTGCCCTGGGAACTTGCACACCTCATCTGCAGTCTCCACTACCTCTCCAGGGGCCACTGGACCTGCAGGGTGGGAGAAGGGTCTATGGGGGAGAAGTGTGTGGGCATCTGACCCTTGTCGGGTGAGTGGGGTGACAGGGCAAGGACACTGGGCTTGGAGACATTCGGGGCTGGATGGGGCTGAACCCTGGCTATGCTAGCAAGTGTTGTCCCTTTGCTGGGTCTGTCGTGTCATCTGTGTAGTGGTAGGAATGAGACGGACATGAGTGATGCTTTCAGCCCAGGGCTTGGTATAGTGGGGCTGAACTAAACTGCACATCCTCCTTCCTTTGCATTCCAGGCCACTGTGGCACATGGACCAGGGGCTGGCTGAGCTGGGGGAGGGGAGAGCCTCTCTGGGGCATCCCTCATACCAACCTGTGACCCAAGGGTTCCTTAATTCACCTGGAGAGTTGGAAGGGGTCCCAGAGAGACTCCTTATCTGAGAGAGAAGACAGGTGGGGTCTGAGTTAGATCCCCACACCCATATGTGCTGTCATTGAATGCCTACTGTGTGCTCCAGCAGGGTACATTGGAGGTTGCAGGCCCTGCAGTCAGACCTGGATTCATCCAGAGTGTGATCTTAGGCAGGTCGCTTCATTGCCCTGAGCCTGTTCCTAGCATCTGAAGTGAAAGTGAAAGTGTTAGTCGCTTAGTTGTGTCCAGCTCTTTGTAATGCTATGGACCATAGCCTGCCAGGCTCCTCTGTCCATGGAATTCTCCAGGCAAGAATACTGGGGTGGGTTGCCATTCCCTTCTCTGGGGGATCTTTCCAACCCAGGGATCGAATCTGAGTCTCCTGCATTGCATGTGGATTCTGAACCACCAGGGAAGCCCTAGCATCTATTGGATGCTTTATTCTAGTTCTGTGCCAGAGGCTTAGCTTGTTTAACCTTTGCAGTTACCTCATGATGTGAGGTGGCCACTTGGAACCCTAGCAGCTTTGAATCCCCTTGGCCTCCTCCCCTCCACCCCCTGCCTCCCGGAAGTTCAGGTACCAGGAAGGCTAGGAGGCAGTAGCACCAGGGGGCCATTCTGGATCCAGCAGGAGAAGCAGGTGAGGAACAGCAGAGATCACGGGCGTGGCTGGTGTAGACTGAGGAAGGAAAAAAGCACAGGAAGGCAGCTCAGTGTCCCGCCTTGCTGTGCTACCCGCTCTGTCATCTTGGCCCTTGTTTGGCTCCCAGACCCCACTGGGCTGGAAGCCCAGGATGGGATGGCCCCCAGGAGGGGTGACATTCACTTGCACAAAAGGGATGGTCTCCAGGAGCCTCTTCCAGGACTGCAGCTGGGAAACACTGTATCCCTGGTGAGCTGGTGGGGAGGAGGGTGGGGACAGCAACAGCCCCCTGGCTGGAGAGGGATGGAAACCAAGTGCGGGGTCTCCTGAGGTGGGAGGGGAGGGAGGGAGAGTGAGCTCCCGACCCTGTAGGTTTCCTTGTGTTCTTTGTGCTTCTCAGCCTGGCATTCAAGGCTCTGTGCAATCAGGCTTCTGCTGAGCTCTCTGGCTCTCATCATTTCCCCACACTGCCACCTTTCCCTTGCTCCCCACACTGCTCCCATTTCCCCAATCCGCATCCCTTCTCCAGACCTTTGGCCACGCTGTCCCTCCTTCCCAGACTGACCTCCCACTCCCTCGGAGACACCATCTACAAATCAGCTCGCTGTCACTCCATCCACCCAGCACCTGCGGCAGACCTGCCACTGCCAGGTGCTGTAGTTAGCTGAGGAGACCCTAATCACAGGTGATTTGGGGTTGCTCTTGGCAGCCTAGTGGGGGTGAGGGCGGGGTTCAGGTCTGAAAGAGCCCTGGTCAGGCACAAATGGTCTCAGAAAACACTGGAAGTGAAGTCATGCCCCACTGGGTCCCACCATTTGGCCTCAGGTCACCTGGAAGTCTAGAGCCATCACCAATGATAATTTGTTCCCTTTCTCCTTTCCCAGATAAACTTTGTAAGCATGAAAATCAAACCCCAGCCCGGGAGGACACGGAGAGTCACACTTTTGGGACTCTGAAAAGCACCAAACTTATTGTCACTTTCCTCCCCTCTTTTAAACAGCACTTGTGTCCCTCAGGGTCCCACTCCCAACCCCAAGTCGCTGGGGAATTTTAAGAGTCTGGTCCGGGCACACAGTGTGACTCAATAACTGCTGACTGCCTGCCCCTCTGTTCACATTTGTCCGTGTTTGTCCCCACAAACTCCCTGGCACCCCCCTTCCTTGCTCACCGAACACTCGTTGGCATTCAAAAGAGAGGCGAAGTTTGGTCGCCCCACTGCACGTCCCTTCTTCACAAGAGGCCAGTGGGGAGTCCCTCGTAAGCTGATGGGCCCCGGCGGGGGGCGGAGGGGGGGGCGCAAAGGGCTCCCCTTCACCTGTGCTGATCCCGCCCCTGTTCACAGCCCGGGTCTTCACCGGCTTCGCCTGGTGCCTGGGATCTGCTCAATCTCTGCGAGGTCTCAGGGACCAGAGGTTGGCGTCAGCGATCTCTCCTCCTGGAGCTCCCGCAGGACCAACGGGTGCGGGGCGGCGCTAGGAGACCCCGCCCCTTGGCCCTAGCCCTCCATTGCGGCGATTCCCCTGCCTGTGCGCTCCGGACTGGGCAGGCGCGGGCCGGCAGGAGGTGTTTGAGTCATGGAGGAGGAGGGGATCAGTCTCTGGACGGGACCCGTGTCACAACTCCCCACAACACACAGGTAAAGTCACTCTTATTAGAAAGGGCACCTGGTGAGTCTCGGATAAGTTTGTGGAAACCCGAGGCATCTTGGACTCCCCAGTTGCATCTCAGGCAGGATGAGGAGGGAGCATCCAGCACCTCACCTCCTGCGTGTCCTGAACTGGTCCCCTACAGACCTCATCCCCTTTACCTTCAACCCCATGTGAGGAGGGGCCGTCATGCTCATTTTCCAGATGAGGACTCAGAGCTCTCATCCCAGGTTAGACAGCTGGCCAGTGGGAGAAGCTGGCCTGGAACCCTTCATCCAGGTCATGCAACGGGTAACACAGGCAGAATTCCCTGGTGATCTAGTGGTTAGGACTCAGTGGCTTTCACTGAGGAGGACCCTGGTTCAATCCCTGGTCAAGGAACTAAGATCCCACAAGGCATGCAGACAAAAGAGTGGGGGAAAAGGTAACATGGGAAACAGGGAGAGAGGGAGAAGCCCTGTTTGGAAGAAAGGGAATAGAAGGGTTTTGGTTTCTGAATCCCATGGAGAGAGGACCCTTGCAGGCTACAGTCCATGGGGTTGCAAAGTCAGATGCAGCTGAACATCTAACACTACACTACACCCCTCCCAGCCTCCTTTGTCTGCCTTCTGGTCCTCCTGGCCTTCCTGTCCCATCCCGAATCCCCCCTGTAATCTAAGTTATGACCTTACCCATCCTTGGCAAAGCCCCCACCCCTGGGGCTCCCATCTCACTCCCTCCCTTCCTTGGGGTCACATTTCCCAGGAGTCGCTCTTGGAGATAACCCAGTACTGTAGGGTTGGGGGTGTGTGCTCGTGGATCCTGAGCCATTGGGACTGGCTTGGACAGTGGCCCTGCCTAATCTCACCTCCCCAGAGCCTGGGTATTGTCTGACGGGCAGCCAAGAGCCATTCATTGGCTTTATGGGCAGGCGGCTCTGACAGGCCCCTTGTCTCCATAGACAAAGCCCAGAGGCTGTGGGTGAGTGATAGCCATGGGGCCCTTGGGCTCATTGTCTGAGTAGATGGAGGGTGGTGAGGACAGCCAGGGTCCTCCTTCCGGGGCCTGGCCCTGGGCCAGTCCCTCAGCCAAACTGTTCCTGGTCCGGGGCTAAGAGTTTTAGAAGGAGCCCAGCAGCTGGAGTGTTTTTACTTTGGGGTTACAACAAGCCCCCCAGAATGGGAATTTGGCCATCAACCAACTTTTATGTGACCTGGGCAAGTATCTCTGCTTCGTGTCTTCTTGCACCAAAGGTGGAGAATCGCTCCTTCCTGTCAGGGACGTAGAAGGTGGCTGTGAGAAGAGCTATGTGAGTATTGGTGTTGGAGGAGCCCCACAACCTGGACCTATTGTCCAGGATGGGCTTCTGCTCTACAGACCGGCTCCCTTGCCGTTCCCACACCTCCACATACTCAGGGTCCTGAGAAACCCAGACAAGCCTGGAACCTGCCTCCCCTCTTACCTGCTCCAGTCCTTTCTCCCCTGGGCAGTCAGAGCAGTTTCTCTAAAATTCCCATCCACTGCTTAAAACCCTTCTGTGGCTCCCTGGTGCTCCAGGAGAAAATCCAGCCCTGGGCACCTGGCTGACTTGACCCATCTCTGCCCTCCTTCCTCCCCACTGGGCCTCTTCCCCTTTACTCGGTAGCCCAGCCTGTGGTCAGGCTGAACAGCTCCCCTTTCTCACCCCTGGGCCTTTGCACATGCTAGTCCCTCTGCCCGGGACTAGGCAGGAGCACCCCACTTCCAAGTCCTTTCTGGCTTGTTTCTACTCATCCTTCAGGTGTCTGCTTAGACCTTCCAGGATGCTTTCCCTGCATCCTAAGCTGCTTCATGGGCTCCTGAATCTCTTCAAAAGCCAGGGAACTGTCTGCCTTCCCTCCACGTCCCCAGCCCCTGGCAAAAGCTTGACAGAGGCAGCACTTTGTTGAAGCACTAAAGAAACGATCCCACAGATCTCGACACACCTGGACACACACTTTGTGACTCTGAGGTTTGCGTGTGAGCCCATGCTCTGATTGGCGTGAGTCACAGGGCAGTGGGAAGAGGACTCGGCTTAATGGGCTCCCAGGGCCTGCAATCGCACCACCAGCTGTGGCCGGTGCACAGACACTCCCATCCTTCCTCTGCCCCTACCTGTCCCCACCTGTCACTGGGGCAGCTCCAGAAGTGGGGAGCTGGAGGCTGCTGATGTAGTGGCCTTGAGCTGGAAGTCAGACCCCCTCCCTTCCCCCACCCCCACTCCAGGCCCCTCTGCCACCAGCCAGCCTAGAGACACAAAAGACTCCAAGTCTCCTCTCTGGGTCTCGGCTTCCCTGCTGTGTAAAATGGGGCCCTTCACCACACTTTAGAGAGAGTGATCAGGAACATCTGTGAGATGCCTAGAGCCTGGACACATCGGGTGCTCAGTAAATACCTGTTAGTATTAGGAGGGAACCAAGAACCAGAGGGAAGAGACGTGTGGTCACAGAGCAAGTTCCTGGCACCACCTGTCTGCTTCACTTTCCACTTTCCTCAATGGGAGCCTGTCCCTTCCATCTCTTTTCTCCAAGCTTAAACATGTTTTTACCTCCACCCGATGTGACAGTGAATAGGTGGTGGGTTCAGGGTTTCTCCTGGGAGCAATGACATGTTCTAAAATTGGTTATGGTGATGATTACACAGTTCCCCGGTGGCTCAGATGGTAAAGTGTCTGCCTACAATGCCGGAGACCTGGGTTTGATCCCTGGGTCGGGAAGATCCCCTGGAGAAGGAAATGGCAACCCCCTCTAGTACTCTTGCCTGGAAAGTCCCATGAACGGAGGAGCCTGGTGGGCTGCAGTCCATGGGGTCGTGAAGAGTTGGACACAACTGAGCCACTTCACTTTCAATTTCACACAATTCCAATGAATGTACTAAAAATGAGTTGGGTGCTTTAAATGAATGAATGTATGCTATGTGAATTATATTTCGATAAAGCCGTTATTGTTATTTTTTTAAAAAGAGCAATACTTGGGATTTCCCTGGCAGACCCGTGGTTAAGATTCTGAACTTCCAAAGCAGAGCATATGGATTCAGTCCCTGGTCAGGGCACTAAGGTCCCACGTGCTGCCCAGTGTGACAAAAAACAAAAATAAAGCAAAGCAACCCCCTTCCCCCAATTAAAAAAGCAATGCTGTACAAGAAAAGTGCTGGTTTAGAGATGGAGGCTCTGCCTGTTAGTAGAAGCACAAACTCCTTGAGCCCAGTTCCCTCATCTGTGATTTGGATCCTATTCCCTACCTTGCCTTCCTAGCAGGAACTTGCAGGATCTGGTGGGAAAGTTGAGTTGTAATATGACCAGTACCAGTATGGTTTTTATAAAACTAGTTTTCTTACTCCAGATGTTGACTGGAGAAAGAAATGAACAAATACTTCACCACAGAGGAAATACAAAGTGAAACATATAAGGGGAAAAGTAGTCCTCAGTTTATTCCTTTTATTCAATAAAAACAGAAACAATATTAAGGTATCATTTTAGGATACCAATTTCATAAAAACCTTTAAAAAGTGATAATATACTCTGTATGGGCTCACAGAAGTAAAATCAATACATCCAGATATTGTGACATAATATAAAATAGCATAATCCTTTTGGAAATCAATAGAGTCTTAAGAGGAGAAATAAGGAGTAATATTTGTTATTGTTCAGTTGTTCAGTCATGTCCAGCTTTTTGCAGCCCCATGGACTGCAGCACACCAGGCTTCCCTGTCCTTCACTGTCTCCTGGAGTGAGATATGCTCAGACTCATGTCTGTTCAGTTGATGATGCCATCCAACCATCTCATCCTCTGTCACCCTCTTCTTCTCCCACCCTCAATCTATCCCAGCATCAGTGAAAGTGAAAGTGGCTCAGTCGTGTCTGACTCTTTGCAACCCCATGGACTATACAGTCATGAAATTCTCCAGGCCAGAATACTGGAGTGGGTAGCTGTTGCCTTCTCCAGGGGATCTTCCCAATCCACAGATGGAACCCAGGTCTTGTGCATTGCAGGCACATTCTTTACCAGGTGAGCCGCCAGGGAAGCCCATCTCAGCATCAGGATCTTAGTCAATTAGTGGGCTCTTCGCATCAGGTGGCCAAAGTATCAGGGCCAAAGGTGGCTTCAGCATCAGCCCTTCCAATGAGTATTCAGGGTTGATTTCCTTTAGGATTGCCTGGTTTGATCTCCTTGCTGTCCAAGGGACTAAAAAATTAACGTTTTTTATTCAAAAAATATTAACATCTTTGATTGAAGTAAGTCTACCGTGTGGGATTTATGTTTGGGAGGCACCCAACTAAATGAACATGAAAATGTTCCTCACAGCATTATATATAGTATTGAAAACATTGGAAGCTTCCTATGCCCAACAAGTACATTATGGCTTATCCCCTTGAAAAATACTATTAAACCGTTAAAAATGAGAATTATGGGACTGTCTTGGTGGTCCAGTGGTTAAGACTCCACCCTTCCACTGCAGGGGGCATGGGTAATATCCGTGGTTGGGGAACAAAGATTCTGCATGCCATGTGGCACAGCCAAAATGTAAAAAAGAGAGAGAGAGACAGAGAATTATAAAAACAACATAGTGATAAAGAAGCTGCAAATGACCTAACGGTAAAAGAAACAAAGCAGGAGGCAAAAAATAGATGTGATGTGGTAACTAAACACCACTCTGTGTAGACTGTGACAGATACTATGGTGACCAACACAGCATTTTCTTCCCACTGTCCTCCTCCTTTATTCTCAGAATATTTACTTTCTCAGCTTTCCTTGAGCTGTGACTAGCCATGTTACCAATAAGATATAAACCAAAGTCTCCTGGACGGATTCAGGGAAGTATCTTTCTTTACTGATAAATGGGATTGTCACAGCTTTCACCATCCCTCTCTTCTGTTCTCATTCTGCATTGAATTTAGACAAGATGCCTGGCGCTGCAACAGCCTTCTTGTGGGCCATGAGGCAGCAAGCTTGTTAAAAGGCAACCTATCGAGGATGGTGGAGCATCAAGGTTGAAAGAGCCTGGGTCCATCACATCACTGTGCTGCAGGAACACACCTGCGGCCAGTCTTTTGGTATACAAGGAAAAGAAACCCCCATTTTATTGAAAGCATTGTTACTGTTAGCTGCTGCTGAGAGTGTTCTTAACTGATGAATGAGCAAAGACTCAAAAATATAGTGGATAGTGTACAAGATTTGAAGTTGGACAGACTGGGGTTCCAATCCTATTCCCCACACTATGTTATTGTGTGACTTCAGGCAAGCCTTTTCCCCCTATGGGCCTCAGTTTCCTCTGCTAATGACACCCACCTGTTGGGCTTTTCAAGGATGGAATGACATGATGGATTTGGAAGTGCTTAGTTAACAGGTCTGTGGGGTCGCTGGGAGTCGGACACGACTGAGCAACTTTCCTTTCACTTTTCACTTTCATGCATTGGAGAAGGAAATGGCAACCCACTCCAGTGTTCTTGCCTGGAGAATCCCAGGGATGGGGGAGCCTGGTGGGCTGCCGTCTCTGGGATCTCACAGAGTCGGACACGACTGAAGCGACTTAGCAGCAGCAGCAGCAAACAGGAAAGTGGTATTCAGGTTTAGTCTCAACAAACTGAAAGCTAGAGGTAAAACAAAAGGAAAGGAGCCAGCGTGGCTAGTGTGTCAGAGGAGGGGAACTGGTTATGAAATTTTTTCTCTTTCTTTTTTTTTTTTTGTACTCGAGTATTCTTCAAGGCTGCTCTGGCTCTCGCTCCTCCAGGCTGTGACCCAGCTTGGCATGGAAGGACCTGCACCCAAGGCAGAGGGCTGTTTCTTGGTCTTGTGTGGAGGCAACAGCAGATGGAGCTCGTGGCTCACGGCAGAGCAGGCCGGGGTGTGGGACTCCTCACCTGGCCCCGGCAGGCGGACGGGTGCCGGGGAGGCTGGGCATTAGCGGCTGTGACTCGCGGTAAAAATAATCAGGGAAGGACAGCTGCTTCCTTGTCAGCAACCAAGAGGGAAATAAAGCTCACGTCCCCTCCAGCGAAAACCTGCTCTCTGGGTCCCCTGGCTCCTGCCACCAACTGCTCGATGTCTGCGTGCCAATCCAATTTGAACGCCTGCGAGTCACCCCAGAGAGGGCTCATTTTAACTTCATCAAGTGCAGAGAAAAACACCAGGCTGGAGATGCGGGAGGGGAGGCCTCGCTGCCCGGGGGCCTGGTAGGGGATGGGATCCTGGGGCTGCTGCCCCTCTAGTGTGGGACTTGGGGCCCCTGGCTCCTAATATGGTTCAGCCAAGGCTCGCTGAGCGCCCAGTGTGGCTTCCCCGAAGTCGAGAGGATGCCCTTTAGCTCAGCTCAGGAAGTCCTTTCCGATGTCCTCAACCTCTCCTAGCCCCTCTCCTCTCCAAAACCCTCCTTTGGCTGTCCCAGGCTCTCCACGAAGGCCCAGACTCATGTCCTCAACGTCTCTCTGACTCTGCATTTACCCTGCCTTCTTTTTGTTTCTCGGCCTGGTGGATGTCTACAAATTCTAGAAAGTTCCTAGTCATGCTTTAAGACTCAGGGATGCTGGCTGCTTCCCCCCCACCCCCACCCCGCCCCAGGTGGAGTGAGATGCTCTCCCTGGTCCCTGCAGGATTTTGTATGTCCCTCTGTTTTCACAGGGGACTGTGTAGGGGGGTGTCCCTCCCTCCCTTCTCCTCCTATCTCTCTTTCCTTCTGTGTTTCCAACAAGTGCACTGAGCCCTCCTCTCCACCAGGGCCTGTGCGGGGTGCCCAAACAGGTGTGAACCCCAGCCAGTCTCTGTAGCACAAGGACAGGTGAGTCTCTGGCCACAGACTCAGCATAGCAACACAGCTGCCCAGAAACAGCCACCTACAGACGACAAAGTGAGGAATCACATTTGTGTATGTTTCTTTTTCTTTAAAAAACAATTTTTATTATTTTTCGCTGTGCTGCGTCTTTGAAGCTCTACAAGGGCTTTTTCAGTTGCAGTGTGTGGGCTTTCCATTGCGGTGGCTTCTCTTGTTGCAAAGCGCAGGATCTAGAGCCCAGGGTCAGTAGTTGGGGTGCACGGGCTTAGTTGCCCCAGAGCGTGTAGAATCCTCCCAGATCAGGGATTGAACCTGTGTCCCCTGTACCGGCAGGTGGACTCTTAACCACTGGACCACAAGGAAGTCCTATGTATCTTTCCTTTTTTCCTTTTTGGTTTCTTAATCAAGGACTGTTTCTGACACAAGAGACATTTCTGACCCCGACTCTGATTACGAGAGACTTACATTTATAGTTTATTCATTTATTCTTTTTATGAGCATGTAGTGCTTTAATAATCAAGGTGGAAAATAAATGTTTCAATAATAAAAATGGAATAATAATAACGATAATTTGAAAATGAATGTTGACCTTTTTGCGGGGCTTCGTCTCTAAGGCCTGCCTCCTCAGGAGGTCATTAGTTTGCCTGCACCCTTAGGAGACAGCACGGTGTCCTGGGCAACCAGAGCCAGGGACAAAGAACCAGGACTTTAGGACATTACCACCTGCTCATCCCCCACCAGGGAACTGGGGTGGTTGTTGTTGAGCCCCCAGCCCATCTGTGATGCCAACTTCTGTCCCTGGCTTTCAGGGGCAGGACTCTGGGATGGTGGTGGTTGTTTATTTTGCATGTTTGGTAATTTGGACAAATCCGACAGTTGAATTGTTCCTTAGGCCACAGTAGACTATCCTGGCATCAAGGAGGCTGTGCCAGCATGTCCGGGCTAAGGCTCTGGCTGGGTGTGCTGGGAGCTGTTGTGGTGGGCCTTTTGGAGGAAGGTGGGTGGATGAGGTGAGAGGAAGAAGATGGAAGTCTAGGTGTGTATAGGGCTGGGAAGGAGGGAGTGAAGACAGGCCTGGAGATGGAAACTGGGAAGTTACCATGAGGCTCAGAGAGGTGAAGGGACTCTCTGGAGGACACACAGCAGGAGTGGCTGAGGTGGGCTTTGACCTTGATTCTGACTAACAGTCACACTCGTCCCCCACAAGTAAGTGGCAGTGCTAACCTGAGACATGCTCTCCGGGTTGACCTTGGAGCGCTCTACACTTGTGTCTTCTCAACCCCACACACTGGCCTCTAGATGAACTTTCTTGAGAGAGGTCAGGCCAACCCCAGTGGGCTCCTGTACGGTCCTGTACCCGAGAGGACAGATAGGGAAGCCTCTTCTGTTAATTCTGAACTACTGAGAGTAGGGTGGAGAGTGTCCTGCTTGGGAGTCAGGCAGACTAGGGTTCACCGTACACTAGCTGTGGTGGACACTTGTCACATCCTAGGGGTCCCGCACACCCACTTCTTTTGGGGAATGCCCCTCTGCCCACCATTCCTCTGATTCCACTCCAGCTGTCTCTCCTCAAAAGCAAATAAGCAACATAAGCACACCAAGAATGGGCCTGGGACATGGTTTGGCCATTCCTCTAGTCGTGTGTGGCCCTCGCTGTGCCATTCAGAGCTCACGAGGTGCCTGGTGAGTGAGAAGAGCAGGAGTCCTGACTCTGGAGTTTTGGAGTTGGAAAGATGTGAACCTGGAGCTGCTTGTGGTCACATATCATGGGTTTAAGTTTGGCTGCATATAAGAAAAAATTCCAAATAAAAGTGGCTTAAACATGCAATTATTTGGGATTTTTTGCATGTAAAAGAAGACTTATGGTGGTCAGTTCAGGGCTCATATGACAAGCACTGACATCCAGCCTCACCCCATGGCCCAAAATAGCTGCCAGAGCTCCAGCCATTACACCCATATTTTAGGCAACAGGAAGGCAGAAAGGGGAGAAGAGCAAAAGAGGTGCTTCTTCCAGCTGAGTCAGCTTGCCTTCCCTTAGGCAGCCTTTCCAGGATTACTATAGAATATTTCTATTTGTGTATCACTTGTTGCAAGGGAGTTTGAAAAAGCTCATTTATCACCTGGATGCTTTGCTGCTTCAAGTATTTAAAACTGGGCTTCTGTCTCTGTCACAGGCCACTTTTCTGTTCTATCCATATGAAGTGGGAGGAAATAAAGTCAGTTGAGAGCAAAGCACTCATGAGATAGGAGATAGAGTGAGGGAGAATGGGGTGGGGGGGGAAGGAGAGAGAAAAAGAGTGGGAGACAGGAAGAGATGCAAGGACAGAGAGGCAGGGGGAGATGAGGACCTCACCAAATCCCCCAGGCAGAAGGGTGGCTGAAGCCAGCCTCATCCTTCAACCTCCCGGTTGCGTGGATCAGCAAGCACTTCCTTTTCTCCAGCCAGGATGAATTCGGTTTCTGTCACTTGTAACTGGAAGAGGGTGATGAACTTGGACATGGATTTGCCTTCTTTGAGCCTTGATTTTTCCTTCCAAGAAGTGAAGATCCTATTGCCCACCAGGTGGCGCTGTGACAAGGATTCATTGTGATGATACCTGCCCGGCTCCAGGTAGGGAGCTCAGCCCGGTGGCCTGAAAGCCCTGATCTTCATCCAGTTATTTCCACCTGTCCAGCTCCAGGGGTTGTGCTCCACGATTGCTGGGGGTTTACATGGAACCGACTCCACGTCTGACCCGGGAGGCTGGCTAGACTCAGGGCAGTTTTCCAAACACCTGAGTGTGTGTGTGTGTTAGTTGCTTAGTCATGTCACAACTCTTTGACACCATGGACTAGCCTGTCAGGCTCCTCTGTCCATGGAATTCTCCAGGAAAGAATCCTGGAATGGGTTGCCATTTCCTTCTCCAGAGGATCTTCCTGACCCAGGGATCGAACCTGGGTCTCCTGCATTACAGGCAGATTCTTTACCATCTGAGCTATAAAAGTCACCTGAGTAGTGGGATGGAAACTGAAGAAGCCCCCAAATGAAGAGATGAATGGAGGGAGGGCTGGAGAAATTCCTGGAACAGAAACAACAGCTGCCACCTTGTCATAAGGGGCTGTGTCCATGGGTACAAGCAGAGGAGCTTAGACCCCTGACCTAAGTGGGCCTGAAACCTGGGGTGGGAATTCCTTCTTGCTCTGGGGAGATCAGTCTTTTGTTCTATTAAAGTCTTCACCTGGTTGTATGAGATCCACCCATATGACAGAGGATAATTAGATTTTTTTTTCCCTCCTTCCCTTTTGGGTGGCATACAGGATCTTAGTTCCTCAACTGGGGATTGATCCTGTGCCCTCTGCAGTGGAAGGGTGAAGTCTTAATCAATGGACCACCAGGGAAGTTCATGCCTTACTCAAAGTCCACCAATTTAAATGTTAATCTCATCCAAAAACATCTTTACACAGAATAATGTTTAACCAAACATCTGGGCACGGTGGCTCAGCCAAGGTGACACATAAAATCAATATCATATAGTGCTTAGGTTAGTATTTTGGTGAATAATCAAGAATGAAAATCAGGAGAGGGGACAGCTTTATAATTCTCCCTACCACACGTGGGCCTGTAGCCCAGGTTACCAGGATACCCCAGTCAGGGTATCCATGCTCCTGGCCAAGGCTAGTCACCCTAGGATGGGCACACGAGACAGGTGGCCCATTGGGTCTTCTACTAGAATTTCTGGGAAACTTTCCTGTGCTCGTCTAACTGGGAGAGCCAAACCAGAGGAGTGGTGGTCCTCTCTGCCACGTTTTAGAGAAAAATCAAGCGAAAGCAAAGCCAGCCCAGAAGAGAGCAAATCCAAGATCAGGACAGAGTTCTGGAGACCATCTTTAGGGCATCTTTTATGTGGTGGCTCAGATAGTAGAGAAAAAAAAAAGTGCAAATGTTAGTCGCTCAGTCATGTCCGACTCTTTGCGACCCCATGGATGGTAGCCTGCCAGGCTCCTCTGTCCAAGGAATCTCCAGGAAGAATACTGGAATGGGTTGTCATTCCCTTCTCCAGGGCATCTTCATGTACTGGAATCCAGCCAGCCCTGAACAATTTTGCTAAAAACCAGTTCTCCAAAAGCCAGTTCCATTTAAAATTATTAAGTCTCTTAAAAAGTAAGCAATTTGCCAAATGAATCAAAGTATCTATTAAAAATTATTTCTTTTAACTAGGCAAGCCCATGACCTCTGTTGCCAAGAGCTACTCGCCGTTCGAAAATCAGCACCTGGTAACCTGTTGGACCCTAGAAGAGACTGATGACCATGCCACATCGAGTAGCCTGAGATTTAAGCTGTCCCTTGTGAACTGGTGTTTTCTGATCCTCCAAGTCATCAGGACAGTGGGCCCAGCAGCACTTCATCCTATGGTAAAAACACTACATTGGAGTTTGAGCCCAACGAGGCCTAGAGGACAGAATTTACGTGATTCTGCAGCCTCGATGTTATCGAGGTCCACTGCAGATGTCGCTCCCTCAACTCGCACCTCAGGCCTCAACTCTGAGCCTGATGAAAGCGAAAGTGAAAATGTTAGTCGCTCAGTCCTGTCTGACTCTTTGCGACCCCATGGACTCTAGTCCGCCAGGCTCTTCTGTCCATGGAGTTCTCCAGGCAAGAATACTGGAGTGGGTTGCCATTTTCTTCTCCAGGGGATCTTCCCAACCCAGGGATCAAGCCTGGGTTTCGCGCGTTGCGGGCAGATGCTTTACTGTGTGAGCCACCAGGGAAGCGTCTGAGCCTGCTGCCTCACTCTTATAAGGGCCCCTGTGATCACTCTGGGCCCCCCTGGATAATCCAGGATAATCTTCTCATTTCAAGATCCTTAATTTAAATGGTATCTGCAAAGTCCCTTTTACTATGTAAGGTAACATCTTCACAGGTTGCAGGGACTTGGCCATCAGCATGTTTGGGGGTGGGCATTATTCAGCCTACGGCACCTACCAGTGACGTGGACATTCACCCATTGCTTCCTTTCCTCCATGCAATGACTTGATGATCGATCAGCTGGAACCTTGCTGGAGGTGATAAAAGCTCTGATCCTCCAGCTGTCCTCCCCCTCCCCCTAGACCCTCCAGCTGCACGTGACCCACTCCACATGATCTCCTGGTTTAGCCCCTGCCTTACTTAGGACGGGGGCAGACACATGTGGGTCACTCTGGGCTTATTTCTCTCTGGCTACAGAATGCAATAAATCAGTCTGCTTCTGAGCCAGCAGCACTGACAGAGAATGGCATTTGCCATGTGCCTGGCACTTCACCAGCTTTTTGCTGACACACAGGGTGGGCTTTTCTCTCCTTTATGGGTGTGGAAGGCTCAGAGAGGCCATGTGGCTTGCTCAAGGTCACATAGCGTGGAAGTGGCAGATTGGATCTGAGGTCCAGGGTACTCCAGATCCCGACCCTTACCCCCCAGTAAAGCCATAGACGGGCCTCACGGATGGCACCTTCTCCTCATGTCTGCATTCTTTTCCCTTGGCCCAAGTTCAGCAGGAGTCGGCCAGTGGCTCTTGGGAACAGAAGATATTAGGCTTCCTGTGCGGGGGGCCCCCGGCCCCCGAACTGCTGTCACCTTTTAATAGATTTCTTGGGGAACGAGTAATTTGTTGCTGGTTCAGGCTCGGTGTTCAACAGGAAGTCCCTGCAGGCCTGGAAGGTCAGTATGAAGCGACTCAAAGGCGACGCTGGAGGAGGATGCGGGTCAGTGCCGGCCGCCGAGCTCAGCCGCACTGCCAATTACCGCCTGGCCTGCTTCCTGCCGCAGACGCGCCCAGGGCCAGGGCTTTGAACCCTGGCAGGGAGGCCAGCTTCCAGTAAACAACCCAGGGCAGTGGGCAGATTGACAGCAGAAATGCAGGGGCCGGCTGGCCACTGGTGCTGCTTACCGCTCCTGCGGGCAGATGGACAGGACCGCAGTCCCCTGGGGGGTCCCCACAGTCGGGGGGCTGGGGGCCATCAGCATGTCTGAGCCTCACTCTGAGTACAGAGCCTTCTGCCACGTCCAGTGGGGTTTCTCAGCCATCATTTCTGGGCCATGGAAGATGCTTTTTTTCTGGGTGAGGGGATGAGCCTGGTCTGGGTCCCTTTCTCGGTCACCAGCCTGGGAGCAGGGGTTTGGGGAAAGAGCCCACAGAGGGTCACCAGTGTCCTGATTTTTTTCTCTCTCCGAAAGCCTTGGAAATATTTGGGGGCAATGGTAGCGCTGCCAGGCTTTCCACCACCATTTTATTTGGCAGTTAAAGGACATGTGCTCGGTGCATGATTTCATTTGTGTGAAGCTGTGGAATTTTGAGATATTAGTAAGTGATTGCCTTTATGAGGGACTGACTGGAGGAAGCATGAGGGATCTTTCTGGGGTTGGTGGGAATGTTGTGTATCTTGGTTGGGTGCTGATTACACGTTTGTCAAAACCCATCCAACTGTGTCTTTCAAAGCTGTCCATTTTACTGTATGCAAACTCTACCTCAACGAGAGAAGATAAAGGGTAAGAAAGGGGATGCAGAGGCCTGGAGAACTGGGGACAGATAGACAGACAGACAGACACACTTTTCCCTTCTTGGATTTGGGTAGAAATCATCAATGAGTGCCATTTCCACTGGGTCAAAGACCATTGGGAATAGGCTATGCACTCAGTCTTAAAGCAGTACCCGCAAATTACTTTTTAATTATAAAGAGGAAAATTAGCCTTACACATGGAGAAACCTGGCGGACCCCACCTTACCCAATTGATTAAACTTACCGCCAATTTTGGGACAAGCCAATATCAATGCCCCCTAATGTAGTGCCCGGAGAAAAGACACATCACTTATGAGGACCTCCTGTCAAAAATGCTTACCTGCCAAAATCACTGGACAAGTCCACGTTGAAGAAAATTCTTTTGAACTAGCCTGGCCTTTTCATGAACAACAAAAAGCAAGCCTGGAGACTATTCCAGATTGAAGGTTAAAGAGTCACAGAGACTGAATTCAGTGGAGCTCCCTGATTGGATCCTGATCACAAAAATCATGATATCAGAGAAACTGCCTGTAGACAGGATATTAGGGTATAATCCTGAACACATACCGCATTTCTGGAATGTGACAATGGTGTCATGGTTTTGTAGGGAATGCCCTGCTTATTAGGAGGCTGGGCTGGGACAATTGATGGGATCCTGGATCATAAAAATCATAGAGGTTTTATTGGGATAACTGCGGGTGTTTGAAAGTGAACTGAATATTAGATAGTAATACTAAATCCTTATAGTGGTATTGTGTTTGTGTAGGAGAATGTCCTTGTTTTCAGTAGATGTGTCCTGTAGCATTTAGGATAGAGCATTGTGTGATTTTCAATTTGATTCAGCAGGGAGAGAAAGTTGAGAGAGAATGTTTCATTGTACTACTCTTGCAACTTTCTGAAGGCTTGAAAAACTTCAAAATAAAAAAGTTGAGAATAAGTAATGCATAGGGAGAGAGAAGTGGAGGGAAAAAAGGCAGAGGCTCAAAGAGGAAAATAAGAATGACTGGAGGACTTCCCTGGTGGTCCAGTGGTGAAGTTTCTGTGCTTCCACTGAAGGAGTCACGGGTTTGATCCCTAGTCAGGGAAGTTCTGTGTACTTCAGCCAAAGATAAATAAATAAGTAAAATAGTATTCTCTAAAAAAATAAAAAAAGAATGACCATCAGCAACGTATTATGACTGTTTATAATACAATTTTTTACAAACACAATGTACATCTATATACATTATAAAGTTGGAGCCGTATATATTCTGCCCCATTTCTCATTCTTTCCCCTGTGTCATTAAACATACATTGAAAACATAATTTTTAATGGCTTTGTATATTCCATCATAAATTATTTAGCCATTCACCTGTTGTTTGACATTAAAGTGGTTTCTAGATTTTTATTATGATAATCTATTATAATATCCAATGTATGTAATCCATTAGTCAACATATAGCCAATGTATATAATACATTATCCAATATAGATCTGATATATAATCCACTATAACATCCAATATGGACTATCATAAATAATGTCACAACGCACAGTTTCACACCCCTATCTTTGTCTGAGGAGAGAGTCATAGAGGGAAGTTCTGAGTTAAATGTTCCGAACTTTTTTAAGGATCTTGAGCTATTTTTTTTAAGGTAGACAGGATATTAGATAATAATCCTGAGCCCATATCACATTTCCGGAATGTGACAATGGTATTGTGGTTTTGTAGGAGAAAGCCCTGGTTATTAGGAGACTTTGCAGGAGTATTTATCTGACAACTGAATTCAGTGTGAGAACTTGATGGGATGCTGGATCATAAAAATCATTGAGGTTTTAGTGGGATAACTGGGGGAATTTTAAAGTGGATTGAATATTAAATAGAAATACTGAATCCTTAAGTAAAACTAAATCTGTGTAGTGGTATTGTGTTTATATAAAAGAATGTCCTTTGTTTTTGCGAGATTTGTCCTCTAGAATTTAGGGTGGAGTGTTGCATGATTTTTCAGTTGATTCAGTGGGGAGAGAGGGAGAGAGAAAGGGAACTATTTTATTGCAGTATAGTTGATATACAAAAAACTGCACTGCTTAGCATGAGAGCTGCCCTCTTAACAAAATTTGAAGGGCACAATAGGATGTTGCTAATTCAGGTACTTGTTGTATGGGATCTTGAATTATTTTGGCCAGTGGCTTTCCAGAAAGGTTGTACTCATGAGCAGATGGCAAAAGTGCTCATTTTGTCACATCATCGCTAACACTGAGGATTATTACCAGGAAAAATTCTTTGATCGATTTGATGACAGTAGCTTATTAATTGATGAGAATGTTCCCATGAATGCATTTTCATCCTTCTCTCACTGGACTGTTGGGACTTGGCCATTCTCCCTGTCTCCAGCCCCTTCCCCCGACTTGGTGGCTATGACGTCATTCTCCCTTGGGCCCTGCCTGCCTCCTTGCCTGCTTCTTCTCTCCACCCTTTGCCCGCTCCTCATCCTTACCTGCATGACAAGCAATACCATCCCTGGCCTCTGTCCTTGGCTCCCTTCTCTGCCTCTGCCCACTCTCTTGAAGCATCTCATTCACACTCAAGACTTGCATGGCCTTCTCCCTGCTGTCTTGCACCTCCCTCCCCAACCAGACCTCCAATGCAATATATCCCAAAGGGACCCATGTGACCTTCCTGCCACCACCCATCCTGCCACCCAAGTCAGACCCCTGGAGAACATCAACTCTTCCGTTTCTGCTGCTCCTCCCATCTCACTTCTGACCACCTCCCGTTTGACCTTCTGTAATATTTCTTGAGACTGTTCCCTTCTTACCATCATCACTGCTCCCACCCTTATTCAGATCATCTTCACCTCCTCCCTGGCCCATGAGTGTAGTTTCCTCCCGCATGGCCTATTTCCAGAGTCTCCCTGTCTACCCCACCCTTTGACCAGCTGCCAAGTTGATTTGCAGGATACACGGACATGAGGTCCTGCCTGCCTTTGTCCCTGCTGAGTTTCCGGCTTCTCACTCCCTTTCACTGAATGCCTTCCAACATGCCTCCAAGTGTCTGCTCAGACTCTCCACCTCCTAAAGCTCCCATTCTCTTTCCTGCAACCCCAGCTAGCTGACTCCTACTCATCTTTTCAGTTTTGTTTACAATCCCATGTTCTCTGTGATGCACTTACTGTTGCTTTTCCTCCTCCGGGGGAGCCGTCCTCTCTCTTTTGAACCTCTTTGTACCCTGTGAAATTTCTATCAGAACTTTCTGGCCCTCTAAGCTTCTTATATTGATTCTTGTATCCATTTCCCTTGAGGGCAGAGTCTTTGTGTTCCCGAGCCCAGCACAGTGCCAGACACAGAACTGGAGTTTGTTTAAGGGATGTCTAAATGAATGAATGAATGAGGTAGCATTTGCCTTGCTGTGGGAGGGCATGGCATGTCCAGACCATGGTGAAGATAGGGAACTAGATCGAGGCACACAGTCAGAGGCTTGGTTTGAGGAAGCAGCTGTCACTGTGGTCCAGCGACCTTCAGGATACCCTGTCTCTGGGTGACACTCTGCTCAAACTTTCTTCGTCAAGTGGGAATCCCATTCTTCCAAGAGAAGTTGCAGTGCTTCTCCGCTTGCACACCTCCCGTGGCTCCCCAGTGCCCTCGGGACAGGCCCAGCTTCTGAGTCAGCCGATGAAGCCCTTCAAAATGGGATGTATTCTCATGACTTCCTTGTGACTTGTGCAGACCCTTGATGGGAAGAAGGGAGGATACCCATTCCTGCTCACCATCAGCTGGGTGGGCAAACTCATGGCTCTTCTCATCTGCTGAGGCTAAGTAGTTAAATAAACTCTCATCTCAGGTCCCACTTGCAATGATTGGGATTGTCTTGGTGGGGCCCCAGAATCTGCTGAGCGCCCCAGTAGAGTCTGGAGAGGGTGGGGGGAATTCACACCCGAAGCTGCCCTGTGTTTGCCGTGTGCTCCCACTGGAGCTGTGTTTCTGTGGCCTTTGCAGCAAGGCTTGGCACTTGGATGCTGTGCCAGGACCCTGGAGCCGGGAGCAGCTGCTCTAATTCATGCAAAGGAAGGCGCCCAGGTTTGCCCTGTCTATTTATAGCTTATTTATAAAGAAGGAAAAACAAGGGCCCAGTTGCCTTAGCAACCGGGAGCATCATGGGCTGCTTTCCCTGCAATGGGAAGATGGCCAAGTCTCCTTGTGGGGGGCACCCCCGGATGTGTGTGTATCCTGATAGAGGATGGGGGTGAGCCTTCCAGGGCCCATCCCACGCTGGGCTCCTAGCAGCCTGCAGGCTGGCGGAGGGTGCTTGCCAGGCCCTTGGAAAATCTGGGCAGGCGCAGGGGCCGTACACAGCTGAACCCTCCTCTGGTCTCCTGGCCTCCATGCTTACTCCTGTCCTCTGGGTGCCCACCCTGCTGCCTCATGCCCTCTTGGGAGCCGTTTCCTGGCCATGCTCTGGCACTCAGGGTGCATAGCTCGGTGAACCAGAGGTGCAGTTCCCAGACCAGTGCCCTTTGAGGCTGTGATGTAGCACAGAGCCAGGCACTAAGGAAGGGTTTAACAAATAGTGAATGAATGACTGAATGAATGAATGAGGTGCTTTACAGTTCACACTCCATGTTCTTACTTGGTATGCACAAGGCAAGAGAAACATTGCAATGCGTTCTCATTTTATATACGTGAAAACAGATGAGCAATGAAGAGACCAGCCTCCAACCACGCAGCTGGGAATGAGCTGAGCTTGGCTTGCTTTTGTTCTAGCAAAGCCCTGAGGGACTCGGGAGCTTGGGTTCCAGCTGGACCGTAATTGCCAGGGTCGGGGAAGTGGTGTTGTGCCTGGTCTGGGGCTGGGAGGCATGTGGTTCAAACTGTGGCTCTGTTACTTAGCTGTGTGCCACTTATCATCTTGAGCCCACGACTTCACTTCTCTGGGCCTCAGTTTGCTCACCTGTAAAGTGGGACGGTGATGCCTGACCCTTAGGGACTGCCAGCTCCCAGAAGGCAGGCACTGTGTCTGTCTCTGGATCATCTGTTTTCTGTGTTGGCGTATTCTAGGATGACCATGAGACCTGGTACACAAAGTGGTTAGAACAGGTTGTGGGGGGCACACAGGGAATGTTGGTTGTTACTATATTATTAGGAAACAGGCACAGAGAGCCTGATGGCTTCCCTGAGGTCACACAGCCAAATCCAGAGCAGAAGTGAGCTCTACTAGTCAGTCAGGTTTGGTGGCACTGCCAGGGATTAAGATGGGACTGTGTCCAGGCCCAGGTTCAGGACTGGGCTGTGTCCCAGGGCACAGCGGTCATGCTGGACAGGGAGGCTGAAGCAGGGTCTCTGGGTGCCAGGGACCTGTCTAGAGCTGCCCTCCCTACGGCTCTGCCCGAGGCAGAGTGGAGTTTTTCAGGGCCTTGGGCTGGCTGTCTCAGGGGCCGGTCCAGGCTGCCTGGAGGCTCTCTGTCGCCCTCTGCTGGGTTCTGGCTGCCTCTGCTGAGCCACCTCCAGAAGATGGAAGACAACGCCACCTCTTCAGCTTGTCTGGGTGTGAAGACCATACCAAAGAGACCCAGTTAGGAAGAGAAATGCCCCAGGACAAACTGAGATCACAGATCATTTCCACATCCTTCCCAGTTTCCTCCAGCTCCCGCCCAGACCCCAGGGCTGGACACAGATGCCCCACCACCATTCTCGCGGGAGGGGGTGGGAGGCGGGCTCTGCTTCTTTTTGCTGTAGTCGCATCCACCTCATCACTGTTTCCTGAAAACCAAGCGTGCCAGGGCATTTTGTTTGGTTTTGTGTGTCCCATACCCCAGACCTTTGCTCGTGTGTCTGTCCTTCCTGCCTTCCCACCCCACGAGCTCCCGCTCTGTCCTTCTGAGCCTCTTGGCTTCTGCAGCATCCATCCTCCACCCAACCCTTAGCACACCGGGCTGTGAGTCTTTCTGGCCCTTCTCTCCTCCCTCTGACAGTGAACTCATGAGGTGCGTTTGTTTCATAGGGCTGCTGTAACAGTGCCACTAACTGGATGGCTTAAATAACAGATAGAAAAGTATCGTCAGGAATTCCCCAGTGGTCCAGCAGTAAGGACCCAGACTCTCACTGCTGAGGACCGGGGTTCAAGCCCTGGTTGGGGAGCTAAGATCCTGCAAGCTGCAGGTGTAGCCGAAAAGAAAAGAAGAGAAACTTATCGTCTCACAGTTTTGAAGGCTAGAAGTCTGAGTCTGAAAGCAAGGTATTGGCAAGGTATGGTCCTTCTGAGGGCCATTCCAGACCTCTTACATAGCTTCCAGTGGTTTTCATGCTCACAGGGTGTTCTCCATGTTTGAAGGTCGGTCTCTAAATTTCCCCTTTGAAAAGGACCTCAGTCCTACTAGATTAAGATCTACTCCAATGACCTCATTTTTACTTGATTACCTCCTCTCTCCAAATAAGATCACATTCTGATGTACTGGGAATTTGAGACGTCAGTGTATCAATTTTGGGGAGAGGGAACAATTCAATCCATAACAAGAAGGAGAGGAACTCCACTGGATTCACCTTTGTGTTCATTCTCTCAGGGCTGAGCCCAGAGCAGGTGTGAGAGAGTGTGATGAATGTTGTGAAAGTGGTCTTAAATTCAATTACTATTTCTACTTACTGACCCTGTGGCATCTGGGGCATGTTGAATTATGACCTGTCCTATCCAGGTCTTACGGAGTTGAGCCTCTCTCATCAGAAGGGGGACATTTCTAGAACAAAGCCTGTCCTTTTACTTTTCACATTCAACAAAGCAGAAACTTGGTGAGCCAGGAGATACTCATGCTTTTTCATCAGTAGATTCCTGTGGAGGCAGGTGAGTGAGACTTCATTTTCCTTTGTTTTGTTTAGTCACTAAGTCGTGTTTGACTCTTTGTGACCCCATGGACTGTAGCACACACGCCAGGCTTCCCTGTCCTTCACTGTCTCCTGGAGTTTGCTCAAACTCCTGTCCACTGAGCCGGTGATGCCATCCAACCATCTCATCCTCTCTTGTCCCTTTCTCCTCCTGCCTTCAATCTTTCCCAGCATCAAGGTCTTTTTCACTGAGTTGGCTCTTTGCATCAGGGGGCCAAAGTATTGGAGCTTTAGCTTCAGCATCAGTACTTCCAGTGAATATTCAGGTTTGATTTCCTTTAGGATTGACTGGTTTGATCTCCTTGCAGTCCAAGAGACTCTTAAAAGTCTTCTCCAGCACCACAGTTTGAAAGCACTCAGCCTTCTTTATGGTCCACCTCTCATACCCATACATGACTACTGGAAAAACCACAACTTTGACTATACAGACCTTGTTGGCAAAGTGATGTCTGTGCTTTTCAATATGCTGTCTAGGTTTGTCATTTTCCTAATGTCACACAAAAGAGCCAGAGAAGTAATGAAAAGGAACTTAACCTTTGACAAATATTTATTGAACACATAGTTGTGATAGGCATGGTTCTGGGTGACTGAGATGCCATTCATTCATTTATTCATTCCTAGAAACAAGCTTGACACATAGTAGGTGCTGAGTGAATAACTTAATTATAGTTGAATCATTTAAATATTTGCTGAATGAACAACTTAATTCATCTCACAATTATTGGGGCTATGATCTATTTCTATGTAAATTTGAACAAGTTACTTTAATGAATCTTAATTTCCATCAATAGAATGAGTTGAATTATATAGCTACCTTTGAGGCTTGTTGGCAGGATGAAATGAGTGTATTAACAATAATAGCTATTTATGGAGAAGTTGCTACATGCCAAGATAAATGCTCTTTATGTACAGTTTTCAATTTTCACAGGAGCTTTTTAAAAACTGAAATAAAATCAATACAATAAAAGTGTCACCATTTAAAAATGTGCAGCACAGTGGCTTTCAGTACATTCACAATGTTGTGTGACCGTTACAAGTGTCTGATTTCAGAACATTGTCATCATCCCAAAAAGAGACTCAGTATCCATCAGACAGTCACTCCCCATTTTCTCCTCCTGCACCGTCTCCTTGTGCTCAGTCGTGTCCGACTCTGTGATCCCGTGGACCGCAGCCCGCCAGGCTCCTCTGTCCGTGGGGTTTTTCAGCCAAGAATACTGGAGTGGGTTGCCATTTCCTTCTCCAGGGGATCTCCTCCACCCAGGGACGGAACCTGAGTCTCCTGTGTCTCCTGAATAGGCAGATTCCTTACCACTGAGCCACCTGGGGAGCCCCGCCCCATCTCCCAGTGACCACTAATCTACTATCTGGCTGTATGAATTTGTCTAGTGAGGACATGTCATAACAATGGAACCATACTATATGTGCTTTTTGTGCCCGGCTTCTTTCATTTAGTACCATGTTTTCTAAGTTCATCTCGGTTGTAGCATGTGTCAATGCTTCATTTCTTTTAATGGATGAATAATATTCTGTAGCACTGATGTACCACATTTTGCTTATCCACTCATCAAGTTGATGGACATTTGGATTGTTTCCATTATTTGGCTATTATGAATAATGCTGCTATAAACATTTGCGTACAAGTTTTTGTGAACATCTGTTTCCAGTTCTTTTGGATATATACGTAAGAGACAATTGCTATGTCTATGTTTAATTCCGTGTGTGTGTTGCGGGGGGAAACTGCCAAATTGTTTTCTGGACAACTGCACCAGGCACATATGAGGGTTCCAGTTTTCCCTCATCCCTGTCAACACTTGTTATTTTCTGTCTTTTTGATTATCAACATCTTAGTGGGTGTGCAATGGTATCGCACTGTGATTTCTAATGACTAATGATGTTAAGCAGTTTTTTTTTTTTCAGGCTTCTTTTTTATTTCACAGTAACCTTTTTAGGCAGCTGTTTTCCCCACCTGACAGCGGAGGAAACAAATTCAGATTTGCAAGGAAGCGGTGGGGCTGTGGAAATTTGTCTAGTGAGAAATTGGAAACTGGGTGTGCTTGTCTCTGAATCCCCATGATCGAATTTGCTGTAGACACCGCAGGATGCCGGGTCTGTGGCGTGTCCACCTTAGATAAAAAGTCCTTTCCCCCTACTCCGGGCGTCAGTTTCTCCTCCACTCTACTTGAGGCGCTCTACTCCAAACATCTCCAGGCTCCTCTAGGAGCCCGTACCTCTAAGATCAATCGCCCAAGCACAGAATTTGCTCCGCCCGTTCAGCCCTAGCTCGCCGGTGGCGCCGGAAGTGATTTGTTCATTTTGTTGGCTCCCGCCCCCGGCCTGGAAGTACTTCTTCGGGAAGATGGCGGCTGTGTCAGTGTATGAGCGACCAGTTGGAGGTTTCTCTTTCGATAACTGCCGAAGGTGTGGCCTTGCCCGGGGCCGGGTTCAGGGCGGGAGTAGGAGTGTGGTGTCGGGGTCGCAGTTGGGCTGCGGTCTGGGCCAGGAAGTCCGAACGAAGGGTGGACAGAAGGGGCCCGCGGCCCGCGGCCCCTGTGACTCAGGGGAATCTGGGCCTGAGCGTGGCTTTCTCCTGAGGCCGGGTCCGCTCGTCCACTTTCCCAGCGCACCGGGACACCCTCCATCTCCGTCTCCTTAGGCGTGGTGCAGGTCCTCTCAGACACTCTATTCGCAGTAAATCGGGACAGCCCTCTTTTGGGGTGGGGGGGTGGGGAACCAGTCAACATATGGGCGGGAAAGCAAATGCTAGTTGTTTTTCCTTCTCCTGAGTTCCCTATTAGATACTCTTCCTGCCGGTGCGGCACAATGTGGTCCTGGCCTTCAACGCTTTATTCTCTCATTTGCTCTTAGAAATGCTGTCTTGGAAGCCGATTTTGCAAAAAAAGGGTACAAGCTTCCAACGGCCCGGAAAACTGGGACGACCATCGCAGGTGTGGTCTATAAGGTAAGCCGGAGCTGGCTGAGAGCAGCAGGAACCAGGCCGCCTGGTCTCTCTTACTTCTCTGGGCTGTGTGAGAAAGGGCACATCTTACAGCCTGCTACATCAGGAAGAGGTCTTTTAGGAGATAGTGTCAGTTTTTTGTGCACTTATCGACAATTTATATTCTTATCTCGCTTTGCAGTTTTCGGTAGGAAGCCAGTTTTCTGTCTTAACGTTACTATTTGAGGAAACAGAATGATGTAGTGGGAGAAACGAGATTTGTTTAACTGTTTAGCCTTTTTTTGTTGCTTCTAACTTTGTGCAGGTCACTTTCGTTCTCGCAACCACACTTTCCCGTCCAGGTGGACATAATAACTCCTGATCTAAATTGTTGTAAGGGTCAAAAGAGATAACTGGTTGTTGTTGTTAGAGATTAAGAGCGACATCTTTAAAAAAGAAATGGACAGACCTGGCTAATTTAATGGAAGGATTTCTGCATCTTAATCCAGACTTTTCTCATATTGGCTCTGTGATTTGTAAGGAATTTACTGAATCTCTGAGCCTCATTTAAAAACAGGAATGATAGTTCTACTGTCTACTGAGGGTTCAACCAGTAATGCTTATTAATAAGCCTTTTCTTGAATGCTGAAAGTATAGCACAATATTTCAGTGGGTGGGGGAGTGGTTCAGGGAGCAGGGTGTGGTCAGTATTGTTTTTCCTGAACTAGAGGACTGTTTGTATATGTGAAGTTGTTTAAAAGTATATATTTTTAAAAAACAGGATGGCATAGTTCTTGGAGCAGATACAAGGGCAACTGAAGGGATGGTTGTTGCAGACAAGAACTGTTCAAAAATACACTTCATATCTCCTAACATTTAGTAAGTATTGATTAGTTCGAATAACTCATTTGTAAACATATCAGGGGTAAAATTGCATTTACTGTTTCTTAATAAAACCTGTTGTTGAGTCTGTATTTTCTTTCTGTCTCCCTTAAATGGCATTTCCGTCGACATAAACTAGTTATCTTCTAGCTCTCTTTTTGCTTTAGTTCAGTTTTGACCCAGTTCTGCCTTTTGTGTGCATTTTGAATCCACTCCCTCCTATCCTTCTACTGAGGCCTTGGTTTGAATTCTTTTTTCTCAGCTGGACTATTGCAGTTGTCATTTAAATGGTCCCTCTGCTTTTGGTCTTTTCTCTGTTGTTCACTTTTCTGCCATATTGGGTTTTGTAAAACACAGATCTCATAGATCTCCCTTTCCTCTTTAAAATTTTTTCAAGAGATTTTTCACATTTCACACCGCTTTCAGGATAAAATTGAAACTCTAGTATGATATTAAAAGTCATGTACGATTTCACAAAAAGATTCTCTTTTCATCCTATTTAGCTGCTATCACCCTGTGTTCCAGTTATACCTGGACTGTCTCTATCTCCTTCATGTCCCTGTTCTTCTCATGTTCAAGCTGTTTTACCCGTGCTTTTGGAGCCCCTCTGCTTAGACATACTCTTTCTTCTCTGTTTGTATAGTGTTTTTATTCTCTCCTTCCAAATCCAGCTCAAATGAAACCTCGAAGATCAGAATTGCTCTTTCCTCCAATTTCCTATGGCATTTTCTACCTGTGCTACTATATTGTAGTATATGTCTCTTATACTCAACTTTGAAATCAAGTGCTGTTACTGTGTCATATTTTCTTTATCCTCAACACTTTGGAATGACTGGTACCTAGTAGTAGATATTTGGTAGATGTAAACTGTAAGACTTTTAACATTCCTTACTCTTTTGTACAACTTGAGTGTTTTCTTGGATCCATAAAATGCACACTGTTAACATAGAAACTAATGATTTGAAAGGTTCCGTTGCGCTACAGAAAATATATTCACATGTAATTAGATGTGCACTTTTAATTTTATGTTTATTTAAGATTGGTTAGCATAATAACAGTGCATGTTTACTCAAAAACATCTGTCTATGTCCCTCACCTTTGTGGATGTTGTCCAAGAAGCTCCACTTCTAATTGAGCCCTTTGGTAATTAAATTTCAGCCACACTTCTTCTAATTGTATTTTTTAGTTGTTGTGGTGCTGGGACAGCAGCGGACACAGACATGACAACCCAGCTTATTTCTTCCAACTTGGAGCTCCATTCCCTTTCCACTGGCCGCCTTCCCAGAGTTGTGACGGCCAACCGGATGCTGAAGCAGATGCTTTTCAGGTAAGGTTTCAGGATGGGGATTTCTATAGCATCTTTTTCTCATGTCTTAGATTTTCAGCCAAGGGAGCCCTGGAAGCTAGAGAAAAAGCATTCAGAAATACACATTTAATCCAGAAATCAGTTGTTACTGAAAAGCCACTTTAATTTCATAAGGCTTTTGATAATGTATTTGAATTTATGGGGTCTATTTTTTTTTTTTTTTTTTTCGATAAATGAATCACATGTGACCAATGGAATAATTTCCTGAGGCTTAGGGTATTGCTGGATACAAAAACCTTTTTTGTTCTTGGAAAGGTAGAGCTGGAAGGAACCTTTAAGTTCATCTTGTGAACATGCACAAATGATTATTTCCTCTCCCTCTTTTAAGGGCAAGGTAACAGTGAAATGAAAAGTGACAATTTGTAGTTAGCTGTGAGTGGGTATAATAGTGTGAATATCAACCAACATTTAGTTGTTTGTGCCAGGCTGTGTGCTAAGTGCTTTATGCATGATCTCACTTTATCCTTTTAGCTCCGCGATTGGGCTGTTAACATCTCTAATTATAAGTGAACGAACTGAGACTTTAAAGAGGTGCAGTCATTTGCCTGCCCTTACCTTCCCTCCCTACTGACTCCCATAGAGAGTCCCTCTTAGTAGTTTTGTTTCTCTTTAGTCCTTAATAGTCACACCATCACTTTGTGTTTGTATAGGTCTAGACACTTTTCACATTTTAAGTCCATTTTTCATTTGCTCTCATAAAGAGAAGAGAGGCAGTGTGGTATATAATAATGCTTAGGAAATAGCCGAGGCATTTAGTCCTGAGTTGTAACACTGGTTTCTCATTTTGTGCCTGCCTTACCTTTAACAAATTCTCTCCTCTTCCTTCTTCATAGAAGGGACACCTTGATGCCTTTTAAAAATTTTTTGAAAAGTTGATCAGAGGCCTTTATTCTGGCCCTCATCATTCATGAAGCAACCTACATAAGACTTTTTAAAGGGGGGCAGGCACAGAGAGCAGAGATTGTAAGCTGGCAGCTCACAGGCCATATTCAGCTTGTAGAGAAATTTCATTTGGGTCACATAGTGTATTTAAAAAGTAGTGGCAAATAATTATAAATTGGGAGCTTTGAATTTAAAATATGGATTTCCAGCTTTTTTTTTTTTCCCCCGATAAAATCTCACATAAAGTGGGCTGTAATCTGGGACTGATTGGCTATTGTTGCCTTTAGAAGTGAGAGCGTGTGTTCTGGTATGTCAGTCCTTGTGGTTCATTTCCCTGTTTCTTATCTGCCTGTGCCTTCCCGTGAATTTGCAGGTCTTCGTCTTCATGGCCCTGGGCCCTCAGTAAGTGGACATGAGGTTTAATGTAGCTGTGCAGCAAGGCCAGTGGAATAATTCCCGCTTTATGCAGTGGAAGACACCAGGGTTTATGAGTCATATGGCAGGAAGCCTAGTCATACTTATCCAGTTCCTACCCTGACTGTACTGAGTCTTTATGTCAGCAATTTCCATTTGTTTATGTATGTAATCATCATCCTAATACTAGAGAATTATCACCTATCAGATTCTTCCAGGACAGTGTGAAAACTTGTTAAAGTACATCTGTTGTTAGGATAACTGGACGCTTGTGATTTTGATTTTAAATGCAAAGCTCCCTCTTGTGGTTTGTGTGGTGCATTACATTTAAAACAATTTTTAAGCTTGTAAAATTACAGTAAATAGCCTATTTCAAGATTGCTTGCAATGTCATTTAAAGCATTTAGCTAAATCTAGCTAGATGTTTCTGTTGATCTCTTTAGAATGTTTCAGAAATTCTAAAATCTCTTGTTTCAGTGTTTGATCTTTTGGTTAACATACTGTGTAAAAGTTGAATTTTATCAGAGTTTTGAGAAGAAAACTTAAAAGTTTATGCCAGGATCATTATGGTTCTGTCTTTTGACATTTTTGCTAGTTACATACAGTGAGTCACTAGTACGGGGGGGAAAAGCATAGATTTTGACTTGAGAACGTCGCTTCAGATCTTGTTACAGTGCTTACGTTGTGTGACATTAGCCTGTTCACTTCACTCTTCTTAGCCTCAGTTTCTACCTCAATAAAATGTGGATAATAGTTCTGTTTCTCTAACTTTTGGGGAGGAAATGAATAAAGAACCAAGCTTATGCAGTGCCTTGTACAGGGCCTGATACACAGATCCTCATTCAGAGGCTGAAATAGAGTACAGGGTGTACTCTTATTGCTATTTTTTTCCTCCTAAATAATCCATTTTCTTGTATGTGAATCAGTGAGAAAAGAGGGTTTGATAAACAGAAGTGAGCATCTTTTTCCTTACTTAAACAGTAGTTTTATTTTTCTTCGTTGACTAGATGTAGAAGATGTAAATGATACTTGTTCCTTCTGAATATGGAACCTTCTTATTGAGTCTATCAGAAATGTTTGATATACTAGTCTATATTCTGGAAACTATTTGAATATGCAGAGGCTTTAAAAACTTATTGTACTTTTTGCCCCCACTTAACAGAAGATATGTATATCCATTGTAGAAAATTTTGAAAATACTGAAAAGCCCAAAGAAAAAATTAAAACTTTGCCATTTAGGGAGAATCACATTTTGGCTTTGTATATACATTAATGCTTCTAATCTTTTTGTTTGTTTGTCCATTCATTTGATCATTCCTTCTGTCTTTCTTTCCGTAAGTGCATGTTCACAGTAAAAAAGCTAATATATGTTTAGATAGATAAGCAAAAAAAAAAAAAAAACAGAAATTATCTGAATTTCTACCACGCATAAGCAGTTGGTGCTAACAGGTTAATGTACACTCTTCAGGGTTTTTCCATGTTTAATAATACAAATTTTGTTCTACCAGAATGGGATCCCAGTTGTGCTTTCTGTCTGTAGGTTATGTTGGTAATATAACCTGATCTTTTCACCTACGAGTGCATCTTGAGTAATTTCCATGTTGGAATATTTCAAAAAGAAAATAATCTTTTTTTCATAAGTTATTATAAAAGTAATGTATGATCATTGTAAAAAATTCAGACACTGAACAAATGTGACAGGAAGGAAATAGATTTCAACTGACATTCTGCCACTGAAGCACATGTACTATGAAACTTTGAGATCTGCTTTTTGAGACCTTTTCAATAGCACCCACTCCAGTACTCTTGCCTGGAAGACCCCATGGATGGAGAAGTCTGGTGGGCTACAGTCCATGGGGTCGCTAAGAGTCGGACACGACTGAGCGACTTTCCCTTTCACTTTTCACTTTCATGCATTGGAGAAGGAAATGGCAATCCACTCCAGTGTTCTTGCCTGGAGAATCCCAGGGACGGGGGAGCCTGGTGGGCTGCCGTCTATGGGGTCGCACAGAGTCGGACACGACTGAAGCGACTTAGCAGCAGCAGTAGCAGCAGCATACTCTGCATATACACATGCTCATATATGTGTTTGCAAAAGTGGAATACTGCTCTGTGTTATTTTGTAACTGGCCTTGTTCACATAATAGTGTATTATGGTATTGTTCCCATCAGTAGATGAGCTAGCTCAGCATCTAGGGATTTTACTTTGAGCCTGTGGAGGAGTCTATAGACCTGTAACTCTCCTGAAAGAGTGAAAAACATCTGTGTACACTTGTTGTGGGTGAGGATTCCACAGTTTTAATCACTCTTTTAGAGGGGTCTATGCCCCATAAAAATTTAAGAGCCATTGAGCAACATCTTAATTTTTGTTGGATCACAGTAATCTATATTATTAACCAATTTTTAAAGAGTAACAATATTGCCTGTTTTAAGATGTTTAATTATAAGGTATTCTGTGGATCCTTTGGAGTGTAGAATCTTTAGGTGCTTGTGTTATTAATTCTTTAGGCTATATTCTAAAATAAATTCCTAGAAATGGAATTGCTGGGTCAAAGATAGGAACATTTAACATTTTAATGCATATTGCCAAAATTGTAGCCGAGAGATTGTTCTAAGTTATACTACCATCAGTTGTGTGTGAAAAACGGGTCCTGATTTTTAATGATTATGTAGTGTTCTGTTGTATAGCTAGCTGTATTAGTTTAGGTAGTTCTGACTGTTTCCACTTTTCTAGCATCATAAACAGTTACTGCAGTAAACATTCTTATGAATTCATTTCTGCATATTTGTCCTTTTATATCTTTAGAATTAGATTCCTGGAAATAGAATTTCTGGATCAATTTTTAAGGATTTCATTGACTTGCCAAAATAGCTTAGACTCTTTTAAAGGCATCAAGCAGATTATGTTTTAGCTTGGAAGGGAACTAGCTGGTTTTTATTGACTTTAACTAAACAGTCTGTTTGGCAGGATAGATATATATATATATATATATAAATATATATATATATATATGTATATGGATCAAGCACTGGGCTGGGGTGGGAGTGGTGGGTCTGGTGATTCTCTGACTTCTTATCCCAGAGTTCCGAGATCTACTCTTGAACCTGCTGCCAGCTCATGTGGCTTAGGACCAATTTCTTCCCCTGTCTGGGCCTGTCTTCCCTCTTGAGACTGCTTCTAAAATCCTTCCCTGCTTTTTATTTTTTCACTTATAAATGGAAGATTTGAAGTAATGTATTGGTAATCAAGGGACACAGGAAGTATTGGACTTGACCTAGAACACTTCCTGATGGGTAACTGTGTCTCAGACAATCTAAAATTAGGACTTTGGTTTTTGTGTTAATTTATTTGTATCAATTTTAATGATTGTATCATCAGGCAAATTCAGCATATTTTAGTTTCATTTTTCTTCCCAAAGAGCTAAAGGCTTAAACTGCTGCTGCTGCTGCTAAGTCGCTTCAGTCGTGTCCAACTTGGTGTGACCCCATAGAGAGCAGCCCACCAGGCTCCCCCATCCCTGGGATTCTCCTGGCAAGAACACTGGAGTGGGTTGCCATTTCCCTCTCCAATGCATGAAAGTGAAAAGTGAAAGTGAAGTCGCTCAGTCGTGTCCGACTCTTTGCAACCCCATGGACTGCAGCCTACCAGGCTCTTCCACCCATGGGATTTTCCAGGCAAGAGTGCTGGAGTGGGGTGCCATTGCCTTCTCCAAAAGGCTTACACTGGAGAACTTTAAATCCAGCATGTTTATCCAGTATAGCAGTTCTAATGGAAAAAAAATTGATCCATATATAGGGAAAGAAATCTATAGAAGTGTAAAACCAACCGAGTAGAGGGTCCAAAGGAGCAAATATGTGCAGAATTAAACAGATGGGGTCTGGTGGAAAATGTCTCTCCCATGTTCCTGAGAGAGATGACTTTAAACTGTGGACAGTAGCAATGGGTTTATAAACTGTCATGGAGTTATTTCATGGTTCACTTCCCTGCATAATGAAATACTTATTTCTTTTACTCAGTATGAGCTCTTATCTGCCATAATTTTGTGGATTTATTCAAGGGAAAGGTATTTTGACATAAGTGATTTTCCTTGTGGTGAGGTTGATAATTTGAACAGTTTTAGTTTAGCGACAATTCAGTATTGACTTGGAAGGGACCTTATTTGCGAATCACAGAGGTCTGATGGGAGGGGTGTTCGTGGTCTTCGGAGTAAGCCACGCTTGGCTCTGAGACTTCCTAATGTCTTTGGGTTGGTTTCTCCTTCTCTACAATAAGAACTATAGTGTCTTCTTTTGAAGGGGGTTGTGAGGCAGAGATGATGTACAGCACATGGGTGCTTCATACAATTTACAGTTTTTTTGACTGATAGATGTTCAGGTATGTTTGCTCCATTCCGTATTTTTTCCCCATCAGAACAGTAGCTATTTAATGAAGCAATAGTAGTGAAAGAAAAACTTTTTGTTGTCTGACTTCTCATGCAGCTTTTGAATAACTTATAGTGAAGCAATGTAAACTCATTTTTTTTTTTTTTCTTATGCATGCTCTGATCATCAGGTATCAAGGTTACATTGGTGCAGCCCTAGTTTTGGGGGGAGTAGATGTTACTGGACCTCACCTCTACAGCATCTATCCTCATGGATCAACTGATAAGTTGCCTTATGTCACCATGGGTGAGTGTAATGTTTCCCTGATGTTTCAGAATCCTCTTATTTACCAAAGTAGTTTCTAAAAGAGCTGGTTTATTTCCTGATAGAAGAGGCAGCACAATGTGCTTTGATTCCTTCTGCAAACATCTGTTGATTTCCTCCTGGGCATTAGGCCTGTTTCGTGTGCTTGAGATACAGCAGTGAACAAAATTTAGACTAAATGTCTTGTCTACAAGGAGTTTATATTTTAGTGGGTGTGGACAGACAGTAACAACAGCTTTATGTTAGACAGCAATAAATACTAGGAGAAAAAAACATAATATAAGTGATATTATATCATGGTTATGCGAGATACTACCTTTGGGGGAAACTGAGTTAACTGTGTACAAAAACTTGGTTTATTATTTCTTACATCTGCCTGTGAATTGACAGTTATCTCAAAACAGAAAGTTAAAAAAAAAATTAATGCAGTGTAAGGGGACTTGAGAATGTTGGGGTGGAAGCCAGATAATACTGTTAAACTGGAAGGTTACAGTAGGTTCGTGAAGAAGGTGAGGTTTGAGTGAAAGGGGCTCCCAGGCAGAAGGAAGGCTAGACTGGAGGCCTGCCTTGGGGGAACAGGCCTGGTACGTGCAGAGAGTTTTTAAGTGACAGAGTCTCTGTTTGCCATTTAATCTCTGAGGCATCCTGGACATTTAAGGTTCCTCTCTGAACCATGATTTCCTCACTCTGAAATGGTGTCAATAATACCCACCATGTGTACAGGTTACGATGATTAAAAATAATGTATGTAAACCATCTGGCCCAGTGCCTGTTCTACAAATAGTAGCTACACTTTTTAGGTCATTACACATTTTAGGTACATTTGTATTTTAGCTCTAAATGCTAGATGAGTATTTGTTTCTTAATAACTAAAAAAAAAAGTGATTAAAATTACATTAGAAGAGTTGGGATTTTTGAATGTAACTCTCATGCTCAATTTCTGAGTGAAATTGCATGTATCTAATTTGAACAGGCCATGTGTAACCGGCGCTTTTCTAGATGTTGTTAAACTCTCACATTTTTTGTCTTGGTATCTTGGCTCTGCAGAGCCGGGGATAACTGCTGCCTTGAATAGTCTGAAAATTGTTAGTGTGAGACTTTGCTATTTCATTGCGTTTAATACTTAAGCCTCTTATGAGGTTTGTATACAACAGATGTTCCCTGTTTGTGAGAAGAATGATTTGCCCCCAGATACCATATGGAATAGTTATTTTAAAATGAAGATACAGTAATTTTAGAATTGTTTTGAATTCTTTGTTCCATTTTATTTGTTATCCCCATCAAGACACTGTTTTTATTTCTCCCCATCTGGTGCCTTTAAATGGTAGTAAAGGTGGAATAGTCTTTTCTATTAAGTAGTTTCATTTCTTCTTTTTTTAATTAAAAGAATTTTCACACTTGCAAGAAGGTAACAAGAATGTACAGTGAATAGTCATATATACCCTTTACTCATTTTTGTCACCTAACATTTTACCACATTCTTGTTCGCTCTCTGGTGGATTTTTACTATTTTTGTGTGTGTGTGTGTGTAACCATTTGAGAATAAATTGTGGACAGTATAACCCTCTACCTCAAAATTCTTTAGAATGTTTCCTCACATCACCTTGATGACATCATCAAAATCAGAAAATTTAACATTGATACAAGGCCTTTTCATTTTTACGATGGGAAAATTGAGTTGGTTTCTGTTGCTTTTGAACTGTAGTAATTTGTCTTATGAGCATCATCCCAAACTTAGGAAAGGTTGTTGAAAGTGAGTAAAGCAGATTTGTGTCTGCTCATTTCATTCCTGCAAGTCCACTTAGTGCTCTGTCCTGGCCAACAGTGATCTTGCTTCCCTCCAAGTCCAGTGTGAGTCCACGGTGACGGCTCCACACTTCTGCTTAGAAATCATTACTCTCCATAGTCTGGCTTTGCTTTCATAGAAGATTAAGAAGAGCAAGATACCAGTAACATCCGATTTTAGAGACACAAGTAAGTTGTTACTTTTAAGGTTTAGTTTGTTTGTTCCCATCTGTTCATTTATTTATCAACTATTTCTTGAGTGCCTTCTGTGTAACAGCACTGTAGCAGGCTTCACAGAGCAGTGGATGTCTGGATCCTTGCCCTCAACATACTCGCAGTGTAAGGGGGGAGATAGATGTATAAACTGACAAGGGCAGTAGGTACAAAGGCCCGTGGAGGCCCAAGGGGGAAACTGGAAGAGAAAGCTTCACTTCACTTGAGCTGAATCTTAAAAGAAGGATAAGTTACTTTCACTCATTTATTAGAAATTTATTTAGCCTCTACTATGTGCTCGGGGGGCTTCCCAGGTGGCGAAGTGGTTGAGAATCTGTCCGCCCTTGCAGGAGATGCAGGAGACATGGGTTTGGTCCCTGGGTCAGAAAGATCCCCTGGAGAGGGAAATGGCAAGCCGCTCCAGTATTCTTCTTGGGAAATCTCCTGGGCAGAGGAGCCTGGTGGGCTACAATCCTTGGGGTCTCTGAGAGTTGGATACGATTGAGCCACTGAGCATGCATGTGCTAGGTACTGGGAAAGTAGTGGTCAGGACAGCACTTATCCTCAGGGCGTATAGTCTTGTGTGTGAGACAGGAATTAGACAGGAATCTAGTACACATTAATAAATACACATTAATCTGAAAGAATGCGCTGTGCTAAGTGCCCTGGAGGAAAAGAACAAATTATAAGGGAGAATTTCTAACAGGAAGGAGTATGTGGATAATGGGTATTTGGAAAATCCTTATTGGACAAGTGACAGGAAAACATTTTCAAATGAAAAGTACTTTATGAACATGACAAACATTCAAGTGCAGGAAAATATGTGAAAGATAAGTCCCTATTTCATAGTAACCAGTGTTAAGAGTTTACTGTGTTTTTTCTCAGGAGGCATTTTATGATCCACCTTTATAGATCCCTATTATCTGTTATCTGTGTATTCCTATTAAAAATACACTGCTGAAGTTATGCTGTAAATATTGTTCCATTCCTATTAACTTGTTTCAAAGAAAATTTTGTATCAGTGCCTATAGATCAATATCAAATCTATAATAACACTGTCCTAGAATTGTACTGTATGTCTGTACCAGGACTTAAGTGACCATTTGTCCTGTTGATGAGTGTGTGTCTTGGTGAGCTTGTATAAATACATCTGATAAATTCCTGGTAGTGGAGTTTCTGGATTAGGGTAGGCATGCATGTTGCTCAGAATTCTCTGTTGAAAGCATTAGAATCACTGGATGATTTAGGAAAGGAGGAATTTTTTTTTTAAGGATAGTAGATGACTCACAGAATAGCTGGGAGGGCAAGACCTGGGTGTGGGGCTGAGAACAGTATCAGAAAGCATGCTGCCGCATGGGCCCGTTGCAGGCAAAGGTAGAATCTGCAGACAGCACTGCTGGCCTGGCTGGCGTAGGCCTGCTCTCTCCTCACTCTGCTGCCCCGGCTGCCTCATCCAGAGCTGAGGCTTCCTGCCATCTCACTCACAGTCAGAGAGTTCCTTCAGGAAAGGGTGGGCGCTAGATTGCTGATGGTGGGTAAAGTTCAGTCATCTGTTCTTAGAGTGGTGGGGTTCCCCAGACACAGGAAATACAGCTTCTGGGCAGCCCCTAAAAGTGACAGGTGAGTGCATCTTACCTTTTGAGAGCTGTTGCCAAACTGCCCTCCAAAAAGATAGCACTAATTTATATTCCTGGAGAAGGCAATGGCACCCCACTCCAGTACTCTCGCCTGGAAAATCCCATGGACGGAGGGGCCTGGTAGGCTGCAGTCCATGGGGTCGAGAAGAGTCGCACACGACTGAGCGACTTCACTTTCACTTTTCACTTTCATACATTGGAGAAGGAAATGGCAGCCCTCTCCAGTGTTCTTGCCTTGAGAATCCCAGGGACCGGGGAGCCTGGTGGGCTGCTGTCTCTGGGGTCGCACAGAGTCGGACACGACTGAAGCAACTTAGCAGCAGCAGCAGTAATTTATATTCCACCAGGAGAATGTGATAATGCCTTTCTCTTATAAGTTCTCCTACTTTGGGTATTCTTGCCAGTCTGGTAGGTGAAAGATGGGAAAAAGTAGCTCTTAAACTGAGACCTGAATGGTAAGTAGGAATTAGCCAGGAATTTGCCACCCTGCTCCCTACCTGCCAGACCAGGATGGTCAAAGGCCAGAGTTTAGCTGGATGGGTGAAGGGAGTGCTCCATGTGGGGGGCACAGCAGAAGCAAAGACAGGGAGGGATGAGGATGTCTGGGCTTTCAGGAGGGTGGAGGAGAGGCAAGGCTGGAGAGCAAGTCCGGAGAGTCCCATCGTACAGGCTGAGTTGTCTGTGTTGTGGACGTAGGAGATGATAGGATAAGATTCGTTGTTGGGGCAGGCTTAGGAAGGAGGATTGGCATGGGGAAGTCTGGAGGCTGAGTGAGGTAACATCTGGCCGGAAATGTTGAGAGTGTGGATGGGTCCAGGGGTGACCACGGTTGTCCTGGAGACCACTCAGAGACCGCTCAGAAACCAGCCACTTGGCCCCATTGCAGTCTCTGACCATCCTCTCCCGCGCTCCTCAGTGCCAGTTCCTTCCCAGCTCTCGACCTCAGTGCTCCTCTGCTGGCGTCACCTCCCTTCCAGCCTGGCTCTGGACCCTTTTTCCTGTTTCATTTCCTCTTCCTCCTCCCCTTGTACCTCAGGCATTTGTGGCAACAGGCCCCGCGCCCTCCTGTGAGCTGCTCCTCCCCACTGCTGCCGTGCTGCCTCCTTTCAGAAATGCCTTTTCTGAATGTTCATACTCCTCATCCAGGGCCTCACCCAGAAGCCTTTCCCTCGCGACTGCCTCAGGCTGTTAGCAAGTCCGTCTCCAGGCACTTGGTGTGAAACTTGATTCCAGGATTCAACCTTGTCCGTCCTCTGCTGTCCCAGCCCTTGTCCTTCCTGCCCCTGCAAGAGTCGGAGATCTCTGTCAGTAGAATCTGTCTTACTCCCAGAGTCTGTGATTCAGTGACTATTAGATGTTGAGTTAATGTTCTGATTCTCTAACGTGGTTGTGTATGTATGAATCCTAGTGTTAGAAGCCTTAACTGCTGTTTGTTGTTTGTGAACAGGTTATGGAGCCCCAGGGGAGGGTTGGTTTAGATTGTGTTCCGTTGGCGTGGCCCCAGTTGGGCCGTAAGAGAACAGTACAAAGCATTGCATATATGATAGGTCTTTTTTTTTTTTTTTAGCTTTGTATTATTTTAATTTAAAGCTTATTTGGGGGTGTCCCTGTGCCAGTGTCTGCTGGTGCTGTCACATTATTTTCAGTTATAATTCCCTGCAAGGGATGCTGTCATTGTCTTCTTACTGATGAGAAACCTGAAACTTGGATTCACTGGCCTGCCCGTCACCACCCTGCCTGGGAGCAGCAAAGCTGAGATTTGAACCCTTGTCCTTCAGCCCAGGCAGCCTGAGCTTACCACAGCTGCTTTGATTTTTATCATCTTACAGATGTTACTTCATTAAGCTATTAAGCCTTGCTTCTGAATACTAAAAATATTTACACAAATTCCCAGGGGCATTTATTTGTTTGGCATATTTTTGACTGCCCTTTGTGAAGATTTTCTGTCCTGCATATTAAAAACAGTATTTACTGAAACAGCTTTATAGTATCAAAGGAAACTTTTCAAAATTATACACAATTCTACCATCCGAAGACAACATGAATTTTATATTTTGTTTCTCTCTAATCCAAGTCCATTGTGAAGAGCAGCCTTTTATCAGAGAATGTGAAATAAAATAACAGTTTTTGTGCTGTCCTGGTTTTGTCTTTGTCATTCTCTTCGTTTCTTTCAGCCATTGTTCACTTTTGAGCAGGGCTTGACGCCTCTTTCCCTGTGGTGGGAGCTGTGCTGGGCTGCCTTTCTTCCTGATGAAGGAGTTGTTCTGGCTTCCCGTGGAGGTGTTTGTTGTTTTTCTTTCTTCTCTTTTTTTTTTTTTGAGGAGATAGGAAGTTCGATATTGAGAGAGAACCCCAGAAATGCCAAAATGTGGTGGTTTTTGTCTTAATTCATGTGACTTACTTTGGGTGAGCTACAAAGCAAACCTCCAGCCACAGATGAAATAGAAGGCCCTCCTAACTGAAATGTGCCCACTGAGTGTTAACATTCCCTGAGCGACTGAAGCTTTCCCTAAGCTTGCTGTAAGTGAGAAAATGAGTATTTCGTGTAAATTCTCATGTTTTAGTGAAAGTACCGAGTTTTTTATTATGAAAAATAAAAAGAGATGGATTTTTTTTTTTTTCCTGAGTTATTTGACAGTAAGAGCTGGAAGCTACAAATTACCCATAAGACAGGGGTGTCTAAATTTTGTCTACCCACGGGCCTGTATTGGTGACTAGCCAGGCGCCTGAAGGCTACTCTTAATTTACATGGAACAGAAGACACCTGTCTCGTCTTGCGCATCTCTTAACCTTCTGGCACAGCTCCTTGAGCATCGGGTCCAGGAGCCTCCTCGCTGAGGGCTCGCCTTCCTGAGGGTTTGCTTAAGAGAAGAAGACATCAAACGCCTCATGGTGTGGCCCTCGGACAGCTTCTGTCCTAAAACCTATCTTGTGAGGAGGATGCCGTCTGTAATGATAGCTGTGTTCATCCGGTAGCTTTCCCGCTTGCGGTGCCGGCAGCTGTGAGAGATCCTTTACTGATAGAGTCTTTGCACTGCTCTGAGGTGGTTGCCATCATCCTTGTCTTATGAATGAGGATACTGAGGCTCAGAGAGGTGTGCCGAGGTCACACAGCCTGGAGGTGCGTGGTCTGGCTTGGGAACCCCGGGTCTCTGTGGCTTTTCCCCCTTGGCTTGGTTGTTGCTGAGTGGTGTGTGGCAAGTGGTTCAGGCCAAATGTGATGTGATCCATTCTCAAAAAAATAAAAATGCACCCCTTAGGTTTCATTTAATTATTTTCTTCTTTAAGAACATAATTTGCGGGAGACTGCAGGTGATCGATGAGTGGAATTGTGGAAAACTGGGCAAGATTTTTTTACTTTTCTTTATTAAGAAAGGGAAAAGGGTTTTGGTGTTCTTTTTTTTAAATAGACAAAATGTGGGTTCTTTTAATTCTCAGATTAATTAGCTTATTCTTTTAACTTGCCAGCTTTTCTTTATTAAACAAACTGAAGTACTGTCAGGAGAAGCTTGGGGACCATCCTTTGCTATTAGTTTGGCAGTGCTCCTTGTAGCTGCATTGGCAGCGTATATAAAATTTTTATTTTGCCCACTTATTCACATAGAGAATTAATATGAATGAAATTTAAAGCACGACATTCCTGGAAATGAGGCCCTTGGACAATTTAAGAATACTAACTTAAGGAATAAACATTGATATGCACCATTAGGGAAGGCTTTGGGTCACTGCCAGGGCCGTCCAGGTAAAATTCTCTCTCCAGATGAACTGGCTATACAATTTCCTAATTACTGGAATGTACCTCTTAAGTCCCAGTTTACAGAGCCCCCTAGCAATTAAAAAGATTCGTGACAGAGTAAACATACCAGATGTCTCACCTTGTGGGCAAAGAAGAGTCTTAGAATTAAGTTGGAACTTAGGAACATCAGTAGGGAATTCAGACCTACCGTTTTTCTCCATATTTTTACTCTAAAGTGCAACCTTCGCGCAGGCATTTTATTACCTCCACATGACTCGATTTTAAAAAATTTCCTGTGCTATGTATATCAGACCAGTGCACTACAAGATGGCAAATATTTCTTCCACATTAATTTTCAACTCTGAAATCAGATGTGAACTCTGATTTAGCACTGTATTTAGTTCAGTGGCCTGTGTAAAAGCCTTCTCAGAGGGCACATACTTGACCAGAGCTAGTCATCTAACCTCTCTGAACTTCAAACCCCTCGTTTCTAAAAAGAAGCTGACTGACTTTTTTTTACTTGATATCACTGGATCATTGGGACGCTGCAGTATCACATGTGTGAACATGCTCTGTAAAGCACTACATGCTTTCCCCTGCACATGTGCTGTGGCATCATTTTTCATTTTTCAAGGTAGGGTGGGGTTGTGAAAAGAGCTGATCTTTGTAGTCAGACTGGGTTCAGATCCAAGTGCAACGTTGATTAGCTATTTGAGCATTGATTTCTCCTTCAGGAAAATGGAGGTTCTAAGGTCTGTTCATGGGAAATGTGAGGATTAAGCAAGGTACCACATGTAAAAATCTTTGTGTGTGAAACATCATTGGTGTTTGGTGCATGGTGTTTTGATAATTTTTGTGCTAACACATTCTCTGTGTGCAGTTCTGTGTACTAAGATTTTCCTGGCAGTTTTTCTTGCTTTGATTAAATAAGATGAATTTCAGAAGATTTAAAATGTGTGATGCATGGATTTTATGTCTTAAAGTTTATACCACTATGGGATGCCAGGAATTAAGTAACTGAGAACCAAAAGCCCATGAAAGTTGGATTATGCATCTTGATTTCCTGGTTGTTGCAAAGGTGGTACTAAGCCAATAGATGGTGCCGTTATGTTAGGAAATGAGAAAATATTTACTTCTACAATTCATCATGTTTCAGGGAGTGTAACAGAGCCAGTCCTTGCTGGTTCTTCATCTGTTCTGATTAGTGTGGACTTTGTTCTTGCTTCTGTGTAAAAAATATTAAATGTTTCTTTTTTTACGTCAAGTAGTGAGGTATTGAATTAATATTAGGGTGCTCTTCCTCTTGTTTTTTCTACTCTTGACATTTTACCATGAAATCTTTTGTAGTTTGAATTTAGTCCTTAGTTTACAGCCAAAAAAAAGCCCTTGCCAGGGGTACATTTCAGAAGTTAAATGCATTGCGCACAGTTTTGAGTCCTTTGCTTTAAACCCTATTTCAGAGAGACTGAGGTTAATTATTAATTAGTTCATCTTTACCTGCTCTTGTTTCAAAGTTGGCCCTACTACAAAATGTACTCTCTTATTCTTGCTAATATAACCTAGTGCTTGGTCATCTTTACTTCTTTATTGGACAGACCAAGAGGAAAGTCATTTTATATATCAGAAGACTTTTCATGTGGAGGTCATATAGTTAGGGATTTGCTGGCAACCAGATCTACCATTACTAGCTGTGTGGTTTTGGTTAGGTTCCTTTACCTCTGTGATCTTAATTTTTTGTTTGTTTTTCATCTATAAAATGGAGATAATGCAGGTGAATAAAATGAAAAAATATGCAACAGTGCTTTTGCACATTTTCCCTAGTATATAGGCTTTATTATTCACCCGAGGCTCTGTGGACAAGATAAACCTTTACCTACACTTAAGATTAAGTGTGTTTTTATAAATTGTTAAACTCTGTGGTCCTTTGTCCTTGAGGGTTCTGAAGGACAGGGAAACTTGGGAAAAGCCTGCAAAGGGATTAACTTGCAATTTGGGAAGCTGTTTTGAAATGTGGACCGGCGTAAAGGTGCCTTTGAAGGCCTGTCAGCTCCGACTGCCTCAAGCTCCCGTAGCGGGAGAGGGAAGTGTGCGCCCTGCGGTCGGCGGTGCTGAGGGGCAGCTTGATTCCTGGCAGGGCCTGATGAGGGTGGGAGCCTGATTAGGAAAGGCAGTATAATTTTAAGGTAATTTTCATCCTCCGTCTTATCCTTTCAACATAGAGTTAGTTGACTACTCTGAGTTTTCTGGCCTTAACACATTGTGGTATTTCATTGAAATACATTAATAAAACACAACCTTCACTTTTTAGGCCTGAATGCCCCAAATGCTAGTCTTTTCTTAAGAATAAGTGTTTATAGCCTGTCAGGTCAGTGAGACGTTGGCAGTTACAGTTATAAGAAAAATCCCCGTTCCCTTTAAGTGGTGTTTAAAATGATTTACTTAGAATAAAATTTAACTCCTTTTTTACTACATTACATTTAGAAAAGGAACTGCATTTCTTGAGAAATTACTTTCTGAGTGAAAATGTTGTTGGATGCTTTAAAATCTCTTTCCTAGCATATTAAATGCAATATATATATTTTTTATTCATTGGGGATAAAAGATTGACTCTGACATTGAGGTACATTTGCTGATGAAAAGGAAGCATTCTTTCCCCTCACGAGGGGTTTAAATGTAATACTCAGTGCTTACTCAGGAGTGAAAACATCAAATTAAACTGTTTATGCTGACAAAGGACGATTATGGATTTCCGCAACCCATGCAAGATTGTCTGATTGCTTGGCCTGCCTCTCCACGAAGCTTTTGGCCAAGATAAGTCTTGAAATGGTTTAATTATAAGTAATGAAATGCATGCATACAATTAAACCATTTCAAGTCAGTGTCTGAGTTTTCCCAGGCGCTGAGAGGAGTCCCACTGCTCTCTAGTGGCTGAATGTGTTCCCCTAGCACCATCATTGTTTTATTTTCACAAGTCAGCTCTTCACACTTTGTCGGTGTTGGCCTGCAGAGCAGGCACCAACACCAGGAGACCAGGCCTTGTAGACCAGAACAGGGTGAAAAATGATCCCAGTCCATGGGTCTGTGAAAGCACCAAATTTTGTCCAGGATGAGCAGCCAGTTGACTAACAATGAGCAGGTGTGAGTAAGCGCTCTGTCAGGGAGAGCTGACACTGATGGATGAGAACGTTCTCTGCCTTGCTCCTTTATTGCTGCATACATCTTACACCCTGGCAGGCCACAGTGGCAAACAGGTCTTTGGGTGCTTAAAATGGACTGCTTCTTACCAAAAGGAGCAGCTTTCTTCCTGAAAAGATCTGGTTAAATTGATTTGGGGGGAAAGCAGTAGAAATCCATTTCCTGCTCCTCTCAGAACTTCATGGGAAGAAATTTTAAGGACCTTCATTTCTATTAAAGCTGCCAACCCTGAGACTTGTTGAGTATGATTGTCTAAAAGAGCCCCTAGAGAATAGGAACCTTGTCCTAGAGTATTTGTAATAGTTTGCTCTTACTGAGCTTTTTACTGTGTGCCAGGCATCCTATCCTGTCTTACACGTGCCATCTCGTTCAGATCTCAGCCAGCCTATGAGGAAGACATGTTCTGTCATCCTCCCCTTTGTGTTGGGGAGGCAGCCAGGGCAATAGGGCTGCTGTCTTGTCGTTTCTGGGGCATCATTCACCTTGTCTTGATGAGGTGGTGCCTCCTGGAGCAGTTTGGCAGCCCTGCAGGGCTTCGAGGGCCTCAGTGAGGTGCTGGGGGAAAGCAGGGAGGAAGCGCAGAGCTGTGCACGTCCTGTGCATCTGTGTGTCCCGGAGCCTGCCACCCAGTGGGCACCTGGGATGGTTGGTTTGAGACAATGAGTGGGGAGTTTCACCTTCTGAAAAGTGGATGGGCTAGAGCCACCAGTGAAAGTTGCTCAGTCGTGTCTGACTCTTTGCAACCCCATGGAATTCTCCAGGCCAGAATACTGGAGTGGGTAGCCTTTCCCTTCTCCAGGGGATCTTCCCAATCCAGGGGTCTAACCCAGATCTCCTTCATTGCAGGTGGATTCTTTACCAGGTGAGCCACAAGGGAGAGCCACCAGACCTAGGTTTGAATCTCGGCTACCCTTGCTGACTTTAAATTAGCTGAGCCTCACTTTCCTTGTCTGTAAAATGAGGAATTACCTGTACCACAGGAGTTTAGAGTCAGGGACAGAAAAACCCTTGGTAATTTTTTTCCCTTCCCCAATGTGAGAATTTATGAGCCTAGACATGATTAGAAAAAGCAGATTTCTACCTGATGACTTTTTGAGAGTTTGACTTGAGAGAGCAGCAGGTTTTAGAAAATTATTTGTCTTTTATAGTTTCTTCAGCATGTCTAATAAAATAGATTCTACAATTGCTGGGTTTAATTTCGTACTTTTAGTTAACCCTGACATGTTTAAAAGTATAATCTCATGTTTTTTTTTTTTTTTTTTAATCCCACTGTCCTTAAGCCATATTAGTGTGGATGTTTTTTAAATATATAGAACAGGTAAAAGCAGTATCTCAGTAGAATTTTCTCGATGCATTTTGAGTTTTTTCCTGAGATGGATTGTTCTCTTAGAAACAGGTTCAAATTGAACTACTAAAGTAATGCTGATAAATTAAGATCAGAAACACCCTTAGAGGGTTTACAAAATGGAGAGTAACTTCACTGTTTTATTTAATTTTTTTGAATGGGGCTATTTAAAAATAAATACTTTGGTACTTGAGTAGTATTGGTAAATAGTGAATGGCATCTGTTTAATCATTTAAAACATTTAACTAAAATCCCAGTCTCATTTGAATTTCCAAGTAAAACACAAATTAACTGTATCCAGATGTGTGTTAATTGTTCTGCTGAAATCTAAGCAAAAAGTTAGAAAGCATGATTTTGGGGCTAAGGGAGTTAAGAAAACTAGAGCTGTTTTCATGCTTACTTGCTAATCTTAATTTCAGGCATTTGGGTTTGCAGTCTGAGAGACAGCATGATGAACAGAAGCCGTGTTGGACACTTTAGATTCAGACGATTGGGCTCATGTTCCCAGATTTGCTAATCGTCTGCTGTGTGATCTGGGCAAGTTCCTTGTCTCCAGGATTCAGTTTTCCTTTCTGTGAAACGGGGCTGCACTTACCTGCCATGTCTGAGGAGCATAAAAAACTCTTGTGACTGTGCTTTGAAGTTTAATAAACACCAGGTCCACTGTGTCTGTTGGGGTCTGTTTAGTAAGTTGGTTGTCACGTGGCAGACTTCTGGATAAGTGAGATCTGGCTTGGTGCTGGTATCCTCAGAGGACTTCATTGTTAAGATGATTTTACCTCTTTTTAAAAGATGTTGGTGCCTGTCCTGAGGAAGCCCTGCTAAGGACTGGTAGAGAGACATTGTGTATTTATCCATCTGTGACAGTTGATTGCTGTTGTTCATTGGGACTGTTGATTCCTGCATGGGTTGACCTGCAGGCCCCTCTCTGCAGATTTCAGGACCAAGCTGCCTGCTGCTGCTGCTACTACACAGCAGGACTGTGACAGCCGGCAAGGTCTTGGTCTTCTGGGATGTCTTTTTTCATCCCTTCATGATGTCGAATTCTTCAAGTGTGTATCTTAAAAAATTGTAAGTGATACCTTGTCATTGAAGGAAAATAAGAAAACACAAGTAAGCAAAAAGAATACAGTGCAACTCAGAAATAAACATAATTTTAAAAACTTTTCTTCCACGTGTGTATAATATGTATTGTATAAGCATATCTGTTAATTTTGCTTCAGAACATGTTTTTCCCTCAGTAATATTGTATTATGGACATTGCCAAAAATTATTGTTGTGTTTAATCACCATGTATATGAATTTGTTTGTTTTCCCTATCTCATGATTGTTGGTGCTGGACCTTTACATTTACCTCCAGTCTCTGTTGTTATTTTTTTTGTTTTTTATCGTCTAAACTGTGATCAAAGTGTCATTTGGGTTGTTACTATTTATTTCTTTTGGATTTATCTCTAGCAGTAGAATTGCTGGTTTGGTGGGTACCTGTAGCTCTGTGCTTTCTGATTGATGCTTCTAAATTGTGGGTTAAAAAAGTTCTATTTGTGCTTCTACAAGAATATATTAGATTGCCCTTTCTACTACATCTTTGTCAGCACTGGGTATTATTCTTTCTAATGTTTGCTAATCTAGAAGTCAAAAAAAAAGACTATTTAGTTTCTATTTGTATTTATTTCTTTGATGACTAGTGAACTTGAGCAGTGTCTCTAAATGTGTATAGACCTCTTGTTTTCTTCTTTGTAAACTGCTGTGTCATTTGCTTTGTTGGTGTATGAGAGTATTATCTGTGAAGTCTTTAATTTTTAATGCCCTATGTGTCCCACATATCTCTGAGTTTCAGGACTCACATTTTACATTGTTTACAGATGCTAGTCTTTTTTAAAGCCAGTGGCCTAAATGTTATAAGACAGATACTTCATTTTGAAAGAATGGCTGGAGATGTGACCCTTGTGGCATTTGTGCCTGAGCCCCCTTTTCCTGGAGGTCTGCGTCTGGGTGCCCCATGGAGTCATCCTGAATGTCTGTGGGTGAGTCAGGCCTTGGCAGAGGTGGGGAGCAGACTGTGCTTTCCAGCGCGTCTCTTGAATCTTTCTGATGAACACCAAACCCGGAGAGCCAGGTGGCCGCAGTGGATGTTGCAGTGCAGAGCCGTCTTGTCCCCCGTGGACGATAGGGTGGCGTTGTGTACCCTGACCTCCATCCCGGTCTCTCCCTACGGCTGGCTGCCGACTGGTTTGGGAGGTGGTGGTTGAGCAGGTGGGTGTGTGTGGATGACATGGAAGAGCTTGGGAAAGAACAGTGGATGCAGAGGTAAGTCGGTAACTAGGTGGCCATCTCAGCATTGTGCACACCCTCTCTAAATGCCAGTCCCTGACTTGTACCTGGTTTTTCTGATTTTTTAAAGAGCTCTGTTCTGGAAACAACACTGGCCACTCAGTAACTGTGGGTGGGCTGACAAAGGCAGATTTGGTGGAGGTTGCTAAGGAGCACCTACCTGGAAACCACTGAGGAGACAGAGCTCTGGTGGAAGAAGGCAGAAATCCAGGGAGGGCATTTCTCTCCTGAGAATATCACAGAGCTCAGACCTGACTGGGATGTATAATAGGACATGGTTTTGTGGGTTTAAAGCGTTTTTTTCCTTTTGAAAATTGACTTGCTTTAGATTTGATTTTGTCTTATATTCGTTTTAGTATGGTAAATTAGGTAACAAATGTTCCGTTTCACTTTATCAAGATATTTACAGCTGTAGTCACTCTTTCAGGGCCCACTATTTCCCCAGCTCCTCCATTTGAACAGTTGTACTGAAATCAGCCCAGTCTAATTCAGCAATTTTTTTTTTTTAGTGCTGACTGTGTGCCAGGGACTGCTAGGTCTGGGGGATGCAGCTGTGAAGGGATGGACAAGTTGGCAGAGATGAAAGTGATCCACTCTCATCTCTTAAGATGTGGTGTGGTGCTTAACAAAGGCTTCTGGGAAAAAGTCATCTCTCAGCTGACGTTGGACGGGTGTCTCCGAGTTCTATGGCTTGTGAGGGGCAGAGGGAGGAGCATGTGTCAAACATAGACTTGAAGTGGTCTGGACATTTAAGAAATTATTGTCAGCTTAGTGTTGGTGGGGTGTCAAGTGTGTATGGATATTGGGGAGGTGGGGGTGGCCGAGGGAGCCAGAGACCTGATCATGGAAGGTCATGCGTGTCTGCTTTGAGCTGTATTGTGGCCTGTAGAACTTTCTGTTTGAGAGAATGACATGGGGTCACACCTGAGACAGAAATCCTGGCCTGTGCCTGTTAGTCCTGTAATCCTATACAGGAAGCTTTATCACTTCACTGGGTTGTTATGAGGATGACAAAATGATAACATCAGATGTGTGGCCCTTGGTGGGTGCTCACGCAGAGGCTCTTGTTTCCTGTCCTCGGCTGCCTCCTCTCTCCTGTTAGAGGAGTTGAGGGCAGGCCTCTCGTCCCTTGCTCCTAGACCCCTTCCTGCACTTGTGGGCAGCGTAGGCCCTCTGACATCGGTTTCCTTCACCTGACAGTGCCTGCTGTCTAAAGCAGCGCCCCTGTGCCTGGCCCACTGCCCCCTGACTTTTCTGTTTATTTATTCCTTGATGGGAAACCAGGCCGTTCTGACTAATTGTCTAAGGTGGCCTTGCTTTTGGAGTAAAAAAATGAGAGGGTTTTTCCTTCCGAGGAATTTTTGCCTTGATTTTGGGTATGAGAGTAAGAGGTTAGTAGGTTTGATGCTGAAATAATTGGAATGTCTACAGACGTTATAATGGTTTATAGGAAAAATGGGATAAAATATTTAAACATTTTGTGAGTCAGATGGCTGCCTTATTAACATGAAATTTGTCTTGATGGTTTATTGTATATAGTTTTAAGTGGCATTGAAATAAAATCTGGAAAACTTGAATGAAAATTATATTTAAAAAGACAAGTCTCACTGAGTTTACCATCTTTTTTCTTTTTAATGGCTAGCTGCTTCCAGTTCCTTCCCCTGGATGCATTGCCTTGAAATTATATGAGGATTTGCATGTTGTTCTCTTGCCATTTTGTGTGATTGCAGTCGTATTTGAAGTTCTGTCTTCTTTCTTCTGCATAGCAGACACACAGAGTTTCCTAGAAACCTGTTGACCACGTCAGTGCACTACATTTCCTGACATTTCTGTGTATTTCTGAAAAGGGGGCGCCAAAGTCCTCCTTTCCTAAAATGCTAGGAGCAGGAGCTAATTTGCAAGTGATTTAGAAATTGTTTTTAGTGTTGAATTTCCCTTTCTTTTCAGATATATTTGGAGTCTGCTTATCTTTGATCTCAGAGGAAACAGCATCAGGCAGTTTATCAAGCTCTTGTTTTCCTGAAAGCGTCTCAACTCTGTGCACACGTGTGTGACACCTGTGTGTGTGTGTGTGTTGGGGAGTGTGTGTGTTGGGAGTATGCTATAAGTGGAGAAGCAGAGGTACAGCGCAATAAGGGTCCCTGTGTCCCTTCTGTGTGTGCCTCTCCTACGCCTTCCAGCTCTGAACATCACGGTCAGATGAGAACGTGAGAAGTATCCCCTCCATTGATAGACTTTCTTTTCTGCGAGTTTAGGTTTAGCATGCACTTTCACTTAGAGAGAGTTTGTCTTCAGTACTGTTTCTCATGGAGAAAAAAAGCTTTTGATAAAGGAAGAATTACTATATTGGGAGGGAAATATTTTTCATGTCTTAAAATTTTAGATGAAGCTAAGCAGAAGGAAATATATGTGCTCAGGAAAAGTAAGAGTAAAATTAATTTACTGTGAAACTGTCAAAGAGAGGGTGGCCCAGGAGAAAATACAGAGCTTGTATCCTTTAGGGAAAGATGCCTTTAAGGTCAGTTGAGTTTTTCCTTTTACAGTAACTGATTACAGTTTTCCACAAATGTGTTAGTTCTTAGTAAATAGCCATCTTTCCCCTGTCTTTTTCCAGCGTGTATTTCTGGCCTCTGGTGCGTGTATCCTTGGGCTCTTTGCAGAGATATTCTTGGACCAGGCTGGGAAAGAAGTATTTTTTTCCCTGTGGTTTCCTTATTTGCAGTTTTCTTGTTTCTTCGTGATAGTTGTCCTTTGTTTTCCACACGAAACCAGCTTGTTTTTTACTGTGGAGTTCGAGATTGGTTCTCACTCATGCCTTAAAACAGAAACTTAGGTTACTTTTCCCCCCGATCCTTGAAACTCAGAGTAAATGTGTACGTCTTAAAGCGCTGGTGGACTTTGACTCTGTTTTCCAGGTTTTCCGGGACACATAGACTATGAAATTCCAAGGCTGGGTTTTGGTAAATTTGGGTAGATATATCTAGTTTTATTTGGGCACACTAGTTTTATATCTGTTTAATTTCTGTTTCCTTTCCAAAGGGCTTTTAATATCTCTTCAGGTTCCTTTTTTTTTTTCTTCTTTAAAAGAGGAGAAAAAAATTGTGAGAGGGGAAATGGGGTTGCCTTTTGCTCCCAAAGCCTAAATGAATAGTCATTGCCTGTAATGCCGTCTACACTCGTCGCTTCCCACTGCTTCAGATGTGATGTATCCGGTGCTGTGAAGGTAATGATCCTCAACCGCAGCAGTATTCCCTAACAGGAGCATCTGTCATATTCATCGGGATTACCATGTTCATTGATTTGTGTCTGTAAATCTGCTGTTTCTACCCTTTAAATTTGATCTATAATTGGACCTCCTTAAATGGTTCAGATAAGCTAGTCTGTATTTTCTCAATGCAGCAATGCTGTCAGCTTCTTCTTTTTCATTATACATTCAGCAGACTTGATAAAATCAGCAGGACACCTCATTTGAAACTGTTTAATCGCTGCCTTTTTCCTTTGCTAAACCATTGAGGTGGTCAAGCGGTGTACACAAATCATTTTAAATAGAAAATATGGTTTTCTCTGTGACCCAGCTAAATAGATAGTGTTATGCAAAACAAGTTAAAAAGTAATAAATGCCAAAAAAATCTTCTAATTGGAGTAAAAAATTGTGGGCAACTCTATCCTCTCTCCAAAAGTAGAGTATCCTGAAATATTGCCAGAACCCTGTAAAGACAAGATGATGGTTTTCTAAAGATTCTCTGGTTTCTGAACAAAGCAAGTTTAAATTTTCCACTGGTGCTGAGCTGCCTTTTGCATCCCTTCAAAGGGAGCCCATCCTTATTTGTAATGCCTTTACATCCTGCTTTTGTAGGGAGAAATTTGCTATCTGTTAATATCTATGCAGCATAACCTTTCAGCCATTTGCTATTGTGATAATAAATTTTTGTTTCTTTGTCTGTCATTTTGTCTACTCAGCTGTTACTCTTCAAAGTACAAACTAAAAATAATAGCTCTAAATAAATGCCACATAATAAAGTGTTTTACAGATGTAGCTGGAATAACCTGGTGGCTGCAACGTGCAGTCCTATTACCATTGCTGGTGCTGAGTTTCTTCCCCGTGTGTCAGGGCGACTCTACCAGGGCCAGCTCATTAAAACAATCTCTTCTTTCTAACTGGCCCGGTATTTAGCGCTATACCCAGCAGCCTGCCAAGGACAGTTGTGAAGCAGAGAGTCGCAGCACAGGATATATGAAATTAAGTGGCATTCACTTTTTTGAACAAATACAAATTATCCATAACTTCATTTTCTTGCTTCAGGACTTCACTGTGAATAATGTACAGTACTCCTGTGAGTAGGTTAGAAGTGGGGCCAGTTGCAGGTTCACCTGAGATAGTGGTGAGTGAGACCCCAGGCTTCTGAAGAGCAGTGTTTGCCTGAGTGTTGTGGCCCTGTCATATTACTGTTTATACTGTGCTTGACTGTGACATTGGGTGTGTGTTGCCATTTTCGCTGCCCCACAGTAAGCTTGAGAGGGAGAAGCTGAGAGTTGTAAATATGCTAAGTAAACACGCATCTTCTCTTCCCTATAGGTTCGGGCTCCTTGGCAGCGATGGCTGTGTTTGAAGATAAATTCAGGCCAGACATGGAGGTATGTAAGTCCCTACAGTTTTATTCTCTTTCAGATGATCTTTCTCGTATGTTGGACATTTGCGAATTGATCACTGATTCCTCCAAAGTTTGAAGAGTACTGCTGCTGTTAGTTGGAATGCTCTTTGGCACAGGTAGTGTGTTTGCTGGGAAGACTGGTTACTCGGGAAAGCTTCACTTTGGAGTGGCCCTGCCGGGCTCTCCCTCAGCCTTGGGGAGGCTGCACTGTTGACTTTTTCCCACTGGCCTTTGGGCTGTCTGGTCGTCGTCTTGACTGTAAATGTGTGACAGTGTAGGATGTTTTCTTATGCACTATCACAGTGTCTCAAAACAGCAGGTTTTCTCACTAAGAATAGAGTGTGTATGTCTGTACATCCTGTCCCACACACCTGGCCTGAAAATGAGGGCAGTTTGAAAAACCCCTTAGAGCGTTCTGCATCTGGCAGAGGATGGGGACAGTACCCTGTATGTAGGGTCTATTCTCAGAGTATGGTATGTCTCATGTCTCACATACAAAGAGATCCTTTTATTTTCTTGGGTAATGGGGAGGGTGGTATCTTCTGAATGACATTCCACCTGTGCCTGCTTTAATGGTAGATGTGCCCCCCACTCAGCAGACCCCCCAGATCTCCAGGAGCAAGGCGGCCTTTGACTGTCAGTTTTGAGGCGGTGTTGCACGTGCTCGGTTACTCTGTGGTCCCACATTTCCCCTCTGCAGTGCTTTATCCTCGCTGCTGAACCAGCTCGCAGCCACGTTACGTTCTGAAGGCAACCCTCATTATCTCCCCTTGTTTTTTTGATAGCTGTTAAATTTTTTCATGGAGAGTATCAACTTGTTTTCAACAATTATTAGGCTGTTTTATGAGTGGTTTACCCTGTTTCTTAATGTGTAGGTTTCTGCTGTTCCTGCTTTTGTAGTAGTATTGTGTAGACACCAGAGGGTGTTTCTGGGAATTACTTTTTGATACTGCTTTTTGCCTAATCATCTTTGGAGAAGGTTGCATGTTTAAAAAGTTTTGTCCTTCTGTAGAGCTCATTGTCAGCAGTCTCGAGTGTCCTTGGAGCCCTCATCTCAGGTTTGGGCCACGTGCCAGGAGAGCGGAGGATGTAGGGCCATGGATGCTGCCCAGCCAGGACAGGGTCTCCTGCCAGAAGCCACTAAGCAAACCCTTGGTGTGTTGAGGAGAGCACACATAAGTGATGTGGTCACTGATGGCTGCTTTTCCTTCCTTCCTTGGATATCTGCAGGAATTAAAGCATGTGATTAAAGATAGAATTCAGCTAGGTATTTTGTTCTAGAAACAATAGTCTTGCTCCAATTAAGAATAGTAAAAAGGTCTAGGTATCAACTCTAAATGAGATTAGAATTCCTTTCTCATTTCTCAATGTGAACATTTATTCCCATATCAGCATTATTTTCTGTTTGGGTTCTTAAGTATAGAGGAAAAATAAGGTATACTCGGTCACTTAAAAAGAAAAAATGATCTCCTAGGCTTCAAACTAAAGGAGAGGAATTCCTGAGTCTCCACAAATCCGTTAGAATTAGCACAGGTACAGGGAGAAAGACTCTGATGATTTTCATTTAGAAAGTCACCTCAGTAATGTCAAGCCCTCCTTTAAACCACATTAATCTTTTCAAATGTTCTTGAAAGCTATGTCTTTTTCCAATTGATTGGGACTTCCATGTGTTAAAGAAAAATGAGAATTGCAGAAAAAGTTGAAAGCATGAAGTATATTAAAAGTGACTTTAACACTCTGCTAAAGTAATTTTATATAATTTATTTAGAGTTTGGAGTTGAAGTGATTCAAAGGCCATGAATATAATATTTCTGTGAAGGGAAATGTGAATCATCCCTTCAATAAAATTTCTGATATTATCAATCTGAAGAGTGTTTCTTAGATCAATTTTATCTGTAGTTCAGACCACTTCTGTATTAGCTGTGAGACTTTGAAACAGGTTGACCAAGTTCCCATTTCATATTGTTAATTAAATTTACTATTTCAAGTGAGTGGTTTTTATTCTGTGAAGTTGTTGGAACTTGACACAGACCAACAGTCAACAAAAACCACTTTTATTAAGGAGAAGTTAGTAATGCCTGCTTCTCCAGTGAAGTGAATTTAAAAGTAAATAGAAGGCAGAGACAGTAATGTACTTTACAAATCTAAAAGGATGTTAATAGAAACTGAAATTATTGTGAAGACCAAGCAACTAACTCTGGTCACTCTGCTTTCTTTTGGTGAAGATTAAGTGATGTGGTTTCATTGGAAGCGGAGAGTGCTTACAGAGGTTGAGAGGACCCTGTTTTAGTGACTTTGTTGTGAAAGAGAGCTCGGCCAGGGTGTCATTCCTGGCTCTGTACTTGCATAGAACTCGTGGAAACGTTTGGTTTCAAATTTCCAAACTTTTTATTTTCCTTCTTTCCAGGGAGGCTTTCTTTCTGTGGCAAGAAGCCCTCCATAACTTTTCTTTCTTGCCTATTTTGAGACTACAGGATTGGATGACTAAGTCTGCTTATTTCCCTTCAGTAGGGGAAAGGATTCTGGACGTGTCTCAAACAGAAACCCAGGAGAGTGTTTCTGCCTCTCAAGTCTTGCATGGATTGCCAGGACAGTAACTGCAGTTCACTTCATAGAGAATTGCATTGGGAGGGGTCAGTTTTAGGCTATCATAATAACCAGTTGTTTGCCAAACAGTGATTTTTAGGCCAGACTCATGAAACAAACTCTTGGCTTTATTGTTAAATTAGAAAAAGCCCATAGTCTTTTTTTTTTTTTTTAATTTAAACTACAGACCTGTGCCTTAGACAGTGCTGGATCTAGACTATAATATTTATGGACTGGAAGTTCCTCTTTCCTTAACAACTTTTAATATTTTCTCATTGTCTTCAGCTGCACGGTCTGGTACGGTAGCCACCAACCACACGAGTCTGTTGAACACTTGAGGGTAGCTCGTCTGGACTAAGAGGTGCTGCAAGTAGAAAACACATCCTAGATTTCAGAGACTTGGAACAAAAAATTTTTAAATATATCTTGTTAGTAATATGGTTACATGTTGAAACCATACTATTTTAAGTATATTGGGTTAAGTAAAAATATCAATTTTTTTCACCTATTTTTACTTTTTAAAATGTAGCTACTAGAAAATTTTAAACTACATATATAATTCACATATTTTCATTGTACAGGGCTGGTCTTGAACTTGTCATTTGCACATTGCATTTAAGAGTTCTGCCATGTCTGGGTGCCACCTGTACTGTTAACTTCTCTTGAAAATTTTCTTTTTCATCAGCTCACTGTTCTATAAATTGAGTTATCATTTACACATAAGAAAACGCACAGAGATGAAGTATGCAGTACGATAGATGTTGGCGTTTGTAATTACCCAAGTAACCATCAGTCAGATCAAGACAGAGCATTTCCTTCGCTGCAGAAGTGCTCCTTTCCTGTCAGTTCCCTTTACTCACTTCCCTCCAGCCACTCTAGTTCACCTTTTTAATTTAAATTTATTTTTAAAATACAGTTTATATCCATGAAATCCTGGGTTTGATGTGCTGGTTATTTTTCCCCCTAAGACACATGAAAATGAGTGCATACTATTAATATAAATAAAAAATGTATTCACGTATCACCATCATGAGTAAGCCCAGGGGTATGAATATTAAACTTGAGGAAACATAGGTCTCCGTTCCTGCTCCGCTTCAGCCCTTCTCGCCTGCTTGCTCGGCTTTGAATACAGCGTGGACTTGCTTGCGGACGAATCCTCGCGGCTTGTCTGCCAGCCGTGCTCGCACCTGTTTCCTCATTTGTTTGTGTTCCTGGGCTGCATGGTACACACCCGTCCCATTGTTTTATGGCTGTTTTCAGGGCCATCTCCCCTACTCACTGACAAAGGGAGACCCTTGAGGGCAGGGTCATTAAATCATCTCTCTTCTTCAGCTCCTAATGTTCAGTACACGTTTGTAGAATCGAGACAGGATAACCTGGAGCTAAGGCAAAGTCTGAGTCATCAGAAACCACCTGGAAAATGGAGGGGACTTTTTCTTCTTCCCATCTGGAAAGTGCTGAACCTGTGTGTGTGTGTGTGTGTGTGTGTGTTTTGAGATAACAGAAGAAGATAACTAGTATATTTTTCAAGTAACACATAGTATTGAGGGCAGAGTCAACAAAGCAGACACCCTGTTAAGTACACAGGCGAGGTGAAGATGGGGCAAAGGGCAGATGCTCATTGGGAAATTCCAGGCCCAAAACCAGAACAGTGAAGCCCAGCTGAGATTCATAAATGCCTAGGATGGCCTCTGCTGTTTGAAGTAGTCTGAACCAATGACTTTTCGCGGGCAAAAGCCCTAACTCAAGGTTTTAGAGAAACTTCTGCTAACTGTGCATTTAAGGCCCACGAAAAACCTTTTAAGATTCTTATCCAATTGTGGCCCTGACACTGCCTCTCCTGGTCTTGGGATGCTCGTCGTCTTAGTTTTCTCCTTGCTGTTAGCCTGGAAGCTCTCTGAGGGCAGGAGCTGTTCTTCCTGTTGGCTGTTTGCTCACGCTTAGTATGGTAACTGATGTGTAGTAGGTAGTCTGCCAGTATTTGTCGAATGAGTGGGTAAAAAGGCATCAGAAGCAACTTTACTTAGGTGGTCCCAGATTTACCTTCCTTTGAAGCAATTTGATAACTTCACCTTCAGTGTTACCAGACTGATAAAAATGAAGGCATTAAAAAATTATATTACTGCTGGTAAATCTCATGCTTTGTTTTTACCAGCAAAGGTGCTTATTCAGACATAGTACCTATGTATTAGCAGAGGAGTGGGTCGGTTGCATTATTTTTTTAGGTGATGATGCATTCCGTGGAGCCATTGCCATAGGATTTTTTTTCCATATTGTTAAGGCTGGCATAAGAACTGAGCCCCTTATCCTGCTTATTATCCACAGGCTGGCTAGACAGGAAATTAGTGATAAACACTGGCCTTCTGAGTCCACTTGCCAGTTAAGTGTAAGGAATTTGATCACTGTACCTGGAAATATGAAATTGGCTTCTTGTGAATCTGTAACTTGAAAATTGCTGAAATAAAAAATTTTATTTTAGGGTGGGGAAAGAATTAAGGAAATGAATCTGATAACTTAGGTTCATTTTCCTTCCATCCTGTTTCTTTGTAAGAAGGGATGTTTTCATTTGGCCCAGTGAGAAATTTAAAATCTTGAAGATTATAATTCATTAAAATGGGTAGAAGATGAATATTTAGTCTGTCAAGATCAATACTGTCCCCTCTTTGCGCTAATTGTCAGAAAGCGAGCAAGGGCCGCTGAAGGGTAGTGGTGGTGCGGCAGGACCCTCACATCACAGGGAGATGATTCAAAGGCAAACTGTCCTGCACCCTCTGGTATCGACTTGCAAATTAGCATCTGGAATCTAATTAAACAAGCTTAATGAAAGTAGCAGCTGAATGCTGCTGGAAAAGACAATCAGCTTTTTTCCCCCTCTCTGATACATATTCTGTACTATTGAAGTTGGTCACCAAACACATCATGTGAGCACAGTTAAAAAAAATTAGCATTTATTTGAAGAATAGAAACTGTTTTTCATTCTGTTATGCATTTGGCATGCTCCGGCGTCCCGTGAGAGCCGTGCCACAGCAGATAGTGCACAATATTTATAAATCCGTGACAGGCAATAATAGCAACTTGAAAAATTCTTTTGCTAGAATCTCAAGTTGAGAGCTGCCAAAAGCTGAGAGGATCAGATCTGCAGTGGCAGCTGCTGTGCCCTACAGTTAGAATTCTAGACTTTGAAGATGCTCAACTTAAAGAAATGAAGACTGCAGGCTTAGCCAATTTTTGCAGGTTTCTAGAGCTCTGGCTCTCTGCCTTTTGAAGATGAGTTGCTGAAGCTTCTACCACTGCCTGAGGCGTGCTAACACCAGCAGGATCTTTTTTTTTTTCCTCCAGTCTTAGTGTGTCTTCAGTTTTAAGTAGCACATGCTTAGTCAGTGCCAACTGTGATGGTGCTTTCTCTGGTCGCAATACCGAGGGATAAGCTCTTACCCTGTACCCTTCAGAGGGAGGCTGCGAAGATAGATGGTGACGTATACAAGTGCCACTTCAGCCGTCTGATTTATGGAGTCATATTTCATCACTCAGCAAGCGCTGGCCTCTGGAGAAGCCCTTATAGATTGCTAAAGATGTGGGCTGCTATCGCCCTAAAGGCTTGTGGTTACCTCACAAACGTGATGCCAAACACCTAGCTATGGAGGAAACAGAATTAATCTGTCATTGCAGGCAGCTATAGATCCACTTTAATGAAAGAGTTGATACCAATATGGTATTCTGATAGCAAATTATAGAAGTAAATGCTTTTTTTGTGTGTTTAAGTCTAATAGTAGAAAGACACCGAAGTTTCGGATTTATTTGTATTTTGCAGATGGACAGTGATGTAAGAGAGCCACATTATTTTGATTAAAAAAAAATCTGTTCAGTTTGACACATAGACTGGTCCTGAAGGGAAACACAGAGCATGAGTTCAGTGTGGTCACATGGAAGGGGTCACGGGAGCTTAGGAGCTGGAGAGTTGGGCTGTGAGTGTTTCCACTGTACTCACTGCATGACTCTGGGCAAGCCACGGCTGGCACGCTTCATCTAGACGTTGGGGACCCAGAGACCTGTCTGTGGGTTGCTGTCAGGATTGGGTGTGGTCTGTAAAACACTTCAGATGATGGCTCACACAAAATTGGCTCTGAAATATGGCAGCTGCTTCTGTTTTTTCTTTTTTTTTTAGTAATTCAGTGGTAGGATACAAACATCACATAGCAACGACTAACATGATTATTTGTACTCGAGTCAGGCTTGATGATTTATAACATGGTGTAGATAGATCTGATTCTTCTTTTTCATCTGAAAGCTTAAAATCGGAGCCAGGCCTAGCTAGTGGTCATAATGGCAGTAGAAGAAGCCTCTTTAACACACAACACAGGCTGTGGAAGTGTTCACCTTTTTGCTATAGAGAGAAGGTATTGAAAACACAGCAGTCATAATAGCTGATGCTTTTTGAGTGCTTATGCTATGCCATGCTCTTTCTAACAGCTTTCTCTGCATTGTCTCATTTACTTTTCAGCAGTTGGGTGGGGTCTGTACTTTGTTATCCCTGTTTTGTTGAGAAGAAAAATAGGGTGTAGGGAGGTGAAATATCTCACCTGAAGTCCCACAGCCGGGCAGGTAGAATCACGGTTTGAACCCTGGTCAGTCTGGCCCCAATGCGATCGGTCACCGTGCTCTTCTGTGCTTTGTAGGCCTGTAATTCTTTGACAACAGAGTGGGGAAGACATCTTATTCTAGGTGAGCAGAGGTGTGGGCCACTCGGGCTATTCCTTTTCTCTGATGAGGTCTTGTGAAGATGGCAGGAAGCCAGATGAGTGTCAGAGGAGGTGTATTAACCTCTTTGGTGAGCCCAGCAAGTGGAAGGACCCCAGGGATAGAAAGAGACAAAGTTAGAAATATAGAGATACTATGAAATATAAGTAAGTCATTTGGCTGTGGAAGATTTTTTTCTCTTTGACTTTATCAAAATTTATTTTCACCTTTTAATTGTCCTCTCCTGGAAATATCCTGAGATTGTTTTTTTCCCCAAAGTTTTCAAGTATTTACAGAGGAGCTGTTTTTCTCTATATAGCTAATGTTCAGATGGCGTAGCCTTCTTCAGATTTAGTAATGAGACCAAAAAGCCTTTAAATATTGGTGAATGACATTTGTCCATTTGAGGCAAATCATGAGTAGCTTGAACCAAAAATATAAAAAATAAGCAAGACTATCATATTTGAATAATGAGGTGTTCTTTTTACCCCAACTGCCAAAACTTTTTAATCTTTGTCAACAATTGTTCTGTCCTCCGTCTTATTTAGGTTGCATCTGTGCGACTCTGAGCTCAGGAGCCCTGACAAGCGGCATATGAATTCTGTATTCATTAGTGATCTTGATCCAAATGCCTCTGTCCCTGCCACAGGGGCTCAGGTGTGGAAGCTGCTGGCTAATCCCACCAGCTGACAGTCAGAGGTTTAATGACTCCATAGGAAGGTGACCACTCGCTGGGAGGTTTGCTGGCGGAACCCACACAGCAGACAATGGAGATCAAGGAAAACGATCAGTGTTTAGCCGAAGCACCTTCCTGTGTGACTTGAACCCTGCTAGCATCAAACGGAGTTTTAAGTAAATGCAGAATTAAAAAAAAAATACACTGACCCTTGATAGCCATCATAAACAATGATTTGGGGGGGTGGTCTGTATTGATATTGATGGTGTTTAAGACTGTTTTGCTTTTAGCAGTTTAATAGATGTCAGCTCGATAAGCTGTACTTGACTCACTTTTCTAGGTTTTTAGATTTTAAGGTTTTGTTTGTCTGGGTACTACACTATCTGTTTAGGTGTCTTCTGTATCTGGGGGAAAAAAATACTTAAAGCCAGAATTCTTTCTTACAAGATGTTCCTAAGAATCTGTGCTGACATTTTTGTCTCTTGTGATCTCTGTAAAAAAAAAATTACTATCAGAATGTGAGTTCTTTGACTGATGGGTGACGTGTCATTAGAGTTTTGACTTTTTGTTTTTAGGTTCTCTAGTCTAAAAATGTTGGATGCCTTATTATTTTAATAACAGCTTAATTGAGATAATATTTACATGCATACAATTCACCTACCATAAGTGTACAGTTTAGTGGTGTTTATGTTCACAGAGTTGTACAGCTATCAGCATAATCAATTTTAGAACAATTTCATCACCCTCAAAAGAAATGCCATATTCATTAGCAGCCACTCCCTATTTCCCCTCAGCCTTCCCAGCCCTAGGTAACAGCTAACCTACTTTCTGTCTCTACAGACATGCATATTCTGGACATTTTCTATAATAGGAGTCATTCAGTATGTCTTGTGACTGGCTTCTTTAACTTAAAGTATTTTTGTAGTATTTCATCTTTGTAGCATGGATTCATACTTTATTCTTTTTTGTGGTTGAATAGTATTCCATTATATGGATATATCACATTTTATTTACCCATTCATTAATTAATGGATATTTGGATTGTTTTCACTTTCTGGCCATTAAGAACAGTGCTGGTATGAACATTTGTGTACAAGGTCTTATGTGGACATATATTGTCATTTCTCTTGGCTGTATGCCTAAGAGTAGCATTGCTGAGTCATGTGGTAACTCTCTGTGTTTAACCTTTTGAACCAGACTGATTTACAATGTGGCTGGGTTAGCAGTGTGTAGAGTTTCTGGACATCCTTGCCAACATTTATTATTTGGCTTTTTGATTACAGCCATCCATCCCGGTGGGTGTGAGTTGGTGTCTCATTGTTTTGATGGATTCGTTATTGGTTAACAACTAATGCAGCTATGGAAATGTTGAAATGTAACTATTGAAACACTTGGTACACTTCTTTATGCACTGGATTTGGGCAGTAATTCGGATGTGTGTATATTTGTTTAACTATTGAAAGTTCCGTTTTAGAGGCTTTCTTTCCCTGAGACTGTTTCTGTCATTTGCTTTTGGTCATAATTCCTGCTTATTGGCTTTCCTTAAGACCTGAAGCATTAGACATAGTAAATTGTGTCTTTGTTGTTAGATCAAAAATATATTAATTTTCCCCAGTGGTTTTCTCATTGTATTTAATGTGAAAGAAAAAAAGTTTTAAGAGATGTTAGAACCTGAAGATACAGTCCCTGGGGCCCTTATAGAATTACTTGTAGTAGAGTTAAAGACTTAATTTTAGAAATTAATAAATTTAAAGTTGGCCTTACGGTTCAGTGAGTGATTTGGAGAATTACTGTTCAAACCTTTGGACTAAATAATGAGGAGGCACTGTTGATAGTTTAAGCTTCTCACCAGAATCAGGTGTTTTGAGTTGATCCCTTTCTAAAAAGTGAGTTTGTTTTCCTGAATTTGAGCCCACTGATGGGCCAGCTTTGGAGAGGCAAAAGAGGGCTTCTTGAGTTAAGGCTCCTCCTTTGACTCTTCTTGCTCATATTTTCATTGTATGGTGTTTTGCAAGGCACGTGGAACTTTTCTTTGGTCTTTCACATGATGACTCAAGAGCAGGGCTTTGCTCCTCACCATGCAAGAGTTTGGGGGAAGGGAATGGGAACCCACTGCAGTATTCTTGCCTGGAGAATTCCATGGACAGAGAAATCTGGCAGGCTACAGTCCATGGGGTCGCAAAAGAGTCGGACACTACTGAGCGACTTTCATACACACACAGACATGCAGAGTGTTGCTGGTGCATATGGCTTCTCTCCCTTTGATTCTCTAGGATTCCTAGTCTTCCTTGATTTAGAAATTGCCACTTGGCTATGAGTCCTGCTTAATAAAGCATCAGTAAAGTCTAAAATTCTTTCAGTCCTTTCAGTTTAATCTCTTTCTTAAAATAATATATAGGTTCATAAAATTCTTGAAATGAGAATAGGATGCAGTAAAACAGAAAATTAGAGAGAGAAATGGCCACGTGGGGCAAGGCCTCAGGAATTCAAGAATCAACAAGTCTCAGGGAAGTGACCCTGTGTAAAATTTGAAGGTCTCCATTTCTAATTCTTTGAAGAGTAATGAAAACACTGCATATGGTATACTTCCATAGTTATTGACTTTCAGAATTCATTGTTGATTTTTCCACCAAAAATATTTCTGTGTAAAAATTTTTCCATGTCTTCTGCTCTTCTGTATATGCACTGAATTTCATTTTCTTAAATAATCAATAATATGTAATCAATCAGCAGGTGCTAATTGGGTACCAGCTGAATGCATACATTTGGTGGTATAATCCAGAGGTTGTGTTGAAAGAGGCCGTTCTGTATGATAGTGGGAATTCTTGAAACAGCTATTGGCAAAGTAGATTGAAAACAAGGGATTTGTTTACTTGGTAGTAGATCAGTAATTATTTATGATGCATTTCTTTGGAGCAGGTGTTCCATTTGAGATGTTTTCACTTTACGTATTTCCTGTAACTGTGAAAGGTGGGGGAAGATATACTATATAGGAGAAATATTTCACAAAGTGTGTTGCTTGCTACACCTGTGGCAAAGATCCAGCAGACAGAATGTAATTTCTCTGTGACCAGTCTCTTGATTCAGAGAGGCAAGAACTAAGGGAATGTTGAACAGAAATTGATGTTTGGTGATTTTCAACTACACGGGTGGAATTAAAAGGAAGATGTTATTGCTTATATATTTGGTATCATGGTATCAAAGAGAAACTTGACTTCTTTATCCATCTCTTTATCAAATTGAATTGCCTTTGCTGACTTGGGTCTCAGGGATATAATTTACGGTACTAAAAATGCTCGCTTTATGTGGGTTGTCTCTTTCTGTTACTTAAGCCAAGCCAGGATTTGGAATGTCACAGCTCCTTGGGAAAAGACATAAAAGAAGCTCTTTTATTTCTTACTGATTTCATTCCATTCTGGAAATCTTACTTTGTAAAACTTTTGAATCATAAAGGAGAAAATGCGGACACACACCTTGCACTTCTCCTGGTTGTATTTCACTGTCAGAAGTGAAGCTCTGTGTCACAAATCTAAGAGGTCATCTGTGGTGGAGGCTTGCAAGCTCTTGAACAATGGATTTCTACTTTTCTTGTGTACAGGTTAGAGAAATATAAGAAATGAAATATAGGACTGAGTGTTACTAGATGGTAGCTTAGAATCTTATAAGTTTTGCCTTGGCAGGTAATTTGGCATAAATTGTTAATGTAAATCTGGGTTAGTGGTGAAGACGTTATTTTAGTAAAAAGATAAACTGCTGATTAATTCAGCATAGAACTCAATTACAAATTGAAAGTGTCTCTGCGGGACTCCTGGACCCTAAAGACAGCAGATGTTGAATTGATACTCCAGCATATTTCACGGTGGTATGAAATATTAACATGGTTTATTATACTTGTGTGGTGTGCGGTATCAGACAGGGGGAGGCGGTGGGCATGTGGGCGTGCAAAGCAGCCACACATTACATGTTCGTTAATGTACACTGAAGTGTGATTAAGAATTTGGGGGAAGTTTCATCTTCTTGTTTTTAAAAAATCAAATAGCTCTGTGGAAAAATTAAGTTTAAAATAACATTTGGAGCTAAATATTGAAATGTGGTACCGATGTGTGTTTACTTTGTACACATAAATGAACACAAAAATGGTATACTTACTGACTCAGGATATTTAAATGTTAAATGGGACCACTACCTACAAGAGTAAGGGAACTTGAGGGCTTGAGCTGTATTTTAAAGAGTTAATTGTAAGCTTTCTTGGGCTGGAAAGTTTTCATGGGCTGCTGTCCTGTTTTTACCTTCTGATCTAAAACATATGGTAATTTTAAAATGCCCCTATAATTTGCACAGGCAGAGTTTCGTTTCTAGCCAAAGAAGAAAAAAGCTTTATGGTTTTCGTATATCTGCATCAACTTAAGGGGGGAAAAGTCAGCAAATTTTATGTATCGGAAGATCTGAATAAATGGAACTGCCAATATTTGAAGGGATTGGCACTTCTTAAGAGGCATGAGAAAGTTGGCTTAGATGAGATATTTCAAAGCCATTACTATTCCTATGACAGTTATTTTTCTTGCATCACAGCCTAGATCAAGTCTAGATTTTGCTAGCTGAAGTAAAGACAGTTCCAAAAATAGCCAAATGATTACGCTAAGAACAATGTACCTTGGATACCTCTGCTATTTTGAAGGCTTTTTTTTTTTTTTTTTTTTAAGTGCTTTCTCAAAAACTTCTCAGACACATAAAAGTTGGCAAAGGCAGAAGAGCAGTGGGCAAAGAAAGCAGAAGTTTCTTGGTACCTGCACCGCCAGCACATCTCTGTCCCCATTAGAGTTGCCATTAGGCTTCTGTAAACTCTTGAGGGTGATGGTCATTCTGAGATGTGAAGGGTGGACTTGAGTTGCATTCACCTGAGTCTTACTTCTCTCCAACCAGGCGCCAAGTTCTGTGCCTGCTTATGAGGCAGAGTCCCTTTCTTAGAGACATCTACAGCGTACTGGGGTGAACAGGCCCACAAACAGTACTGAAAGTACGAGAATGGTGCTTATAAGGGCAGAAGAGGAATTGGTGAGGTCTGTCTGGGGGCCTTTAAGGTGGCCTCAAAGAGCATGTGTTTCGTCACTTGAAATTGTTTTTGTCTTGGGGATTAGGGAAGGGGTGGGGTGGGGAGTCTGAAGAGGAGAAGAAGCTATTCTAGAAGGCCATCACGATGTACAGAGGTGTGCGGACTCCTGCTGTGACTTTCTCTCGGTGGTGTAACTCTGGAAGTTCAGGCAGCTGAACATGTTTGGAAACAGGAAAACAAAACTCCAGACAGTGTCTCAAGTTGTCTGAGCGGTCATTTCCCGAGTCAGTGTGGCCTTTTAATTAGCATCCGTTTTTCAGTGTGGGAGAGGGCCGAGCTTAAGCAGCCCTGTCCCTGCATGTGAATATTTAGTTGAGAAAGCTGCCACGTTCCATTAGGGATGGCTGTGTTTCGGCAGTGGGTGCAGGAGCTGTGTAGACTTTTCAAATGTCCTTTGAGATTTACGTTGCAGTGTAATTGGGAGATGCTGGTACTTAGTGTGTTGTGCATGGCAGAATGTGAGATTACCTGCTGTAATGAGACCCCAGCAGCATACCTCAGGAAGGTAGTTAAAGTTTTAACCTTAGCAGATAATGTTACTTGTGGGTTTCTGTGAGGTAATTTATACCACTCTCCCCTAACCCTGAAATTGTGCAGAAACAAAAAATTTTAAAAATACGAAATTGTGCTAAATAGATATTTTAAAATTCAACCTAGTAGTCCAGGTTTTTGAAAATATTTGCAATGAACATTGTGTCTGTAGACCACAGTCACACTCACAGTTGTTGTCACCCTGTCATAAATATTGGAATGTAGTTTTTTTCTAAATATCAGAACTGTGGTGATACTGGAATGCTGAAAAGACTTAAGGACTCGTTAACTTTGATTCCTTGACAAATAGGTTGGTGTCTCTTAATGAAGATAAATTCAATTGACAGGAGTAAGAATAGGGCATGATGGGAAGTGTATGCATGAACTTTGAATAGTTCTAGGTTTAAGATTGGTTTTTGCCTCTTCTGTAACCCCTGTGGCCCCAGTTTGTAAAAGATAAAATTCATTTGTAAAATGGGCTTAAGTCAGCACCGGAAGGGATTATTATTATTAGGAGGATCATATTTGTAAATTACAGTCAGGCTTAACAAAAGTTTGCTCTCATCCTCTGGCTACTTCATGTCCCAGAACGTTAAAAGAAAATTAAAGTGCCTTTTCTCAGTCTGTTTTAGTTAAGATTGAGGTATAATTGACATGCCTACTCTGTTTTTATTTTAAAGATTTTTTTTTTAAATGTGGACCATTTTAAAGTCTTTATTGAATTTGTTACAGTATTGCTTCTGTTTTATGTTTTTTTTGTTTTTGTTTTTTTTACCATGAGGCATGTGGGATCTTAGTTCCTTGACCAGGGATCAAACTTGCACCCCTGCATTGGAGGGTGAGGTCTTAACTACTAGACCACCAGGGAAGTCCCTGTTTTAATTAAGATTTACAATCAACAAATGGCCTGATGGGAAAATGAACTTAAATGGTTATCTTTTTTTATTGACGTACAAGGTGGTTTAAAGAGCAGTTTGACTCATTCTGTTTGCTGAGAAGTTTTTATACGTGTATTTTAGGGAGATATCAACCTTTAAATGAGGTGCTGGATTCAGTGAATTTGATAGGCTTTTGCTTTAGAATTTGATGAATGTATGAATTTTTTGGAAAAATTCATCAGGATGTTCTTAACAAGCCAGATGAATAATGGAATGATAGAGTAGCATTATTTAAGCAATATGTTTGCAACTTTGAAGAATTTCAGAGGTAAAGTACTTTAAAAAGATAAATCCACGAGTGAGTAATCAGTTATATCTAAGGACGAAACGAGTGTCATTGCTGTTTTTGGATGCTAATTGTTGGAGGTTCTACTGTCTTGAGTCAAAAATCCATGGGCTCTGAAGTTAGACAAAACTGTGTTGAATCTCAGACCTTCCAGTTGGCTGTGTGTTTTGGGGTTCATCATTTTCCCTCCCTGAGCCTTGGTTTCCTGGGTTTGTAAAATGGCAAAAGGGTAGTAGCTATCTTAAAGGGTTATTTGGAAGAATAAGTGGAAGAATGTACTTGGCACAGTGCCTGCAAACAGTGAATGTAAAGTTCTCTTTTCTCCTTTTAGAAGAGAATTTCTAGTGCCATGTAACAAGTGAAAATGTGTTGTTTAGTACACTTCTTATTGACATGGCAGTAAGTCTGTGGAAGATGTGCGTGTGAGCACAGTCTTAGGGTATCATTTTGATTTACATTTGCGGTATAATTGCTTCTTTCATAATTGATTTGCTTTGAACTAGAAGTTATAAAAGTACTAAGTTACTAAGTTATTTTTGGTAATAAGTACTAAGTTATTTTCGGTTGCCCACTGCATTGGTAGTTCTGAAAGGGTTAGGGTTAATTTGATAACCGCATGTGTGTATTAAGAGAGAGGGGTAGAATCGAACCAGGTTAGCTATCATCATGGGTTTCCTGCATACCAGGCACCATGCTTGCAGCTTCTGTGCATGGAGTCTTTGAATCCTCACAGCCACCCTGCTGCTGGTGGTTTTAGGCCTTTTTACAGATGAGGAAATTGGGACTTAAAATGTTGAGTGACTTTACGTAGCTCGTAAGTAAGAAGACTAGATTCATAGCTGAATCTCCTGAATCTTCATTCTCAGATTCTTTGCCTCTGCCTCGTCCCTCCCCCTCCTCCCATCTCCCATCACCATGATCAATATAGCAGATATATGCAATGGCTCCAGAAGTTTCCTTATGCCCTTTAGGAAGGCTTTCCTACCCCAAGATGCTTAAGTAACTGCAGTGTATCTGCAGACTGTGTGTGCCTGGGGTCCCAGGAGAAGGTGATGGGCAGGGGCCTTGATCCAACTCACCTGCCCTGTCTGTTCTCTGCCTGTCCGTTTCTGCTTCTTTAGAGCTGCTCCTCGAACATAGCCAAACCCTTGTGACCATACATCTCCCTTAGAGCTTCGTTCTTTACAGTCTTTCTGCTCTTGCCCCCATTGTCAACCAATCCCTTCTACTCTTTCTACTACATTCCAGGGGCCAGACAGGAGTATTTTGGGAGCCCCTACCACCAAGATCCGCTGGAGAAGGAAATGGCAACCCACTCCAGTATTCATGCCTGGAAACTCCCATGGACTGAGGAGCCTTGTAGGCTACAGTCCATGGGGTCACAAAGAGTTGGACACTGAGCGACTTCACTTCACTACCACCAATGAAGTGGCATTTACAGGTTGGTTCCAGCCCAGGCCATTTTTTTCCAGAACAACCTCAGGATACTTTCACTGGCTCTGCCTTGTCCCTTTATGGTGACACCCTTTAGAATTCCTGCCACAGGATATGTATTAACTTGACCATTGTCTCCCATCAACCCATCAGAAAAATAGCTGCCAGGAAGTTACAGAGGCCTTTCTGTGAAGACCGAGTTTGTTTAGAGTTTGGTCAGTGTCCGTGACTGATGCTGAAAGTCCGAGTGGCACTCTCTGCTTCTCCCTCTCCTGTGCTCCTTCTTCCTCCCCCTCATCTGCCTCCCTCTCCTGCTGTTGATCCTCCCTGGTGTCTGCTTAGGCCCTCCAATCACTTGCTTTCCTGTTGCTTGCCTTTGGCCTCTCCTCCCCCACTGCTTCCAGGCTGCAGTTTCAAAAAGCACAAATCTAACTACATCATTTGCCAGTTTAAAATTTTCCTCGTCTCCCACTGGAATGAAGGATCAGCTCTCTCTGTGGCCCATGAGGCTCTCTGGGATTCAGCCATGTGGAATTAGCTACCTGCCTACACCTATGTCCTTCTCATTTTCATGGCTTTACCCCTACCATCACTTCTACACCTTGGCTTGGCTGCCATTTACATGTGTGTCAAGCCTCAACCCAGTCTTTATCACCTGTGCCCTACGAGACCTCTCATAGTTCCATTGTCAGCCTTGTCTCTTAAAAACTCTTCATGTTGTACTTGTTTCCTCTCTGGACTCTGTAATCTTCGTGGGCAGGGTCTGATCTGTTCAGGCCTTATACCCAGTGTTTGGCACACTGTCCCTGGACTGTATTAGTATCAGAGCAGAGCATTAGTAAATGCGTGCTGAACTAAGCTAACTTGTACCTTTCTTTGAGGGGTTTTGCATCATTTGAAATCTGCTTCATTTGTGGTCATCTTTAAATGCCCTCAACAAGAGTGTCTGAGCTTGCTTGGACCTCCTTCTAGTCCCTCCTAATCCCTGTGAGGCTGTAGAAGCAGCATCTGGTAGTGTAACAGTGCCCATAGCCTTCCCACACACTTTACATTCTGCACTGGTTTCCCACCCTCCAGACTTTGGAGGTAGATAGGCTCGATGTGAACATGGCTCCTTTGTACCTTTGTTGAGACCCAAGAAACAAACCCACTCCGTTCAGTGCCTCCCCTCTGTTCTGGTGATAGCCCTTGCAGTATCTGCAGGAATTTATTGGCAGAGTTATCACTGACCGCATTGTTTTATGGAGAGAGAGAGAGAGGTATTACTAAGATCTTATTACTACCTGGGGCAACTTGGTTTTCATTTGAAGGATTGTTGAACATATTTCTCACTTTTTCTTTAAACCTAGTCTTCCCCCAACTCCTCTGATTATATTTGATTCAGTGCAGCCTTGGAAATGTATATTTGTATACACATATGCTGTGAATGCTGATTTCCTCTCCTTGTGGAAAGCAGTATGTTCCCATCTCTCTTGGTCCTTTTCCCTCTGGAAGCCTAGGTGTTTTTCCTTCCATTCGCTTGTCTCAGAATCCAGCAGAGCCTCTTGCCCACCGTCTTTTTTCCTGTGGTGGGATAGGAAGACATAGGCTTTGGTGATGCCAGACACTTAAACTTGGCACGGATCCCTGAATCCCACTTATACAGAGCTGTGTGCCTTCAGTGGCCATCCAGGTGGCTCAGTAGTAAAGAATCTACCTGCAGTGCAGGAGATGCAGGAGACGTGGGTTTGATCCCTGGGTCAGGAAGATCCCCTAGAGAAGGAAATAGCAACCCACTCCAGCATTCTTGCCTGGAGAAATCCCATGGACAGAAGAGCCTAGTGGGCTGCAGTCCATGGGGCCTAAGAGAGTTGGACACGACTAAGCATGCATGTGTGCTCTGAATGCACCAGCTACCCTTCCTTGTGCCTCCATTTCCTCTGCAGTACAGGCGGAAATGATGAGGATTAAATAAGGTAACATAAGTGTTTGGCTAAGACCCAGGGATGTGGTGGGTGCCCATGTTAGTTCTCTCACAGCCTCGTCTTTTTCCTTCTGCCCTTGAACTTGGCACCAATTCTGTTTATAAAGTCTGTTTGTTAGGGCATTCCCGTCCCTTTATTCCTCCCAGCAGCCCTTGGGCAGAGGCATTGTCCCTATTCTTCCGACTGGCCCTTGTGGCTCAGAGAGAGTTGAGCCCTGTCTTCATTAGTAACCCAGTTCTCCCAGGCTTCTCTCGTCTTCTTTTGGCCCACTGTAGTTGTGCAGCCTTGCACATCTCTCCTAGCCTGAGCCATGCTCAGACTTCTGCGCCATTCAGTGATCTGGGGCAGACCAAGTTGGCAGGGACTTGGTTGGCAGGTCCTTGAATATGAACTCCCCTTCCCATCTTGGGCAAAATCCTTTTAAATCACTCATGAATGCCCAGCAGGCTTGCCCTTCATTATTTGCATCACACAGTTCTTGGATGCCACAAGGAGAGAAATGGCAGTACCATCTAGGCCTTAAAGACACAGTCACTAAATCAGTCCCCACTCTGGGCACCCTCAGTACCAGCTGCAACTCAGTTACGCCAGACAGTTCAGATGTTTACACAGGCAGACCGTGTTTACCCAAACAGCTCAAGCTGAAAACAAAAACTCAGACACTTTTGCTTTTATCACACAGTCCAGTCTGAAAAAAATTAACCTTTTCCACTATAAAGTATGTGGCTATACAGGGGGATACATCAGGCCTATTACAGGTACAGGAAGCACACTGCTTTTGGGGGACCGGTTTTAAACACTTTTTTGAGCTCTTTAAATTTTATTCAACCGTCAGCCATGAATGACTCCTTCAGGCCACATCAGTGGCATAGTCAGAACCTCAGCTTCTCAGTAGGCCACTGCAGAATGTCCTGCCCAAACCTCTTCCTCTTGTTTGTTTGACTGTTTTTGAATGCTCTTGCTCCCTGGTCCCCAGTTTGGACTTATGAAGTTAGGAAATTCCCCCATTTTGTATTGATTTTTTTTTTTGATCTTTGTTTCATAATCAGTTTCATGTTTTAGTTTTGGCAGAGCTGTGAATGCATTTGAAATCAGTGTTTCATTTTTTCATTTGTTGATATTCACACCAAGCGTTGTGCTAGCTGCTGGGATTGAAACAGCATGCTTTTGGTCCTCTTTTTAGAGTCCAGAGTCTTGTCACACCCAGAGTTTTATCTGTTCTGCTGCGATCATCAGAGAAATAGCGTTTTTTACTGTTTCAAGTCAAAGCAACAAAAGATTATGCAGATTTTCCAAGATGGAGTTTGGACTGCTTCAGTTCTTACTGAGTAAAATCGTTACTTTTTAGTAAAGGAGCAAACTGTTATGAACTAAATGGTCCTTGTAGATTTAATAGCAAATAGGAAAATTGATGAAAATTGTGGGAGAGTTCAGCTGTGATGCCACCCACATCCTTGTTCCCCTCAGGCAAAGGCAGGAGAGCCACTGCCCCCGGCTTTTGGTGTGCCAGTGGCACAGAAAGCAAGGGGCACCTCTGAAATGCTCTGGAAAACAAGAGTGCCAGGGAGTGCCATTCGTTATGAAAAAGGCTGAGTGTTTCTCTTTTGTTCAACCTGCTTAACATTTGCACCTCAGCCACATAAATGGAATGTATTTTCCAGGAAATAACCAGTTTTATTTTAACTTGTTAAAAATATTTAGTTACAAATCTGTTGTTTCAAATGACTTGCCATATATGTGTGTTTTCAGATTCTGCAGCTGTATCTAAAATAGTAGGTTGGGTTTTCACTCAGGTGCATATTTAGTACTTTGCCTGCCCCCAACATAAGTAAAGCACTGTTCATACTGCACAACAGTAGCATGTCGAGGGTTTATTTAAAGAGTATTAATTTGATGCTGAACTGTCCAGGGTGCCCATTGGGCTAGATCCCCTACATTTCACTCTGGTGATATTCCCAATCTAAAAGTCACTTAAGTGAGAAGAGAGGTCTGACTGTTGCTGTAGACAAGAATGTGGATAAGTTTCTTTGCAGTACTATTTTGGACCTGTACCACTGTGGATGCCGAGGTAATCTATCAGTTTGTGAGTGTCTACAAAACGCAACTCTCTAGATAACAGGTTTAAAGTAAAGATTTAATACAGTCTCCATCTCCTCTGATGTTGCAGTGACAGTTTAAAACTCATTCTCTAAATCTCAGCAGACTTTATAGCTAGCAGTGGGCCAATATAAAGTTTAATAGCATTACAACCCATAAATCATCTTTTAAAGATGCTACTAGTAGCTCCAATATTAAATGCAGACAATCGCCTGTGTTATAAATAATTTATCAAACACCATTTCAGATTAGCCTTCCATGCTGAGTTATTTATTTTAGCCTTTTCTGTACGATTCCTAAGGCACTTTTCGAAAGATGCATTACTGGTCAGTTTAATGAACTTGGGGGTCTGTTTTGTCCCCTCAAGCACTCGGGTACAGCTGTGGTGACCATTACATGGCCGATGCGGACCTCTTTGTGCCTTTTACAAGTGCTGCCCATTTGTCATGTAGCGGTAAATGGAGCTGCACATTGGAGTCCAGGGACACATTGTGTGATGCAGTGATGGAGACAAACAGATAGCTCTATAAAGTGCTGCTTGTCACAGCTGACTCGTAGTACAGTACATCACTCTTATTGTAATCTCATTTAAGAAGCAGGGGTGGCCCGGGGGACTGATATTCCCAGTTAGTTTGGTCTTTGTAGCCATAAAGCAGGAAGTGCCCCTTTTATATTCTCTGAACTTTTAGGGAGTGTGCTTTTTGCTTGGATTAATTATTATAGGAACTTCTCCACTGCACTGTGTGAAGGGTTGCCAGCAGGTTTGTTTGGACCTCCTTCTCCTGGCCTGGTGTTTGGTACAGGCAGTCACTCCTTGGAGATAAATTATGTCCCTTGGAGCCCTCTGGCTTGCTGGATTAAATAAGTCACCAGTTTTTAAGCAATAGCCATGTGCCAGACCCATGATTGTTTCAGTAATCATGTGATAAATCTTAAGTTATCATCTATATTTCAGAGGAGGAGAGTGAACTCAGAGAGGTGAAATGACTTGCTCAAGGGTGCACAGCAATAAGTAAGTAGGAGGCTGGAGACTGAAACACATTCTGTCTGCCTCCAACCCCGCCTGATGACCTTGAACCTGGGTTGCTCAACTAACTTTTGAGCACTGGGATCATGATGGTGATCTTTTGGCTGAGCAGCTCAAAGTAAAAGGAAGCTGCCATTGGCCTGCAGAGCCTTTTTTGTGGGGGAGGGTTAGTGGGGGAAGGTAGCCTGGATGAGTCCGGCTGCTCTGCGAATACATTGAATCCAAGTTCCCCTGTGATTAGCGATGTAAATCCACAAGCAGCTGGCCAGGGGAGGCTGCTGGCCCGGCAGTGGGAGAGCGCCTCACACTGGGTCTTACCAGCTGGGGTCACATCCCATGTGTAGCAGCTGTCCCCAAGTGGATGCTCCCTAGAACTCTGGTCCCTTCACTGCTTCCAGAAAAGTGAGGTGGTTTCCTCATGAAGAATGAATCCTAAGGGAAGAAACAATGCTTCTGCACTTACTGTGACCCAGAGACAGATAAAAATGTGTTTTCCCTACCTCTTGCTTTTAGTCTGTGGTTTTTCTCAATAGCTTCCCTAAATATTTGGTAGCACGTGTTAAAGACAAGACTTGTTTAATTGTGAAAATCCACTATAAAGAAAACACAGTATGAATATGCCCAGTAGCATATTTGCATATGTGTCTAGAATTCTGGGTATGGAGATACTATGGTAAAGGACCATATTTGTCATAAGATACAGTTCCTGGAACATAGTAGGTGTCTGCAAATATTTGTTGAAGGCATTAACTATGTAAATAATGGGCAGACAGAAAAGCCTTGGTAATTTTCACCCTGTTTGTCTTTTGAGGGTTTTTGGTGGAGGTGAGGAATATATGAAATAAGACTTTGGATCTTAATGTTCATCTCTGCCGTATCACCTTGTAGAAATGTTTAGGTGGTGGTCTGTGGGCAGTGCTTTCCCCACCATGGAAGTGACCATCAGAGGGTCTGCGAGTTGGCTCAGTGAGAAATTGGCAACCACCATCTTTCTCTTGGGCTTCCCTGGTAGCTCAGCTGGTAAAGAATCCGCCAGCAATGCAGGAGACCCTGGTTTGATTCCTGGGTTGGGAAGATCCCCTGGAGAAGGGAACGGCTACCCACTCCAGTATTCTGGCCTAGAGAATTCCATGTATATAGTCCATGGGTTTGCGAAAAGTCGGACACAACTGAGCAACTTTTACTTTTCATCTTTCTCTTATACTTGCTCAGGTTCTGAAGATCTTTGCTGATGAGGAATGACACCCTGAATCAAGGGGCTGCTGTCCGTTCCCAACTCGCTCAGGAGCCACAGCTCACAGCTGAGACAGGTTACCTATGAGCTGGTGGTGGTATGGCCTTCTGGCACTAGAGCCCAGGGTCCTGTTTTAATTATTTGTGTGACCTTGGGCAGGTCATTGGCTCTCTCTCTGCCTTGGTTTCTGACAATACCAACCTCAGAAGATAGTTAAGGGTAGGGGTAGAAATGATGACGATCATCAAAGTCTACCTCAGTACTTGACACACTATAGTAGGTGCTTTAACATTTTCAGTCCTGTGTATATGAGAGGTGGGTAGGACTACAGAAAGGAAAAAAAATCAGAGACTTGAGGTATTTCCTTTTTTAATGAATTGTCTTTCCTAGAATTTGAAGGGGTGGTAGTGGGAGGAATTTAAAAGGTTTATTTCCCCAATTTTTAAAAGCAACTACTTTTATGAGTAACTCAGGTTGTATGTAATATATTTTGTATTAATTTTTAAGTTTTGTAAGTTCATGTGCTCACATTAAAGAATATTTGTAAACTAGAGGAAGTCACACCTGCAGTCTCAGCACTTTTGGCATCTTGGCATCAGTGGATTGTAATGGATTGATGTTAGCAGTACATGCCTCGGAGAAGGCGATGGCACTCCACTCCAGTACTCTTGCCTGGAAAATCCCATGGACAGAGAATCCTGGCAGGCTGCAATCCAGGGGGTCGCTTAGAGTCGGACACGACTGAGCGACGTCACTTTCACTTTTCACTTTCCTGCATTGGAGGAGGAAATGGCAACCCACTCCGGTGTTCTTGCCTAGAGAATCCCAGGGACGGGGGAGCCTGGTGGGCTGCTGTCTCTGGGGTCGCACAGAGTCGGACACGACTGAAGCGACTTAGCAGCAGCAGCAGTACATGTATATTTCAGGTTCTGTAAGTCTTCTCCATCCCCATCCTCGAGTATTAAATAATTTGGGAAATTTAAATCTGCAGGCCTGAGTGGTACCAGCAGTGTTTGTGACAACCATTGGGTACTGTTGGCTGGCTCAGGGCACCAGCATCAGTGATGAGAACAGCAGTGAAATGAAACAGCGGAGAGGAGAGGAGAGGAGGTGGTAGGTCAGGAGCAGAGGTATAAGCAAGGTGCTTTGATACACGGACCCCCCCCCCCCCACCGGGTCCCCCAAAACAAGTTGGAATGGTTTTGCATTTGTTAACTTAGTGGTTGGTTTTTGCTGTTTCTATGGTAGCAGCTTGCTGGTTTTAGAAAAGGCAGAGGAACCAGAGATCAAATTGCCAACATCGCTGGATCATTGAAAAAGTAAGAGAGTTCCAGAAAAACATCTATTTCTGCTTTATTGACTATGCCAAAGCCTTTGACTGTGTGGATCACAATAAACTAGAAAATTCTGAAAGAGATGGGAATACCAGACCACCTGACCTGCCTCTTGAGAAACCTGTATGCAGGTCAGGAAGGAAGGGTTAGAACTGGACATGGAACAACAGACTGGTTCCAAATAGGAAAAGGAGTACGTCAAGGCTGTATATTGTCACCCTGTTTATTTAACTTCTATGCAGAGTACATCATGAGAAACGCTGGGCTGGAGGAAGCACAAGCTGGAATCAAGATTGCCGGGAGAAATATCAATCACCTCAGATAAGCAGATGACACCACCCTTATGGCAGAAAGTGAAGAGGAATTAAAAAGTCTCTTGATGAAAGTGAAAGAGGAGAGTGAAAAAGTTGGCTTAAAGCTCAACATTCAGAAAACAAAGATCATGGCATCCGGTCCCATCACTTCATGGCAAATAGATGGGGAAACAGTGTCAGACTTTATTTTTTGGGGCTCCAAAATCACTGCAGATGGTGATTGCAGCCATGAAATTAAAAGACGCTTACTCCTTGGAAGGAAAGTTATGACCAACGTAGATAGCATGTTCAAAAACAGAGACGTTACTTTGCCAACAAAGGTCCGTCTAGTCAAGGCTATGGTTTTCCCAGTGGCCATGTATGGATGTGAGAGTTGGACTGTGAAGTAGGCTGAGCGCCGAAGAATTGATGCTTTTGAGCTGTGGTTTTGGAGAAGACTCTTGAGAGTCCTTTGGACTGCAAGGAGATCCAACCAGTCCATCCTAAAGGAGATTAGTCCTGGGTGTTCATTGGAAGGACTGATGCTAAAGCTGAAACTCCAATACTTTGGCCACCTCATGCAAAGAGTTGACTCATTGGAAAAGACCCTGATGGTGGGAGGGATTGGGGGCAGGAGGAGAAGGGGATGACAGAGGATGAGATGGCTGGATGGCATCACCGACTCGATGGACTTGAGTTTGAGTAAACTCTAGGAGTTGGTGATGGACAGGGAGGCCTGGTGTGCTGCGGTTCATCGGGTCGCAAAGAGTCCGATACGACTGAGCGACTGAACTGAACTGAACTGAATGGTAGCAGCAGCCACCTCCCCCTCTAAGATGCTTTCTTTGCTCCCACCTTCACTGATTTCCAGTAAGGCTTTTGACCTCCATAGACTTGGGAATCCCAGGAGAGAACTTCTAATGAGAGGATCCTGTTTGAATGAATTCTGTGGGGCTGAATATGCACAAGAGAATAACTCATTTTACTGAGCCCACATAGGTGCCACTCAGGAAGTGGGAAACCTGGCGGAATAAAGATCAGAATAACGCCCAGCCCCTGCTGCTGGGTTGCTGAGGATCCCACTTGCAGCAGGGCCTTCTCTGAGTCTGTAGAGGGCGCTCATGTCACTGGAATCCTACTTACTGGCTTTGGGCAGGTTGAGCAGCAGAAGCCCTCTTCTCAGGACTTGAAGACAGTGAACTCGCTCTCTTTGATCTCAGGCTGGAATTTGGGCCAGGCATCCGAGTTTCTCCAAGGATGTTGCTTGGATGAGCTCTGTATTTCAGCTTGCCAGGTTGGACTCCATGCCCTCATGTATGGGGAAGGGGGCTGAAGCTCAGGTTGAAGTCTCTTCTCTGCAAGATTGGTTCATTTTTTGGTCCTTATGTAAAGTGATTGAATCTGGTGTTCCCCCGGTCCTGCCCTGCTGCCTGTGGCGCCTGCCTTCTGCTTTCTGAGTGCCTGGTGTGCAGGCCCTCCCTGAAGTTTTGCTGACCCGGCCAGTGTTCTCACAGCTCCTTCTCAGTTACCCGTTAGCCCTTAATATTCTGTGTTGTAGTGACTTCAATCTGGTGCTTCATGAATAAGAAATAAATTAATCTGCATTGTCTTACCAGTAATTGTTGGAGACTTAAGACTTGCTCTTAAAGGAAAAGTAACAGAGTGATTCCCAGAAAGGAATCACTTCAGCGAACATGCAGACTTACTAGTGGGAGGGGACAGGTTCTCTAGTGCAGGAGGTCTCCGCCTTGGCTCTGCTAGCATTTCCCCAGAATTGTGTTTTGGTGTTCATCTTTTTTACCATGATATTGACTTTACTATGTTACCAGGAGGCAGATTCCGACCATTTTTGACATTTTTGATCAGGGGTCTGCAGACTACAGCACGTGGGCCAAATCTGGCCCAGCACCCGTTTTTGTTTGATGAAGGTGTATTGGCACATAGCCACACCCACTTGTTTACATATTCTGTGGCTGTTTTATGCTACTGTGACTGAGTAGTTATGACGGAGACTCTATCCACAAACCCAGAATATTTACTACCTCGCCCTTTGTTAGAGAAGTTTACAGACCCCTGTTTTAGATGAAAAAGCTGCTGTCAGCCCACAGTCCTATTATATGGTGGGTGTCTGAAGTGAAAGTTTGTTGAAGAGGGCGTGTGTGCGTAAAGGATTTGAAAGGCCTGGTTCTCTTGCTTACCAGCTGCAGAACCTTGGGCAGATCATTGAAGTACTTTTGAGACCTTTTCTTCATTAATAAAATGGGCACTAAAAATAATGCCTGCCTCACAGGTTGGCCTTTTCCCCTCCCCTTTTCTCTTACTGTTTCTGACAGCACTCTGGACATCAGAGCAGGCCCTCCATTCGACTGGGAACACTCTTGTTGCTATTTTCTTTCTTAGGAGGAGGAAGCTAAGAAGCTAGTAAGTGAAGCCATAGCAGCCGGGATCTTCAACGACCTGGGGTCTGGAAGTAACATTGACCTGTGTGTCATCAGCAAGAGCAAGCTGGATTTTCTCCGTCCGTACTCTGTGCCCAATAAGAAGGGGACCAGGTAAGTGAAGGCTTCCCCTTGTGGCCACCCTGACTATATTCATGGCATCCGAACAGGACTTCCTTTTATGTGTACCCATGTGAAGCCAGTGTACCCAGGCCAGCTTTACTCAGCAGACCTTTGAATCCGTATTTATGACCGTGAACTGCTTTCAAGTGTAGGAAAGTGATGTAATCTGTAAAATGTTGATGGGAGTTGTTGAGTGGACAGATTCCTAGACTGCGGATTATGGGGAGAGGTTTGAATTCAGCACGTGCCAGCCTTTCTCTGCTTTCTTAAAGATGCCTCTGAATTCTGTATGAAGTTCTGTGAGAAGGTACATGTTCCAGGGCAGCCAGCCCATAGCTTTTTCTCAGAGTGGTCCAAGAGTCTGAAATGGTTATCAGCCATTGGTTAAATAGTCTCCAGAAGTTAGCCTTTGAGAGCTAACTGGTGCTTCTTCCGGTTGTGGAGGGAGCCGTGCCACTTCCTTAGCATGTGGCATGTGCTGAGCTGGCGCTGCAGCCCAGCTCAGAATGGGTGAGGGGGGCGAGGGGCGCATCGATTTGCTTATGTAACTGGAAAGTGGCCAGCCCTGGTGGCAGGTGAGCGGCTCAGCAGCAGTTTCGAACGGCTGTGCAGCTGCCTAACCTCTTCCTGGAGGCTGAGCCACTCAAAACGTGGCTCCTGAGCTCTGCTCCAGCGGCCTTCATCTGAATGTAGGCAGGAGCAGTTAGAAACTCAGCCCCAAGTTTGGCCAGAGGAGAGCAAGCACACCCCCTTCCTCAGTGCTGCTTCAACTCCCACCACATGTACTCAACTCCAAGTCAGGTAATTCACAAGGAAAGGAAAGAACATTGAGAAGTAGCAGGTATTCAGTGCAGTGTGTGCTCAGCATTGTGGACCTGCGGGGTGTTTGAGACGGGTGGGACAGCACAGCAGAGAAGAGCTCTGGCTTGGGGTGGGGACTCTGGGCACCTGTCTTGGATCACCTTGGGGCTGGACAGGGTGATCTCTGCTGAGCCTGTGGGATTCCTCAGGCCCTAGGTGGGAAGGGAAGCAACCTTTCGGGCCTGGGCTGTGTTGGACCTGGCCTTGCATGTTCGCACTGGCTCCTCTGTAGCTTGGTATTGCAGCCCACTGTTGGTTCAGGTAGACGTGCTCCTTTTGTGCTGCTGAAACCAGGTGCCATAACCCAGGGTGGGAAGAGGCTCTCCACTCCTCCCACAGACTTTGTGGTTCAGGAGTCCAGCACACAGGAGTCCCGGGGGCTCTGGCTCCAAGGCCACAAGCCGCCAAGGGTCCATCCAGTCGGGGGAAGGAGCACTATCTCCACACCAGAGCCGGGGGCGGGGCACACCTGAAGGAGGTGCCGCTGCCTGGGCCCTTCTAGAGCAGAGTGGGGACTGTGGGAAGGTTTCGTAGAACTAAAGGCCCACTGTACTTGGCTGTGCAAACTCCTGTTTTTGTTCAGAGCTCTGTTATATCACCCTTTTTTCTGTCTCCTGCCCTCTTTGAGCACAAGCTCCCAGGTGAGAGGATGCATTTTCAAGGAGCACATGGTCACGGCACAGCCAACAGCCTCCTCTTAGTCCACGTCAGGTGGACAGAAAGTGTCTCAGCTGCGGACAGGCGAGAGGAACAGTTGGACTTGCGCTGCTTCGACAGTGTCCCACTGTGAAATTAGCAATTCAGATTTTATCTTATAGGCTGCCATGCTCAGAGAAACCTTTCATTCACCTAAGCAGAGTGGTGTTGGGTGGGCGTTAGTGGTATCTACTGTGGCCCTCTGCTGCTGCTGCTGCTGCTAAGTCACTTCAGTCGTGTCCGACTCTGTGCATCCCCAGAGACAGCGCCCACCAGGCTCCCACGTCCCTGGGATTCTCCAGGCAAGAACACTCGAGTGGGTTGCCATTTCCTTCTCCAAATGTGTCCCTTCTACTGTGTCCCTTTAGGGACAGTTAGCTCTCCCTTCTTGAGTCTCGAGTGTGGTCAACAGTGACAAGCCCAGAGTCTGGCTGCGGGTCATTTTTGTACTGTTAATGCTTCCAGATATTTTTACCATGTTTAAGGTTACGGTTACGTCATCTGGGGCAGTGGCACCTTAATGAAAGGATTGGCTTCCTGCTGTTTACCGAAGGGTATTAATGCTTTAGGGAGGTTGAAGCTTGAAGGCAGAGGAACAAATGCATCTCCTGGGGATGGGGAGGTGGGGAAGGAAATCCGAGGGTCCACTTAGTGCCAGGTGCTCGATCTTACCTCTTTCCATGTGCATCCTGTCTTCCTGTAGCCCCATTTTGTAGCACTTGAGAGCCGAGGAAAGTGACCTTTGGGGGAGCCGAATCCCCCCGCTTCAAAGAACTGGCAATCAGGAAAGCCAGGACTCCAGTGTAGGCCGGCTTTCCCCCAAGTACTTGTCCCTCTCTCCAGCCCTCCGTCAGGCCCCTAGGGGATCCTAACTCTCTGCTTTTGTATTTCTCTCACTAGGTTTGGCCGGTACAGGTGTGAGAAAGGGACCACTGCCGTCCTCACTGAAAAAGTCACGACCCTGGAAATTGAGGTGCTGGAAGAAACAGTCCAAACAATGGACACGTCCTGAATGGGGTCGGTGGATGGCGGGCTACAGCTCTGGAGGACGGGCAGTGGAGGCTCCCCCTGTAAGACATTCGGCCAGTGCTTGCTGAATGAACCCAATAAAAAATGAAAACAAAATTAAGTGGCTGAAGTCGGAGCTAGTGGTTTCCCACCCCTTTGCTAACTTACTTTTCTCTTTGTTCAGGGTAGTCCCAGGCTTCTTCTTTTTCTTTGCTGCTTAGGATGAGTGCAGCACAGCCAAGTAGGAAAGAACCACTCATCAGTTCTGAGCACCAAGAACAAGCAGGTAGGTGGACAGTGTTGCTTTGCTCTAGCTGCGTGACCCTGGGTGGGCTCCACTTTGCCCAGTTTCACAGACAACCCAAGAATGCTTGGGACTTACTATCCATAAGTTAGGAAATGACTGTTTCCCCAATACTCAGGCCTGCTGAATGGTTGAAATTGTATACCTCCAGAGGGTCCTTGTACTAAGCAGAATTGTTCTCAAGGGGTCGAAAGTTGATGGCATGCAGAAAGCTAGTTCATCTGTGTCCAAAGCTGATACTGCCAAGGGAGACAGACACAGTAGGGATTCTGAGAGCCATAAGCAGAATATTTGCAAAAAGTCTGCCTGGAATCAGAAAAACTTTCAGTGCTAAGTGCCAGCCAGACAGAGTCTGACTGTCCCCCAGGGCATGCTCATCTGGGGGACACGAGAAGGAGGCCCAGTGCCATGGTCTCCCAGAGTGAACCCACTCTTGGGCAAGCTGCCCCGGTTAAACTGCCAGGAGTGGGGTGGGGAGAACAATGCAATTATTTAGGATAGCAACTTGGCTGATGATTTATCAAACTTATCTGGGGAGCTTAAAAAAATTCCCAGATTACTCAGTGTCTGGGGCCTGAGAAACTGTGTTTTTAAAAGCAGCTTTAGAGATTGTGCTGCAGTGTGAAGCTGTTTTAAAAGAACTCACGAATCATAACGCATTCACAGAAGGATCCCTCTTACCCATTTTATTTCAACCATGGAGGATGAGTACAAAGCAGAGGCTGCATCTGAAGAAAATCTCTCAAACGCGACAGTATTACAGTAGAACAGAGTTCACACAAGAAATCGGCACACTGGCCAGACCCAAATCCTTTGTCCCCATAGAGGCCTGACCAGGACACCAGTGGGGCGGACACATGCGCTGTCTTGTCTGGAGGGCTGAACTGTCACCAAGTTAGTGAGTGACGATTAGACCATTTGAGGATTAACTTGAGTGTAAAAACAAAATTCAAACTACTTCCTTCAGAGCTTCAGTTTCCCTTAAGTTCACATTTATAAATTAATCTTCACAGTTAATCCTATTTGGGAGTAAGAAATAAATGAACACACTTCTGGTTTTCTACAAATAATACAGTTGTACGTTTAACTCTTGACTTGCATGGTCCGTGGATTTCAGCTTTGTGAAGGGGTGAGTAGCTACCATTTTTGGATCATCTGCCATGAGCTAGATAAATTTACATATTTTATCTCAAATTCTGTCAGCAACCCTGAAGATAGATGCTATTAAGTCCATTTTGTAGATGAGGCAACAGTCTCAGAGAGGTTAAGAAGCTTGCCCAGGGTCATGCCAGGAAGGTGCAGAACCAGTGCAAAGCCCGTATATTTTTATTTCCTATGCTTCCTTCTCAGGGAGGAAAACACTTCACACTGATCATTAAACGAACCGCCAGCATTCAAGCCGGTGATGAGGGCCTGGTGCTGGCGGGTGTTCAGAAGAGGGCTGAGCCGACTGCACAGAGAACACTCATGGCTTTCAAATACTGTTTGCCTCTATGTCAGATGCTGGGTTCACCTCGTCGTCATTTATCAAGTTATAAACATAGAGAAAAATATTAGGAAAATCTCCACTCTACTTAAAAAAAAATATTTCCACTTTCTTCCCTTACAAGAGAGTAAATTAAGCACACAGCTTGATTGTTTGAAAAGATTCTAAGAGCTAAACTTGCCACTATCCATTTAAAAAGGCTCACTACAAATCAGAGTCTCCTGTATTCTCCTGTTATTACAAACCTTGACAGGTCACTGAAGGAATTATCCGAAAGATTCACATTACAGTCCAGATATAAGGGGTGTGTCAGTGGCTCACTGAACCATCCACCCCTGGCAACCCAGCTGAGAGTGTTCACAACAGTTTAAAGAAAGGAGTTTCAAATGTGACCACCAGTAACACATGACCAGTGCCCCTCCCCCCAGCAGCCCTGTATTCAGCATCTGCTATGAAGCCTGGGCCCCTCTTTGGGGAACGTGCTGAACCCTCTAGTCTTAGTTGGTCCCAGCTACCAGGTGGCCACTTTGGAGAAGACTCAGGTAAGGCAGGTAAGGTGTGGCTTCTGAGAAGGCACGCTGCATCCACGCTCAGGTGCTTGAAGTCCACACGTGCATCTGTTTGGCAATCTGGTGCACATAGGTGATGTCGGGTCTCTGGTTGGGGTCAGGGTGGATACACATGCTGACCAGTTCTCGTAACTGCAAAAGACAGATGATGCCTATTACTCCCAAGCAGCCTTGTTGAGGTTCTGCATTAACTCATTAACCCTCACGGTACCTACACGATGAGCAAAGACATTCAAGACGGGTGAGTGGTGGCCGAGCAGGGCCAGTGTTTGGCCTGTCTGGTCCCAAGGGCCAGGTCTTGGAGACCCTGAGAGTGTTGCCTCCAAAGAACTTTGAACTTCTGCTGTCTCCACTGCTGGGTAATGTGTGCGCTGTGTGTGTGTCTGCTGTCAGTCATGCAGACGCCCAAAGCAGAGGACAAAACTCAAGGCAAGGGCTTATTGATCATAATAAATGCATTAACATGCAGCGGAGCTGCAGTCTGCCCACCCCCTGGCCTCTTTATTGTGCTCATGAAAGACGGAGCTTTTAATTATACAGACACTGAAGGCTGCTCCTGCCTCCGGGTGGGGGAGGGGTACCTTGAGCCTCTGATCACCTCCATTCTTCTGATAGCCAGAGTGCCAATTATTTTAATGGTAATTAAAATAATGACCTTAGAAAGCCTACATCTTAACTTGCATCACTGGGCTCACTGCAGTTTTTTCTTTTTCATTTAAATACCTGCTGCTGGAAGGGCTGGCCAGGCACAGCAGGGAGAAGGGAGATCCTGACTTAGGGGGCTCACACAGACTCTGGGCTTGGCCCAGTGGGTCTGGTGGTGTGCATCCTGCTTCACTCCTGAGCTGTTCCAGGCTGAGGGATCTGGGGTTCCTCCCCCTGGGAGAGGTTTCAGCCTGTGTGCTGCCTTACTGGGAATTTCACTGCTTTATAAACACTGGGAAGCTCCTGGCCAGATGCAGCCAAGCCTGCAAGACCGAACTCCAGAACCTCAGTGTTTGGGGGCAGTGGCTGGGGCTGGCCTGTGACGTGTGAAAGTGCCCAGGAAAACCACATTAAGGTAGTCTGCGAGTAGACCACACAGTTGGGAACAAGTGTGTGCCTGAAAATTTTGAAGAGAAACAGTGTCTTATTCCTAAAAGGAGACAGAACTTCAAAAGTGAGGTGTGCAGAAGGGCTCCAGTGCTAAGATTTAACACCTCCAGGAGCTGCACACAGCTGGTGAAAGCCAGGTGCTCTGGGGTGGAAGCACTCTGGGTGGTGAAAGGACCGACTTGGGAGGGAAGAGGGCCAAAGGCTGTATGAGAATTCCTTCATTCCAGCTTCTAACCATGAGACAGAGCTGACAGTTCCCATTGACAAACTGGCAAACTGGCCCAGAGAAGTTGTCATGTGCTCCAGGTAGTATGACTCCAACCTTCTTAACAAATTCCAACCAAATTCCAAATTCAGGGCTTCCCTGGTGGCTCAAGGGAAAAGAATCTGCCTGGCAACACAGGAGACATGTTCGATCCCTGATCTAGGAAGATTCCCACATGCTGTAGAGCAGTTAAGCCCCTGCACCACAAGCACTGATCCTGTGCTCTGGAGCTGCGACTACTGAGCCTGCGTGTCCAGCATGCCCTAGAGCCTGCGCTCTGCACCAAGAGGAGCCACTGCAAGGGGAAGCCCGTGCGCCGCAACTGGAGAGCAGCCCCCGCTCACAACTAGAGGAAAGCCCTCTCAGTAACAAAGACCCAGCACAACCAAAAATACCTGTAGATAAAAAAAAGTCCAAACAAGGGGAAGAAAAACCAGTGCAACTGTTAAGTTGGTGAACAACTCAACTAGTTTCTCCATTCCTACCAACTTCCACCCCAGAGCATAAGTACTTCCTCCAAAGGTCGCAGGAGAACTCTGCAAGCCACTGAAGCAACAGCCACAAGAGAGAGTGCAGTGAGCAGCTCTAGGGTGTGCACTCCTGCCCGCCCTCTGGCTGCTGCGGGGAGTCCACAGAGCCAGCAGGCGTGGGAACAAAGGCTGCCAGAAGGGTGGCCGAGGCCCCTCTAGTCAGCCTGCTTGGATGCAGGGTTAGCACACTGGGACACCTGGTCGCTACGGCCTGGTGGGCAAGGACTGCTCCTTCCAGAACCTTCACAGTGGTGAAGTGAGCAGTCCAGACGCTGCCTCGCCTTGGCTGGATGACTGGCTATGGAAGAGGGCTACACCCTCAGGAAATAGGATGGCATGGCAGCTAGGTGCAGGGTCATCTGGGTCAAATGCTTTCATCACAAGCAAGTTACTTAACCCTTCTGAGTCATTTAACCTTCCTGGTAAACTGGCATTAGGGGCAGGGGGATTCATCAGTCCTAAATGTGAGCTGCTGTTATTGTGAGGTGATGGCCTGTGGTCCTGCAGGGTGAGCCCAGGGAGACTCACACTCTCTGTCACACCCCCTAGTACTGACCCTGAACACGACCTGTGGAACGTTTCCTTTGAACCAGGCTCTGCTACAGCCAGTGGCTACTCTGGCTGATGGTGGTGGTAGACGTTAGCCTGGTGCTGGACTGAGCACGTCCCCCTGCATAACCTCAATCCTCTGCGGGAGATTCCAGGGTTACCGCTATTTTACATGAGGAAACAGACTCAGTTCAGTGACTCACCCAAGAAGCGTGAGGGTGAGTATGTTACACTGTTAACCACTCTGGGCTGTAAACCTGTCCTCTCCTCTCCTCACCTTTTATCCATGAAGGCAAAACATCAGCCCTGCTTTTAAGAAGAGGGACCTGAGGCAGAAGACGCTCTCCCACAGCTTTAGCCATCACAGCCTGACTGCCAGACTTGTCAGAGTCTGTATCCAGAGCCCCTGTCCTCAGTGTAGAATGTTGAAAATAAGCCCACCAAAGGGTCTGACGCAGGTCTGCTTGCTGTGGTTTCCTCTCATGGGAGCGACGTGGCTGCCCATCATAGCGTGGGGCCAGCGAGGCCCTGCCGCCCCTTGTGTACCTCCTGTTGTCTGAGCCCGTCTCGGGGTCCCAGAGCAGCGAGCCTCACTCTAGCCCTGGGCTGGGAGCCAAATGGTCAGAAGGGGGCACGTGGGGCAGCTCCTGCTGGTTCCTATCCAGTGGGTGGGCTGCAGCCCTGCTGTCGGGGGCCACACCAAGTCCCCGAGATCTGCCTCTTAATCTGCCCCCCACCCTGAGTTCCTCACTCCAGGAAGTGGAGAAGTCACTTCCTTCTGCACCCTGTTAAGTGAACCCAAGCTCAGCCCCTCCTGGAGCCTTGCTGGTCGTCGGAGCTCACCAGGCCCAGCCCTGGCGGCTGCAGACCCACCTTCTCAGAGTAATGTTCCCCGGGGAGAGGCGGGTAGTCACACTGCTCGATCTTCTGGCAGAGGGAGAAGAGATTCATTTTGTCTCCATAGAAGGGGCTCTGAAGAGCTGCCATCTGCAAGGAGAGGGGTGAGAGAGGAGTTTTTGGCCCTGAGGTCCAGGGGAGAAGGGGCTGCTCCTCCGGGGCAGGGTGCTTCCAGGTCCTCACTGCAGCGGCTGTCCATTGAGGCTCCCCCCCATCCTGAGAAAGCTGGGGTGCAACAGCAAGAGGCCGTTTTAACACGATCCTTGTTACATAAGCACATTAAAAGGGACAAAGGTTTCAGTGACAAAACTAAGGGCAACGAAGAAGGTGCATCTGTGTCCTGAGGGCCAGGCGTGTGCAGGCGCCTGCCTGCCCACACCTCAGCTCCCAGGGGCTGATTTTGGTCGTAAGTACACAGGGCATGGGGAGACAGGCCCTGCTCAGGAGGAGCTGTGCTTGGGACTGGTGGGTTCCTCTTGTCACATGGTCTTATATTTCTAAAGAGCAATTCTGAAGACACTCATGGGAGGATGTCTATTTGAGAAATAAATTTAGGAAACTGCCTACCTAGATATGCAGGTAACACCACCCTTATGGCAGAAAGTGAAGAACTAAGAGCCTCTTGATGAAAGTGAAAGAGTGAAAAAGTTGGCTTAAAGCTCAACATTGAGAAAACTGAAGATCTGGTCCCATCACTTCATGGCAAATAGATGGGGAAACTGTGGAAACAGTGGCTGACTTTATTTTTGGGGGCTCTCCAAAATCACTGCAGATGGTGACTGCAGCCATGAAATTAAAAGGCGCTTACTCCTTGGAAGAAAAGTTATGACCAACCTAGACAGCATATTAAAAAGCAGAGACATTACTTTGTCAATAAAGGTCTGTCTAGTCAAGGCTGTGGTTTTTCCGGTAGTCATGTATGGATGTGAGAGTTGGACTATAAAGAAAGCTGAGTGCCGAAGAATTGATGCTTTTGAACGATGGTGTTGGAGAAGAGAGTCCCTTGGACTGCAAGATCCAACCAGTCCATCTTAAAGGAGATCAGTCCTGAATATTCATTGGAAGGACTGATGCTGAGGCTGAAACTCCAATACTTTGGCCACCTGATGCAAAGAGCTGACTCATTTGAAAAGACCCTGATGCTGGGAAAGATTGAGGGCAGGAGAAGGGGACGACAGAGGATGAGATGGTTGAATGGCATCACCAACTCAATGGACATGAGTTTGGGTAAACTCTGGGAGTTGGTGATGGACAGGGAGGCCTGGCGTGTGGCGGTTCATGGGATTGCAAAGAGTCAGACATGACTGAGCAACTGAACTGAACCTAAGGGCTAACATTTGATGTGTGGGGTGGAGGGGGTGGGGAGGCATTTTTTGCTTTCATTCTGGCCGTGCTCCAGCCCATCACAGAGCTGCTGTGGAAGCCCAGGGTTCTGGGCAGTGGCTGCTGCTGCCTGAAAGCTGCACATCCAGACATTAGCAGAGGGCGCAGGGCTGTTTGGCTGCCCATGAATGCAGGGCCGGGGACCCTGGGCTTAACAGACATTGCAGACAGAAGCTTCGTGAATCCCACCCAGCTCCACACACACACACTGTGGGCCTGGCCCCCCATTTCCTCATCTGAGATTGACACAGTTCCCCCTGCAGGGTGGCGGTGAGCCTTGGCCAGCACAGGAGGAGGGTCCTAACCCGAGCTGTCATCCTCCGGCTCCACTCTGGAAGCAGGCCCTCTCCTAGGGGCTGTGGAGGCCCTGGCGGGTTCTTGCCCCATCAGGGAACTAGCTGAGTTTCCCACCTCACCACTCAGCACCCTTGGGGGTGTCTTCAAAGGGGACACAGGAACCGAGGAGTGGCCGTGTTAGGCGGCCCAGTGAGGTGCCCACTGGCCCCATCTGCTGATGAAGCTGTAATGGGATTAAAGTGCCGCCTGTCACTCCTGCTTCCAGTTGACAGCCCAACTCCTCTTGCTACTCAAGCACCGTCAGGTACCTGTGCCCATCTGGCCGTTCGGCCCTGGTTCCCCTCGAGGAGCCGGTGCCAGGGCCACTCTGTATGTGGACCGCAGCCAGAGTCTCCGGGACACCTGAGGAATCCTTGCTCCCTGTCAGGCTCCGGAGGGTGGGCCGGTGAACCCCATCTCAGGGCAGAACGTGGTAGGTAGCCCGGAAGCTTTAGTTCCCTGGCCTGCCCCCGTGTTCTGTTCAGCCTGTGAATAGGTCAGCTGACCCTGAGAGCATAGCCTGCCTCCTTCAGGAGGCACAGGGGGCTTCAGACCCCACACAGTGTCCTTGGGCTTCCAAATGGCCTTTGGAGAGGCGGTGTGGACTGGAGACCTGGGGTTTCCTCTGACCCAGGTCAGGAGTCTCCCCAGAGCAGCACCTGTGGGCCCAGGGCCCTGGCTGAGTGATTTCAGAGGGGTGCTGAGCCTTACCGCTCTCTTCCGCCTGACCAGGGGCTTGGGCCCCTCTAAGGAGGGCTGCAGACCACCTGGACTGTGAAACCTCCCATGGGAAGGCTGCAGGGAGTGGCCATGGCACTTGGCAAAGCAGGAGGGGTGTGCAGAAATGGGGAACTGTCTTTTCCAACTAGCGTGCAAAATGGCATCGCTTGGGTGATTTATTTCCAATAATTAAAACGAGAACCTCAGGTGCAAAGGGTTAATTGGGCAGTTTCAAAGGGACATCTGTTGCCACGGCAGAGAGCAGCTGAGGCTCCAGGGCGGTCACTCAGGGTGATCTGGTGCCCTTCAAGTCAAGGCAGGTGGATTAAGGCGGATTTTCCTGGAAAGTGTTTCTGTCCAAAGTAGAAAGGATGTTTAAAGTTGGCCTCACTAACACGGGCTCTGGTTTTTCATGTGTCTGACCTGGGACAGGGACTGGGTGATCCTTTCAACCAGCCAGCCTGATCTGATTTGCACAAAAGGGCCCCAGAATGGCGAGGCCTGAGCCCTGTACATGCCGTTCCCTGCAGATAACCTCTCCATCCCCTCCAGCGCCTTCCCCAGTTTCAGAAACGCTTTCTGAACAGGGTCAGCAGTGAGCTCTGCCAGAGGAGCCCTCTCAGCCTCCCCGGCTCACAGTGGCTTCTACATCCATACACGCAGATTCTAGTGGAAGCAGCATCCCCCTGCTCCCCCTCCCCAGGCCGCTCCCCTTCCAGCTGCTGGCCACGGGCCTTCCACTCGGATCAGAGCATCATGCTGTGAAGGAACCTCTGGGGTTGCTGGGGACACTGGGATTAGAACGATTAGCCCGGATGTCGAGATCTTCTTGTACCGGCGACCACCCACCTCTGATTGGTCGAAGCAGAGGAGGAATGGCTGTTCGGGGCTGACACTGCTTGCCTCGTTAGGACTGCCAATGCTACGGCTCTCAGCACTGCTCCTCAGATGCAGAACTTTTCCTCCCTGGTGTCATTGGGATGACACATGGCCAGAGAGATGGGCGAGTATGGGCGCTTGCCCCCGCCGGGAGGGCTCAGGGAAACTGGTGTGTGATTTGAGATGTCAGAAGGAGAAGTGGTCTCTGACTCAGAGGGGACAGAAACTGCCTTTGACTCCGGCCCTGTCAGGGCCTCAGACATCCGTCTCATCACCAGTTTCTCCCAATCTTGTCCAAGAGTGAAGGCTGACCCCAGGGGCTAGCTGCCAAGCAGTCTGTTGCCCTGCTTCCCCAGCTTCTCCAGACCCTTCTCTGGCTCAAGCTAGAATAAAGCAGGATTCCACACAAGGCACAGCTCCACCCTAGTCTTCCCTCGCTCCCCCTCCGGCCCACTTTTCTGCTGGTCTCAGCCTTGAGGCTGCTGTGAGAAGGCCCCCCACTGAGGACCCTGATTCCTTCAGCTCCACGCTCAGAGCTGAGCTCCCATGTAAATAAGTAAATTCTGCAGAGCCCAGGCGGCCTGCTGAGCGCCTCCACAGGCGTGCCAGGTAATGAAAACAAAGCACCAGGCCTTCCAACAGGCCAAGCTCAGGCATCCCTGCTGGGAGCTCCTGGAGGGGCCACTGCAGTTGCTGGGGGCTCCTCACAACCAGTCCTTCCCCGAAAAAGGGGCTCTGAGCCGAGGCCCCGCATCTCTTTCTCCACTGTCATGCCTCCCCTGCTGGCTGGGGAGAAGGGATGAGGCCCTGGCTCCACAAGGACCACTTCCCCGGCTCCTGTTCACAGAAGGGTGGGTATCTATGCCTGGGTACCACTGCTCATGTAGGCCACTTCTTGCTGTGTGACCCTAGACAGTCTCTCCATGCCTCTCAGCCCGCTTCCTCCCTTACAGCAAAGCTGGGACTGGCCTGGTGTCATTCTTGGGATCCACTCCAATGTCCAGGGCAGTGCGGCGCCCAGCTGCTGAGCTGTTTGGCCTGTTTGTCCCATGCTGACCTCTTCAGGACAGATCCTACTTGGCACCCACCAGAGGGGTGCAGGCCAGGTGTATTGCTTTGTGGCGGCTCCTCACTAGCCATGGGGCGACATCAGCATCTTCAAGTGACCTCAGGAGGTTTTCAGTGGACATATGGATGCCCAGGTGGAAGGTGATGTGGTGGGCTGAATAAAGGTCCCCAAAGATGTTCACATCCTAATCCCAGGAGTCGGCAAATGTGTTGCCTATATGGCAAAATAAATTTGGCAGATGTTATGAAATTAAGGATCCCAGATAGGGGGAGAGTCCTACGTGATCCAGGTGGGCCCTACTACATGTAAACACAGTATCTTTATAAGAAGGAGCAGAGAGACTGGAGTACAGAAGAGGTCAGTTGACTTAAGTGATACGATGAAGAGATCACAAGCCAAGGAATGTAGGTGGCCTTTTCCTTTTCTTGCCTTGAGTCAGGGAAATTGTGGATTTCTGGCTTCCAAAGGGGAAGATAATAATTTTATGTTGTATCAGGCCAACTGGTAATCTGTCACGGGGACTCCTGATACTCCCAGTCCACTCTGGGGATCGGAGGGAAGGGTGAGCCTGTCTCTGTCGTGTGCAGGTTTCCTCTGGCTCTGTGCTGCCGCCTGCCGCCCTGGCCCAGGGGTGCTCCCTTGGGTCCGCTCAGAAGCCTTGGAAGTGATTTGCGGGTGGTGGGGGCCATGGGGGTGGGAGAGCCTGTTGCAGCTCTACAGGCTGGCGCCCTCAGGGTGCCCCACAGGCTGTGCAGTGGGGGCTCCAGCCGTGTCTGGGGGACGCTTCCTTCCAATTACCATGGCCCTGGGCTCAGGTGCGTCTCCCTCCCTGTCTGCTGGGAAAACATCCAGTTCTGTTTTCCCACAGGGCTTGGGGGTGGTAGCCTGGGGAAGAGCCCCCACTGCCTTCCGCCCTCAGAGGCGCCAGCACGCCAACCACACCAGCCCTCTTCTGTCGGAGATCCAGAGCCACTGGGTTTAGGTCAGCTGTCCCCTCGCACGCAGGACTCGTCTGATTTCATTGACTTCCCATGCCTGGCTGCGAGTCACACAGCTCCACACAGTGCCAGCAAATCAATACTGAAATAAACCAGCCCCTCCAGGCTGGGGAGCCACTATGGATGCTCCCTCTTTACACATGTGTTCAGGTGCCCATGGCAGGGACTCGAGGACAGTGTCTGCCTCTAGGGAGAGGGCACCAGTGTGGACGGCTTGGCACCAGCTCGGGAGCCCCGAGGACAGGAGCAGGGCCGTTATATCCCGGCCACCTGCGTGCCTGTTTGTTTCCATCTGGAGACTTGCGTGGTTCAGAGGCAGGAAGTGACTTACAGAAATCCCGAACACGGCACAGAGAAGTAGAGCACCACCTGGACTAGGTGAGTGTCATGAGGGCAGGAGGACAAAGCCACATCTCCGTGGGGATGGGTGACAGTTGGACTTTGGCTCCCCGCTGGCCGAAGCGAAAAGGGAAATATGGCCAGCTGCTCACATGCACTGGCTCAGGGGCTCAGGGGCAGCAAGAGGGGCAGGAAGAGCGATTCCTTGACCTGCCCCCCGACCGCCCAGGGCCTTCCGAGCCGGGTGCCGTCCTCACCTCATGAGCCAGGTGTGAGCCCGTTACACCTGCACCTGCAGCTCCTGGGCCCTCACGGGCGAAGACTGAGGTCAGGGCCCACACCAGGCCCTTCATCTCTCACCCAGTCACCACCACAGCTCCCCACACAGGAAGCAGTCCAGCTCAGCCCTCTTCATCCCTGGGTCGGGGGAAGCCCCTGAGCCCTGATGCCCTGCAGCTCCTGGGGGGCACCACCTCCATGGGCTACTCCTGTTTGGTGCTTACAAAAAATTCCACCTACGACAGATGCCCCTGTGAGGCCCAGGAAACACGGTCTGCTCCCCACCTCTGATCACCAGGGCCTGGCTCACCCACAGACCGTCAGGAGGACTCAGTGGGACACGCACACGGCACACCTCCAGAAGAAGGGGACTCAGGCTCAAACGCCACCAGGGCCACACTTCCACGTGGCCTCATCTTCAACCACAAGGCTGCTCTTTAAAATGAAATGTGTGCTATTAACAGCAGGCCACTGGCTTAAAAAGAAAGACGCTGTGAAGTTTAAACCTTGTAAAGGGATCAGCGTTTGGATCTCATAGCCTTAATCTGTAATGCAGTGAGCAGGTATCTCAGCACCAAGAGACTCTGATGGATAGCCACCCCAGTCCTGGTGCTTCAGCAGTGGGCAGCTGACTCCTGAAGTCTATACCCACGGGCCACGAGGTCAATTCCCAGGGCCAGAACTCCCAAGGAAACAAAGAAGTCTCTGCAACTCCAAAACACTCCTGGTGGCCCCTTGATGCTACCCCAACATGTCGCTGCCCTGGGAGATTCTTCAGCGTATTGGTTCTAAGCCAGATTTCAGGGATGCTCAAATCCACCCCAGGAAAGCAGAAAAATAATCAAGGTTCCAACTCTAAACCCAAAGCATGTTTGGTGTCTCTCAGCCCTGGAGGGTCTTCAAAGCCCTTCAAAGCCTGAAATAAAATGAAATGTTATTTCATTTACCTGGCCTGTGACAATGCAGGATGCTACCACTGCCATTTTACAGACAGGAGACCTGCCCAGCAGGGGGTGGGCCATGGCAGCAGGAGGGTGTGACTGCCAACTTGGAGATACTAAAGTACTCCGCCGCCTCCAGCAGCTGCAAAAGCTCATGTTGTCTCATGTCTGAGCCTAATAAGACTCAGAAACATTCCTGTCCCTCCATCCAGGTTGGCCACCAGATCTGGAAATGGCCATCTGGTGGCTCCGTCTCACAGCTCAGGAGAGAGGCTGGTGGTCTCTAGGGTGACCCACGGTCTGAACCTAGAAGATCGTGGCCACCCCTTGGTGGGGAGCATTTCAGAGGCATAGGCCCGAGCTGACAGGGGCCCTGCGTGGGGTCTGGTCCACGGGTAAAGGACAGGCTGAACAGAATCACCCCGGTTACCAGGGAAACCAGGGCAACCAGATCCCCCTGCCTGTGCTCCTTCCATCAACAAGCAGACACTGGACACTCTGTCTGGTTCCAGTCTGTCTCCCTTCCCAGATCTGAGCAGCCCAGGGGCGAGATGGCACCCAGCCTGCCACTGGCCATCCCTCTAACCCCTTCCCGCCCGACAGTGCTAATCAGGCTGACGTTGGGCAGAGCGGACTGGTGAAGGACCAGACCCAGATGGTACCAATGCCACAGGCAGACGTGCATCCCGGATTTCCACCGAGCTGGTGAGGTGAGCCCTGCCCCAGCTGGGTGCCCATCACGCTCACCCTTCTAAATGCCACTGGGCCGCGGGCCGTACACTCACCTCGTACAGCAAACAGCCCAGAGACCAGATGTCAGACTTGAAGTTATAGCCGTTCTCATGGATCCTCTCTGGTGACATGTAGTACGGCGTCCCCACTGAAACACAGCAAAGGGACAGGCAGGTGCTCATGCTCTGAGCAGCGGGGAGGCGGGGGGGAGGGGGGGGTGTGGGGAGGGGCCTGACCTCAGCCTCACTGGGATCCTGGGCAGCCCCCTTGCCCTCTCTTCCTGCCCCCTTCTCTGACAAGTGAGAGGGCTGGGTCAGACTGCAGGGCCCCATGCTCGTGGGGCCCTAAAAGTTCCTGGAAACAGGGACCCACTCAGACCTGAGAATCCATCTTGGGGTTGGGTGGTGGAGGACTGCTGTTCTTTCTAATTGCCCAGGGTAGGGGGACACAGAGGCCAGGCTCTGGGAGGCAATTGACCAAGTATCCTCTAAAAGTGACTGCTTAAATCCCAAAAGAGTTCAGATAAGGTTCTCAGCAGTGAAAGCCACCATGGTGACTGCTGACCAACCATGGCATGGGAGCCCATTTAACAGATGGAGAAACTGAGGCTCAGAAAAATGACAGGAATGAGGTTCAAACCCAGATCTTCAGGCTCCAGAAACTGAACTCTTGGCCACCACCCTTGGCTACTAGCACCAATCAACATGTCCTGCCTGAGATTTCTTAACTAGGACAGAAAAGATACTAACCATAAAAGACTGATTAACTGGACTTCATTAAAATTAGGAACTTCAGCTCATGAAAGATCACTGAGAGTTAAAAGGCAAGCCACAGACAGGAAGAAAATTGTCCCAACGATGATCTCATAGACAGAATATAGTTTTAAACTTCTATAAATCAACATATAAAAGACAAACATCCACCCTCCCTCAAATTAGCAAAATATTTGAAGAGTCATTTCAAGAGGAGACTATCCAAGTCACCAATAAGCATGTGAAATGAAGCTATATTTCTCATTACTGATTAGGGCAATGCAAATTAAAAGTACAATGAGGTACCACCTACCCACCTGAATGGTTTAAGCTAAAAGCCTTAGATAACTAAGGTGGCGGTATGCAGAGCAACCGGAACCCTCACGCATTGCTGACGGGGCCATAAAAAGACACACTCACCCTGGGACACCATGTGGCAGTGTCTACTGTACTACAGTTGCACACTGCCGCCATTAAAACCCAGCAATTCTTCTCCTAGGTGTGTGCCCGAGAGAAGAGTACTCTGTCCATCAAGAGACATGATCAAGAATTCACAGAATGGCTTTATTTGTAATAGCCCCAAACTGGAAACAAGTGGTAATCAACAGTAGAAAGGATAGATTGATAATGTGGTCTATTCACACAAGGGAACGCTAAACAGCAATGAACAAGAGCAAATCTCAGGTACATACCACAAAAGGGACCGTTTTCACAGACACAATGTTGAGGGAAAGAAGCCAGGAACAAAAGAATACCACTATTTGATTTCATTTTTATCCAAAACAGGAAAAATTACTTTATGGGGGTAATGTTCAGGAAAGGGCTTGAGAGAGCTTTGCTGTGTGCATATCATGTCTCAGTTAAAAAGCAGAGGCGGCACATTTAAAGACGAGCCGGGCAAGCATGGAAGGAGTTCCTGGTGGGTAGTGAGCTCCTCATCACCAGAGGCATGCAAGTTGCAGCAGAGCAGCTGATTTGGCAGGGCTGAGCAGGGGGCGTAGGAACCTGGATTTGCAACCACAGATTTATGTAAGAATCTGAAATTCTTACATCAGTCCATCTGAAGGACAGCTGTTCAGGAGGCCAGATTTTAAAGACTGTTACACAGAGGACATTTACACTGGCCATAAGAATCTGACGGTGGCTGGGGCTGTTCTGGTCAGAGTCTATGAAGGCAGCCACAGTCCAGTGTGGCAGAGGCTGAGACTGAGATGTAGACTGATGACCCTAGGAAGGAGGGATGTGGGAACACAGGGGACCCTGGGGGGAGAAGAGGCCTGTTGATGAGCTGGACTGGGAAAGTGATGGCTGCCCCAAGGCAGGGGCCTAGACTTCAGGCTGTCATGGGCCAAAGGTGTTTCAAGACAACTTATTTTTACCAATAAAGGTGTTTACGTTTTCATTCCAATCCCAAAGAAAGGCAATGCCAAAGAATGCCCAAACTACCGAACAATTGCACTCATCTCACATGCTAGTAAAGTAATGCTCAAAATTCTCCAAGCCAGGCTTCAGCAATATGTGAACCGTGAACTTCCTGATGTTCAAGCTGGTTTTAGAAAAGGCAGAGGAACCAGAGATCAAATTGCCAACATCCGCTGGATCATAGAAAAAGCAAGAGAGTTCCAGAAAAACATCTATTTCTGCTTTATTGACTATGCCAAAGCCTTTGACTGTGTGAATCACAATAAACTGTGGAAAATTCTGAAAGAGATGGGAATACCAGACCACCTGATCTGCCTCTTGAGAAATTTGTATGCAGGTCAGGAAGCAACAGTTAGAACTGGACATGGAACAACAGACTGGTTCCAAATAGGAAAAGGAGTTCGTCAAGGCTGTATATTGTCACCCTGTTTATTTAACTTATATGCAGAGTACATCATGAGAAATGCTGGACTGGAAGAAACACAAGCTGGAATCAAGATTGCTGGGAGAAATATCAACAACCTCAGATATGCAGATGACACCACCCTTAGGCAGAAAGTGAAGAGGAACTCAAAAGCCTCTTGATGAAAGTGAAAGTGGAGAGTGAAAAAGTTGGCTTAAAGCTCAACATTCAGAAAACAAAGATCATGGCATCCGGTCCCACCACTTCATGGGAAATAGATGGGGAAACAGTGGAAACTGTGTCAAGACTTTATTTTTCTGGGCTCCTTCCTTACTCCTTGGAAGGAAAGTTATGACCAACCTAGACAGCATATTCAAAAGCAGAGACATTACTTTGCCAACAAAGGTTCGTCTGGTCAAGGCTATTGTTTTTCCTGTGGTCATGTATGGATGTGAGAGTTGGACTGTGAAGAAGGCTGAGCGCCGAAGAATTGATGCTTTTGAACTGTGGTGTTGGAGAAGACTCTTGAGAGTCCCTTGGACTGCAAGGAGATCCAACCAGTCCATTCTGAAGGAGATCAGCCCTGGGATTTCTTTGGAAGGAATGATGCTAAAGCTGAAACTCCAGTACTCTGGCCACCTCATGCGAAGAGTTGATTCATTGGAAAAAACCCTGATGCTGGGAGGGATTGGGGGCAGGAGGAGAAGGGGACGACAGAGGATGAGATGGCTGGATGGCATCACTGACTCGATGGACATGAGTCTCAGTGAACTCCAGGAGTTGGTGATGGACAGGGAGGCCTGGCGTGCTACGATTCATGGGGTCGCAAAGAGTCGGACACGACTGAGAGACTGATCTGATCTGAAATACAAAATCCCAACTACCACTTCATGTCACTACTTCTCAGTTTAACACTGAAACAATGAGATCAAGGACAGTGTCTTACACTGAGAAAGTTTAGCTATTTGAAACTTATCGTCTTGCTTTTCCCCTCTCTTTGGAGATGGGTGAGAAATTCTATTGTGCCCGTCTTGTAGAGGCCATGAACAGTGTTGGAAACTCCTGCTCCCGGCCTGAGCACCCTGGGAGCAGGATCTCATTACCAAAGCGTCCCAGTGCCCTCCCCGGGACCAGGCCACAGCGGGTGCCCTCTAAGCATCTAGTCACCAAGTCAATGAATCCATCTGCATGGTATCAGATTGTATGTATCAGCATAAACACTTTTAAACGCAGCCTAATGCACTATTTACTTATGTCTGTCCAAGAGGGACTAGCTGATTATTGCTTTACTGGGTTACCAAGCACTGTTTGATGGCAATAATCTTTAAACCAGGACAGCAGCCATCACTTAAATAGTTTTAAGAACTGTGTCATCCTATATGCATACTTTATGGCTGAAATCAGGGGGCTAATTGCTACTTAGCAGAAAGAGCTGTCAGTTAGCAAATGAACCCATGTGGGATTCTATAAGCAAACTGCACTTCTAGTAGCAACCCCTTGTACATTTTGGTCACAAGGGAGCAAAATGAAAATGAATGGGCAAGTGTGAAACGGATGACTTGTCATATCCAAACCACAGGATGAAATCCAAACAGTTCTCACATAACAGTGGGAACCTCAGACCAAATGGCAAGCGATCCAGCACTCGGGGTGGGTGGACATGCTTACCAGGTGAGGACTGTCTCCCACACAGAACCACCACACAGGGCTGATGGGGTGCACACAGAGATGGCGCAGGTCACAGGCCCTGTCCTCAGTGAGGGACAGCAGGTCCACTGTCTGGCTGCACTGCACCAAGACCCCTGGCCAACCACCCCCCACCCCACTCCCTAGCCAGAAGTGTCGGCTGGCCCTGACACCTCTTCCCACCCTGTCTCACCCTTCGCTTATTCTCGATCCTCCTGGGTCCCCACAGGAGGGACTTGGGGGAGAGAAGACCTGCTGAGTGATCAGGCTTTGGCCTGGCAGGGCTGCCTTGCCAGGCCCATCTGAAAGTGAAGACTCTGAGTAGCTGGTCCCCCTGCTCGAGTTCCCCTGCTGGCCACCCCCGCCTGCCCTCCAGTTCAGCTGTGCCTCCGCTTCTGGGTGGGCTTCTCAAGGTCAGTCAAAGCGCCCCCTCCCCTGGCTAGGGAGGGCCAGCTGCTCAGTGGATCGGGGCCTTTCCTTTATGTCCCTGTCCCTCTGCTGAGGTTCCAGATGCCTGCCTCGGCCCTGCTTGGGGTGAAAGCCTGGAGGCACCGGGGAGAGAAAGCTGGGGGCATCATCTTCCCCTCTCCTCTCAACCTACCTTTTTATTGCTCCTTCAGCTTTTACTCATTTCCACCGGATATGAGGGGGAAAAGGCAAATATATCCTAATGAGATCTGTACTTTCTTCTAAAATGCCAGGGCTACATACTCCATCCATTCATCTCTCTGTCCATCCATCCATCCATCAGCATCCAATGTTAACTGAGCCCCAACGCTCTGCTGGACCCTCCCAGGTGTGGGTCTATCAGTAGGTAGTGAGTTGCCTGTCCCAGCAAGTGTCCAGGAGGAGGCAGCAGAACAAGGAAAGAGTTGACTGACCAATGGCTGTAACCAGATCACCTGAAAGAGGTTGTTAAAAATCTGGACCCCTGGCCCCTGCATCTCCCACAACCTCCTGGAGCATATCATACAACTGAGAGGAGCTCTGCAGCGTCCCACACTGGCCCTCCTTTCAGCTGCTCAGAAACGTTGTGGAGCCATGAATCCACCAAGTGCTAACCGAGGGAAGTGTGGCCTCTTCCCTGACCCAGGGGAGGGGCCTCTGCATCTTACAGTTGGGGTGCTCTGCCTCACTGGAGGGCTCTTCAAACTACAAAGCTGCAAGGGGTGAACACAGCACCTCTTCCTGTTGTGTCAGCTTTTCCAGGGAATGAAGTCTGTAAAACTCTACTTTTATGCCCACAGTAAGTGCCCAGACATTATGAAAGATAACATTAAAGATAAAATGAGAGACTTCAAAGAAGTTCCAAGCTTGCAGCAGGCCCTGGAGAAGTGACCCCGACTCCCAGGGGTGCTGGGGGAGAGAGGGAGAAGCTGGCAGGGGGAGGAGCCTCCGCAGACAGTGGCCCTAAACGCCAGGCAGGGACCTCCGTGGGCACGTCCAGCGGCAGAGCAGCGACAAAGCCTTCGCAGAGACGCTCAGATGCAGAAAGCGCACAGCCAGGGTCTCAAATCCCCTGCCAGCAATCTCCCCATCAGCCCCGCAGCCCCCAGCCCTGCCCCCACCCTCCCCTCCAGGGACGGAGCTCTGCATATGAAAGAGGAGCCCAACAAACCCTGACCTTCCCCGCGTCTTCACCTAGAACTCCCAGATTTCAAACCCGGCAGATATCAGAGGAGAACGTGGGACCTCAAAGCGGAGGCTGATTAAAGCGCCCCGCTTCCCGAGATGCGCCACTCCTGTCAAAACAAACTTTGCCGTGTTTTGAAATGCTCACAGTGTTTGAAACATGTTCATTAGATATGAAAAAGGCAAAGATATCACATGAAGGGGAGGCTGGCATCTGTGGGCTGCACTTCTTCCCCAGATGGTGGTTTTGAAAACGGCTGGGAAAGGGGGTGGGGGCGCGGACACGCACCCCCAGAGCAGCACCCCAGCCAGGCCTGGACCCGTTGCAGCAGAGAACCGGACCCTCTCTCTCTAACTCCAGTGGAACACGGGGTGAACTCAGTGGTCCGTGGGGGTCCTCCCTGCCACATTCTGGAGCCCTGGTATCTATCTCAGAAAAATGGGGATAGTCTGAACTCCTGGCACATGGATAGGAGGAAGCAACAGCTCTGGGAAGGCTCTGCTCCCTACAGACCCCAGGGGCTGGGCAATGGAGGGGGGTGGTCCTAGGAAAGGAGGGCTGGGGGTGCCCAAGAGGGCAGGGGAGCCGGTGAGGACCAGACTCCTCTGTGCTGCAGGAGGCCCTGACCCATGAAACTCCCTCCCTGCCCCCGACAACATCAGGCCTCACTTCCTGAGGGGGCTCCCCTCCTCCCTGGTCCCCTGGCCACTGTCCTAACTGCTGCACCTCACCTGGACAACGGTTTGGCTTAGCCCCCCTGCCCCACTGTCCTGCCCATTCTCACCGCCCCCGCCCCGCATCCTGCACCCCAAGGCAGGCGCCACGTCTCTGCCTTAGGCCGAGGGCTTCTCATCCCCCAAGAGAGAAAAGCCAAGTCCTCAGCTTCCGGGCCCTCTCCAGACTCTCCCCGCTCCGCCCAACACTGGGACCACAACACACGAACACCCTGTCCATGTGCCACCGTTTGTCACCAAGTCCTCCTAAGTTACCAGCCGACCCGAGGTCAGGCCACACAGCCCTCCCGAGAAGCAGCCATGTTGATGAAACACTGTACTTCTACCAGCGTCGACTTGATTCCAGATTGTTTACATCCCTATAAATATCTGCCTACTGGTAGTTCCCCCATGGAGGATCGCTAACAGATCTAAGAGTCAGGGAGCACGACTCTGCCAGGCTACACGGCACCCCACATTCCCAGGTTTCAGGGGCTCACCCCAAGATGGCGCAGGAAGCCTTGGATGGAAACTCTCGCGTGGCCGCACCTCACCCGCCACGTGGCACCACCCCGCCCACCACGTGGCCACGCCCCCGCCTGCCACGTGCACCACCCCGCCCACCACATGGCCACGCCCCCACCTGCCACGTGGCTCTGCTTGGAGCGCCACCTGCTAACGCGAAGGTGCTCGCCTCACTGCACCTGTGCTTCCTCCCCTATTAACGAGTTCTGAGGATTCCCACCTCCCTGGGCGGCTGGAGCACTAAGCAAGGTACCACCTGGGACATGAAGATGCTTTGGCTGGTGGTGAAGATGCTAAACACATTTTCCAGCCCCAAAAGGACTCTCCAGCCCCTGTTTGCCTGGGGACCACAGGGATATGGCAGTGCTGCTCTGTGCCCCCGTTTCCTCATCTGTCAAAAGATTTTAAGCCTCACTGGTCCACATTTTTAAGATGCAACATGTTTTTCAAACATCCTTTAAACCATGTCTTCTTTGTTAACACACCTCCTTGGTCAGTTTAGTGACTTCAGAAGATGAAAATAAAGCCCCTGGGAGGGGCCAAGGCAGCTCCAGGTCCCAGTGGACCCTTGCTCCTCGGGCACAGCTGAATCAGCCAGCCAGCACTGTGCCTTCACACAGTGGGCCCGCCGCATACCATTCTGCTTGCCCCCCCACACAGTGCCACCCTGGGTCTGTCTGGGAACCCCCTGAGAGCAGGGAAGGCTGTATCACCTCATGTTCCCGTAACCTCCCATCCTGCACCCAGCCCAGGACCAGGGCACTCGGCCTGCGGAAAGGCGAAGGAAGGATTTATGTATGCCCCACAGCCAGGCCAGGGGTCAGTGACATGGAAAACGGCCTTACCGTGGGTACCTGACAAGGGTTGCCCCCAACCGGACCTGTCTTCTCCAGCCCCCCTGAAAGAAGGGTGGGGAGCGGTAATGGCCTGAATGTGAGCCTGCCTCACCTCCCACCCCGATCCCAGCCCGAGGCCGTCGGGTCTCATGGCAGAGCGGGCAGAGCCTGCTCTCCCAGCCCCACAATTTGTCTTGCAGCTGCTGCCGTTGCTCGGAGCGAGACACTTGCTTGTAGCTTGTGAGCTGTGTGTAGGCAAATCTTTCATTTTTCTTTCATTATGCCGGCGTGTACTGTCACTTAATTTTTATGTATGCAATCCTTCCTGACAAATATGATCTGCTGCCTGGTAATTCGTCTGACGCTCATTCTGTTCCGCGCTCTAATTACGGCTCCTATTCCTGACACCGAGGCAGCCGCTCTGCCACCGCTGGGTACCGCACCTGTCAGCCCGGCCATGGCATGACTAATGCCCTTTCATGCCAGCCTCGTGTTAGCAAATATGGAGGCAGGGAGGGGGCTGGGGGAGGAGGCGGCAGGAGGAGATGGGATTTGCATAAGCCCTACCCTGGGTCAGCAGCCTCTGGAGACAAGGTGGTTGCTGGGGCAACGTGGCTGCCTCGGAACATCCCCCACGTAGTAGGTGCACAGAGAGGCAATGGATGCATAATTCACACCCACACATGGGGTGTGCGGGAGGCTCTGCCCCCCAAGTCCCTCCTGAGTCACGAGGCACCTGCAGTTCGTGCAGCCTGCTGCCCCGCCGAATGTGTGTATGGGACAGCTGTGTGTGGTGGAACCTCGCCACGGAAGGGGGTCTTTTCTCCTGGTCTCCGAGACTTCAGACCTGGGCTCTGGCTTGGCACTGTCGCCTTCGTGGGGCCTGGCCCCCGGTTCTGGCCACAGGGCCTTGCTGAGCCCGTGCGGGCCTCTCAGCTCGATGGGCACACGGCCCCAGGAGGGCTCCTTCCACCTACCATGAGGCCCGATAGCCACTCAGAGGCTGTGGGAAGAGCCTGGCTTACCCGGGCAGCCTTTTCTCAAGTTCCAATTCCTTCTCATTAATATAATAAGTGCACCAGTCCAAGTCGATAAACTCACACTGTTGGACGAGCCCGCATTTCTGCCCGCTCCTCACGATGTGATCTTAACCAGCTCTGACTTGTGCCGCAGTCTTTTCCCCGGCGGGACAGAGGAGGGTTGGGACCTGACTGACAGGGGACAGGAGGCAGTGGCTTTAACTCTGCTCTTTGACGGTTTCCCTTGAATTTCTGGCCTTTCTGAAGCCCTTGCACCAGAGAGGTAAACAGTCCCAAGCTGACAAGACACAATGATTTTCCCAAAGAGAAGGATATGGGGAAGCGAGAAAGAGACGGCTTCCTCCCAGGTACAGGAGTCAGTGGCCGAGCTCCGGAGGCAGATCCTTCCAGGGCCCCCAACCCTGGGCTCCTGGAAGAACCAGGTGCTGCACCGGGAGGGCCGTATCACGGCCCGGCTCTGCCATCACAGAACTCAGAAGAGTCCCTCAAGCTCCCTGGGTCTCAGATTCCTCATCAGCGCAGAGGAAGGAGCCTATGGACCCTGACATCTACTTGAGGCATGACCGAAGCATCGCCAACTCAAGGGTTGGCGGGTTCTTAAACATCCTTTCATTCTGACCTAACGGAAGAGCCACAGCACACCAGCTGCTAAGGAGGCCGGGCCAGAGGTCCTCTGAGGTCAGACAGGGATGACGATTTCAAAACAACCACATACACACACGCATTTACACAGTCACACACACTCACAGTCTCTCCGGTTCCCAGCTGGGAGCTGTTGATCTCTGAGTTAGCCTGTTTCTCCAGACTGTGTGCTATATCCTGAGAGCCTCGAGCCATCAGGACCTGTATGAACAGTGACAGTTTCCACCAGGAAAGCGTGTCTTCCAGAAGGCTGCTGTGTGTCTCTTGGCACGCCGCAGGCTCTCAGGGGTGTAGCGCACAGGAAGACCGGAGATGCACTGGCTGGGCCACGGAGTGCGGGGGATGCGAGTGGACAACAGAGCAGTGTTCGAGGGGCTCGGCCTGTGCACAGGACCAGCTCCCTCCTGTGGATGCGGCACCGAATGGGGGAGATGAGTCTCAGGCACCGTCCCCTGCAGACGCCACGGCAAAGAGCCAGGAACTGCTGGGGGTCGGGGAAATGCCCCTGCACCCTGCCCTGGCCTGAAATGTTCCCATGCAGCCCTGGTCACAGCACCCAGGGGACCCTACTTCTGTGTTCCACACACACTGGGGACTTCGCTGGTTTCTAATCAAGTGTAAAATTCTCCAGCCGTCCAAGTTTCGCATTTGCTCACATATCTGGAGAAGGAAATGGGAACCCACTCCATATGCTTGCCTGGAAAATGCCATGGACAGAGGAGCCTGGTAGGCTACAGTCCATGGGGTCGCAAAGAGTCAGACACGACTGAGTGACTTCACTTACTCGCTCACATATCTGGATTCTGAAGCTGGACAGTGCTTAACATGACCCGAAACACACATGTGACCTCCCAGTCTCCTCCGGCGTCTGGCCCTCAGTGCCCCCATGCTCCCGGGATGGTGTTCCCACTGAGTTCAGCCTCCTAGGCCCCGCCTGCCTTCCTTGCCACCCACGGGCCCTCGACCCTCCCCATGCCATCCTTTCCTCCGTACCTCGTGGGCTCCTGGTCACTTCCCACACTTCAGCTACAAAGTCACCTCCACCATGAAAGCACTGGGCTCCTACAGCTTTGAAACTGCCGGTTTAAAAGCCAAAAGCTGTAAACAGCCCAAACATCCCCAGCAGGAGGAACGGGCTGAATGTACATGAATGAATGAAGTGTCACGATCTCACGTGTTGGCAGGTCCTTGAACATCCTTTTGTTCTGACCTAACAGAAGAGTCACGGTGCACCAGCTGCTAGGGAGGCCGGGCCAGGGGTCCTCCAGGGTCAGATGGGGACGAGAGCTTCAAAACCACTACACCCACACACGATGGGACACCGTGCAGCAGCGAGAAAAATGGCATGGTGGTCTCTGCGACCATGGAGCCACACCTCCCTATCCCTAAAACATGAGCTCGTGAGGACACGGTGGTCGCGTCCTGGGCTCCTCCAGTCCTTGGTTTACTCCCCTCTGGCCACTGTTCTGAAGCAGAACATCGGAGGTTCTAACCAAAGGCACCCCAGGGACAGGGTTCGCACTCCCCACATCATCCAGGACCTTAGGGGTTGCTGGGGTGTGAACGGCCTGTCCTTACCTAGGGAGTGGGCCGCGGTGGTCTCTGAGCTGAAGAAGCGGCCCAGGCCGAGGTCGCCCAGCTTCACGATGCCCGTGGCCGTGATGAACACGTTGGCAGGCTTGATGTCTGCAGGGGAAGGAGACGGGGGTTGGTGTGGGGTCTGCAGTGAGGTTGCCTGGTGGCAAGGGGAAGGAGGAGGAGGCCTGGGGGTGGCCAGAGAGTGGGGCCCTTCAGGTGATGGGGGTTTAGTCCTCAGTCCTGCTCTCTCAGGGCAAGACCCTGGCCCTGTCTCTGCCCAGCTGTGGGACTTTGAGAAATGTAACCTCAGTTTCCTCATCTGTAAGATGGGTCTAACTTCACTACAGCTCAGGGCTGCTGTGAGGTCTAGGAGTGCAGGGATTTTTGTTCTCGTTTCTTCTTTTACAGCAGAGTGGGTACTCTATGCAGGTCTGTATAACAGATGAAGGAGGTGCTCAGGGAGGTAACCTGTGCTGTTCCCCAGTCACCAGGGCAGTGCCTCACACACAGCAGACACTGATAAATGCAGGCAAAATGAACAAATGGAGGAATCAGTAAAGTCATCTAGCTAAAGCACACAGCACTCTGCTGGGCACTCAACAGGCTCTTTGCTCACAGTTTAGGATGATGTCAGCTCTCAGAAACACTCATCTCCTCTGTCCAGCCAACTCCTACTAAGACTTCAAAGCCCAGATGAAAAGTTCCCTTTTCTGGGATGATTTCCCTGCCCTCCCAGGCAGAGCTGGCGGCAGTACCGGAACTAGCCATGACTTCCCTGCCAGTCTCTGCACCCACCCTACCCTCGCTGCAGCCCCCTCTTGCTGGCTCCGGGCTGGTTTCGGGGATTGGAGATTATGTGTTGAGCATGGCCCCTGTTCCTGAGGTCCCTGTGACTACATGGCACTTGGTGCTGTCACCTTGGGGAGGCCCCTGACAGGGGCACAAGGTCCAGGGTGCCGTCAAGCCTGAGGCCTCCCGCTCCCATTCTCTGACACTGTAAGGACAGGCAAGATGCTGGCCACCCACCGGCTGGGGATACAAGGCGGTTGCCCTCCTCAGGCTGTCCCGAGCAGCCGGGAGGAGCGGAGGGGAAGGCTGTGTCCCGCGGCCCCCGGCACGTACCGCGGTGCATGACCCGGCGGGAGTGCATGTGCTCCACGGCACTGCAGAGCTGCACGAAGTACTTCCACACGGTCCTCTCCGGGATGAGCCGCTTCTGCTTCTTGAAGTACTGCGGAGGGGTAGACAGACACACGGACAGGCTTGGGTGACGAGCCTGGGAGTGCCGCTGTAGGGTCCCGGCTCCAGGGGTCACGTGTCCACCCCCAGCACCAGCATGGGGCTCCCTGAAGGCGGGGCTGGCCTGGACACAGGGGATGTTCTGATGGCTTCGCTGAAGGGATGCTGGGACCACATCTTGAAGGCTGCTCTCTATGACCCTCTACCTGGAGTCTCCTGGACACACGTCCATCTCCTCCCACACTGCCCGACAGGGATTAGTTCCTTGCAGAAGTGACTGGGGTGGGCTCTCTGCCCTGGGCCTGGCCCAGCCCAGGATGGGGGCACCCAAGACCTGCTTGGTGCTTAAATCCCAGCTCCTTTCCTGGGAGCCAGCACATGTAACCATGAACAAGCATGGCAAGGACCTCCAGGAAGCGGGCCTGACAGTCTCAAATGGACCTTCCAGTTTCAACAGGCACAACCTACTTTGTTGCCTGGGAAATCATACTTAACACTGCAGAAAAAAAAAAGCAAAAAACAAAAGCCTAAAACTCAAAACCTACCCAGGCTGCACTGAGTGATCTGTAAGTAACCAAGGGTCCTGAAAGAGCTCAATCAACCAGGAACATGTCCTCGTCCACTGTTCAGATCAGCATCCCTCCAGGGAGATCTCCTGTGGGCCAGGCCCGTAGGGGTCGGGGACATAATTCACACACCCGTCATTTGGAACCTAGTTTCTGTTCACTTAGAGCAACCATCTTTTCCCAAAGCAGCCAGAGGTGAAGACTTGGCAGCCAGACCGGCACAGGGAAGACCCAGGACACTCGCAGCCTGAGGCAGGAGGTGGGACCCGAGCTAACCTCTGCTAAGCACCTGCCATGTGCAGCCTCTGTGCTGAGCCCCACAGTGATGGCTGCACCCATCTCACAGATGGGGAAACTGAGGGCCGCACGGGAGCAGTAAGGGGCAGAGTTACAACAGCTCAACCTGGGAAGCCCAAGCTCTTTACCCACTTCTAATGGTACCAGTAACCACCTGATGAAGGCCCAAGGTCAGAGAGGTTCAGGAACTTGCCCAGGGTCATCCAGCAGGGGCGGCAGAGCTGGAACCGGACGTGGACACCTCCAACCTTGGGACAGTCATAGTGGGAAGCCCCTGGACTGGCTCTAAAGCCCCATGAGGCTCTTCTAAGGCTCCATTCTGGGAGGGGACCTCATGAGTCAGCTGCCCCTGGCTCCCGGCACAGAGCTCCCCCAGGACCACCTCAGGCCTCCACAGTGGGCCGCACTGCGGTGTAATTTGTACCCTAATGTTAGCTAATCCTCATTATAGCATTTAAATGGGGACGTGCGCGGCTGTGCGTGGTGATTTTCTAAATGTCACGTCCTATTGGTACGGGTGACATTTAGCGGGAAGGCGCGGAGTCTCTGGTGGGTTCTGGGGTGGCAGCAGCTCCGGCTTCACCATCCATCGTAAATAACGCCGGCACGTGGCCCTTGGCGGTGCTGCTTGGGTCTGGAGGCTGGGGGCCTTTGGGACAGAGGGTCTGCTGGCCAGCCGCCTCCCTGTCAGGCCAGGACTCAGTGTGGCCCCAGGCTGAGCCCTGCCTAGGCCCCTGTTCCCTCCAAAAGCCAGAGGCAGCTAGAGAGAAGGAAAGGCCAGAGAAACAGCTGCTCCCAGGCCCTGAGCACTATGCTGGGTCCATTACAGATGGGAAACTGAGGTACAGGGAGCTGCTCAGGTCATCCCGCAGGTGTGTCTGACCCTGGGCCCAGGGTCTTCCTACTGCCCTGCCTTGCCTGTCTGAGCTGCTCTGCCTGCAGGGCCACAAACTCAGCAGGGGAAGGGGAGGGTGAGGGGCCCTTGACAGAGGGAGGGAGGTGCCAGGCCATGTGAGGAGGAGGGCTCCTGAGACAGAAGGGCCTGAAGCACCTGGAAGCTGGGCCACCGCCCCAGAAACCAAGGGTGTGAATAACCGACTTGAACCCTGAGTCAGGGTTGGCCCAGGGGAAGCCGGGGTGAGGGGAGGCACCACCCCAGGCCAGGTACAAAGGATGCTGGATGCCACCATGCCTCCCTCCTGTCTCTTCTGGCTGGAAGGAGCTTGCATCCAGGCCCTGCAGCTCCCACGCAGCCCTCCCCGATGAGGCCCCCACAACAGCGGTGGAAACTGAGGTTCAGGAAGGGGAGGGATCTATAATTTCCCCAGCACCCCCAACTCCCCACTGTCTGACTCCAGCCCCCTCCATGAGCTGAGAGGCTGTGAGGGGCTCTGAGGGCCACAGGGGCTGACAGGGTGCAGCACCCTGACCAGACAAAAGTGCTTTGTGGACCCTGGGCTTCCATCCCTCTGGGCTCTGGCACAAGCTGCTCTGCCTCTAGGCTGCAGGTCTCCCCTCAGGTATCTGCTAACGTGCCACCTCCTCCAGGAAGCCTTCCCTGCTAACGTGTCACTTCCTCCAGGAAGCCTTCCCTGGCTCCCACAGACCCTGAACTTGGCTTGTTCACTGCTGCTCGTGACTGCTCGTTCACAGCTCTGCTCTCCCATCAGAAGGCGAGCTCCCTGAGGGCCGCGCCTAGGCCAGCAGCATGGGGGTGGGCACAGAGCAGGTCTGGATGCATGGTGTTCAGGGAAAGAATGACACAGGAAGGAGAAAAAGAGTGGGGGGAGTGGGGAAGAAGTGAGATGTGATACAGCACATCTGTTTCCACCAGGGATCTGCGTGGAGATTAACATCCCTGCAAACCCATTAATATGTCAATGAAAGTATAAAAGCAGGTGATAACAGCTCAAGTAATGCTGCTTCCCAGAGATGCCCCTATTCCTAGGAGCCAAATTTCAGAAGAGCAGGCACCGAGCAATCATTCAATCCCCAGTGCCTGGTGGGAAAGACAGAGCAGGGTGGGGGCTCGGGCATGGCCCAGCCCGGCTTAGGGACAGACTGGGCTCGGGGGAGGAGCGATGCAGGCCCACCAACACGGTCTGTGGATGAGGGTCCAGCCAGCCGGGGAGCGACGACCTTGAAGGAGGCGGGGTGAGTGGAGCTGAGCGCGCTGGCCCAGGGATCCCACTTAGAGACTGTGCTACCGCACGCAGGTGACAAAACCTCTCTGAGCCTCACTATTTAAGGGTAGTGTGGACTCAGTGAGTGAGGCATACACGCAGCACGGCTGTGGCCTGCAGTGGGTGCCCCATCAGTGGAGCTGTGAAGGTCCCCGTGTCCAGGCTCAGGCGGACCCAGTTCTGGGCTCAAGGCGGGGCAGGGGGGAGGTGAACGGGCAGTCTGGGGGCTGCCTGTGGGACTTGGCAGGTTGCTCAAAATCTCTGAGATCCCTGACCTCGGCCATTATATGGGAAGGAAGATGTCTCGCAAGGGCTAAGGGGCTCAGGAAGGTCCCCTGGGGATGATGCCACCGGAGGGCCACTGGAAGCAGAGACCTGGGTCACTGGCACGGGTCTGTGCCCATGCTGCTGGGGATCCTCAGGTAACTCTTCCAACCTCTCTGGGCTTAGTTTTCCCGTCTATAAAATGAGGCAGAAGACACTTTCCCAGATTCTGAGACCTGGGGTCTGACCTACAGGGGGTTATGCCCCATCCCTTCTGCGAGGCAAAAGTGGCCATGAGCCCATGGGTGGGCTGGGGTGGTGAGGGACCCCAGATGGGTCTTTTCTGCCCGTGGCTGACCCTCTCCCAGCAAGTGTGGATGGGACCATAACTGAGGCCTCTGGGCATCAGCAAGGGGGGACGGGGGGCGAGTGTCCTTGAGCAGCTGCCTCTACCTGAGACCAGAGCACTGGGGGATCTGGGCTGAGGTGGGGGGGCACCTGACCTGGGCAGCACCCCGAGACCCAGCTCTCCCGCCAGGCACCCTCACCTTGATCATCTGTGATAGGTCGCCCGCGTCCGCCAGCTCCAGCACAATGTTCAGTTCATTGTCCTCGATGAATGAATCCAAATACTTGATGATGTTTGGATGGTTCAGTTGCTGCCCAAACAGAGAAAAAGAGGGAGATGGAGCCAGTGAGAGATGATACAGTTGGAGAGGCGAGTATCTGGGGGGAATGGCCTGCAGACCTGGGTGACACGGGGAAAGCCATTTTGCATCCCTGAGCCTCAGTGTCCCCTCTGTAAAATGGGCATAATCTTTTGCAGAGAAGCTGTGAAAATTACACAGGCTGATACCCCTGAAATATCTACATGGTGACCACTCGCAGCTAAGACTCAACAGACACTGTGGAAATGACCCTTTTCTCCCTCCTCTTCATCATCACATCCACCCAGGCCCCTCCAGGGTAGGGCCAGACCCCCACCACTCCACCTCTGTACTCAGTGGTCCTGGAATACTTGGAAGTGTCCACCTCCTTCCTTCTTCCTTCCCACTTTCTCAGTTTCTGACCCACCCTTTGTGAAATCTTGAGAAAACATCATTCCTGGTGTGAGAGCTGCCCTGAGCACGGTGCTCAGTAATGAAGCCCTGATTCTGGCCTGATCACCGTGGCCTGTGTGATTGCTGGACAGGACCGCACGCCCACTGGCCGGAAGTCAGCCCCTGCTTGGCTGACAGGAGACCCTGGCATTCCTTATAACTGAAACTATACTGAAATGACTCCAGGATCTAGGGAAGGCAGAGGGACTCAAATATTCCGCCACAGTAAGGTCAGCCGGTCCAGCGGGGGTCCCACCCAGAGGCCACTTGAAAGCACATTTTCCCAAAGGCCCAGAAGGTGCGGCGTGAGGGGCACGTATCTATGCTGTGCGTCACTGTCCTGCCCCGCCTGGCAGCCTCTCACTGGTCCTGGCGCGAACAGCATGAACGATGCCGCGCAGTGGCCCCTCTGAGGACCGCGCTTCTTTCTGTATTGTAGGAAACATCCCGTGCCCTGGCACCTCCTGTTGACTTCCCACAGGCAGGCTGGAGAGGTGGGTCACGTTCTGCAAAGGGGCTGGCCTGGTGGCAGAGGTTATAACCATGGCAACGGGGGCTGCCTCTGACCAGATGCTACACTGAGTCCTTCCAATGCATCTTCTCACTAATTCCATGACAACACCTCTGAAGACAGCATTCTCGTCATCAACCCCTTAGACAGATGAGAAAACCAAGGCCCCAAGTGGTCAGCAGCTTACCCACGGCCCCAGAGCTAGTGAGCAAGGGACGTATCTGCCTGCGAAGCCCGCAGCTGACCACGCTCAGTGGCAATGCAGCCTGGGGGAGGGTCAGAGACCCCACACCAGGCAGGCCCAGGTCATGCCACCTGGGGCAGCCTCACCGAAGAGGCTGTGGTCACTCAGTTCTGAGCCCAAGAACCAAACAGGCTGGCTTGGTGTGCACACGTGTACAATCCCTTACTCATGTGAGCAGCACACATGTGTTCCTGGCCACGAGTAGGGCGACAGGGGTGTGTGATCCAGACAGCCACTCCCCAGGGCTGGGGAATCAGTTTCAGGGATCACAACTGGGTCCAAAGTTAATCATTTAGTAAAACTTTCAAAATGTTATCTGAAGAGTATTTTAGGACCTGTGATGGCTGGAGTTAAGGATACCTCCCTACAAGCCTCTAGCCTCCCCCTTGGGACCCATCACAGCCAAGGGCCACCCCTGCGAGCATCCACAACTCCCATATGGCCACGACACCTCGCGCTCAGCCACTGCTGAGCCCCCTTCTTGTCCCCACGTTCAAGTCTCACATCCTGAATGTGGCATTCAAGTCCACCATGATCTGCACGCCCATCCATGCTGTCAGGGCTCCTGCAGCAGGCTTGTCTCAGCCTTCCAGATTCTGAGACCAGGCCCTGGGCCCTGCACGATTTCCCCGGCGCCCTTGGGTCTGCCAGCATCACCTGAAGGTCACCATCTGCCGCCTGTCTGTTCTCCCTCCTGCCTGGGAATCCCTGGGCAGTGGGGTGGCGGGGGAGGGTGCCATGGTTGACTGTACCAGTAGCCCACTTTACAGGAAGCTGCCAAGCAAGCTCTCTCTCTATGTGGGGACAGAGGACACCAAGTCAGTGCTGACTGTGTGCTCTCCTGTGCCAGGCCCTCTTCAGACACTACTTTATTTTTAAAAATTTTTCATTGATTTATTTTTTGGCCATGCCACGCTGCTTGCAGGATCTCAGTTCCTTAACCAGAGACTGAATCCAGGCCATGGAAATGAAATCCTGGAATCCTAACCACTAGGCCAGCAGGGAACTCCCCCGATACTATTTTATTTAATTCTCTCTATCTGCCCATATCCTGTAAGGCCGGCATTCTCACCATTGGGCTGATGGGCAAACTGAGGCTCAGGGAGGTTAAGTCATACGCTTAAGGCCGCACAGCTTGTAAACGAAGACATCAGCATTTGAATCCAGGATCCCGGGCCTCCAAAGCCCATCCCTTTTTTTCTCCTCCATCACTTCCTAATTCTCAGGTGGAATCCTGAACCTGAGATTCAGGGGAGGAGGGCAGAGCCCAGGGAGAGCCACCCCTAGACCAGGGAAATAGGTCTAGTCCAGAAAGTTCTGTCATCTCTGACTCTCAGGAGACCAGAGGGGAATCCAGCAGGAAGGGGGAAAGGATGACCATAGACACCATCCACCACCACCACCCCTCGCCCTGGACGGGCCCTGCAGGTCTGTCCTTCCCACAACCCTGTGCAGCTCCGGTGGAACCAAGGACTTCTGCTCACAGAGGGGCAGGCACATCAGCTACTCCCGGGGGACCCATCCCCAGTTGTGCATCCTGCCTCCTCCCTGTTGGAGGCCTGGCTAGAGTCCAACAGGTGGACACCTCAGGGGCCCCGAGCTCCTCTAGCTCCCAGAACCCGGGGCCCCGTGCTCGGCTGTTAATTCTGCCCAGTGCCCCAGACTGGCTCGGCTCTGTCTCCCTGGCACAGAGCATCTCCTGGAGGGAGCACGAGAACGGGAGAGAAGAAGAGAACGCACCTGGCTGAATATTCAGACGTGCGTGCCACCGCATAAATACAAGGGCACGAGGCTGAGCGCAAAGATGGGATGAGACCGACAGGGAGACAGAGACAGACAAACCGCAGTCGGACCCAACACCCACCTCCGCTCCTTCCCCAACAGCCTGGTCCACGGCCGCCACATCCAGATCCGCAAGGGTCAAGGACAGCCAGTCTGGGGGCGCCGCGAGGACTGGGCAGAGGCGAGGCGGGTCCCCACTCAGCCACAGGAGGACAAACCAGCCGCTGCCCTCCTCCAAAGAACGTCGTTTCTGAATTTAAAGGGCTAAGGGGCTGTGATGGTCACGACATGGCCCAGCCTGGCCTAAGGAAGCGTGGGGCTCCTGCTCGGCCCAGGGCACTCACCTTCAGGAGGCCAATCTCCTTGACACAGTCCTGCCTGGCCTTGGCGTCCATCATCTCAAATATCTTGAGTGAGAGAAGACAGAGAAAGAGTGGTTAAAACAAGCACCCAGAGCCCCAGAGGGAGCACAAGGCCCGGGACCCCAGTCTGGGTTCTCACGCCTCCTTGCAGCGGGAACCCTGTAAGAACAATGGTTCAGATAACTGGGTGCCCATCACATGCCAGGCACTGTGCTGACCAATTCCCACTCAATCATCTCAGCAGCTCCTATGAGGTGGGGGTTAATGCTGGCCAACTTACAGAGGAGGAGACTGAGGTCCAGAGAAGTCCTGTGACTTGCTAAGTTCATGCACCAGTAAGGGGTAGGACAGGAAACACCCTTGGAGCCTGAGTCTTCGCGTCTATAAATGGGGCCAACAGCCTGACCTCACTGGGCAGTCATGTGGACCAAGTTTGAAGAAGGGGTATAGCATGCACCCCCTGATGCCCCCCAGGCCGTGTTCACTCCATGTGGGTCCTCCCAGCACATCCTAACTTATAGGAACAAACCGGAAGGCGACACTACAGCCGCCCGCCCGCAGAACCCATCCCAGCACTAAAAACCAACACAGAGAGAACCCATGTGAGCCCATCCCTGGCAGACAAAGCGCAGAACACGGGCCTTTTCTGAACCGAGGAGCCTGTGTCCCCTCCGACCATCCCAGGCCACGTGTGCAGCACCCAGATCCACAAGGACAGAATCACACTGTCCGGCTTCAGGCGGGGCTTCCTCGCCCATCTCTCCACCTCGTCACTGTGTCTGAACTGCCTTCCCTCTCCTGAGCGTCCTCTGCCCAGCCAGTTAATCTCATTCTTTAAGGTAAATGAGCAAGTCGAGGGGCTGTGGAAGCCCTGCTGGAGGACTCAAGGCCATTTCCTGCAGAAAAGAGCCATTCAGAGGGGCCCAAAGGCTCTCACGAGCAGCTTCCTCCTTGGGCTTTGCTGCATAGAACGCATCTGCCTGACCCCACTCCTTCGATTAGAAGGGACTCAGAGGTCGGGCAGTAGCCCAGAGCTACCAGAGAGGGTCAGTTGGCTGCAGATCTGAGCCTCAGCTCCCACTTAGCTTCCCCCACCAGCCCTGGTAAGTTATTCACGTGTCTGCAGTTTTCCTCCTCCGAAAAATGGGGTGATAAATCCCCAATCCACAGAGCTGCTGTCAAGATTCTGTGAGCTCCAGCATAACGCAGTATACAGCAGGCACTCAGCATGTGCTCATCCTTGTTTTCCTTTATGGTTCACAGAGAGTTTTCGCAAAGACAAGGCCGCCTGATTCTCCCACAGCCCCATGAGTGAGGAGAGTGCCAGTTTCCCGGGTTTTTTGCAGGGGAGAGGCAGGACTAGCCCAGGGCCACAGTGTTCAGACACCAGCCGGCTCCTGCCGTGTGGTTCTGACCCCACGGCGCTGTTGGCTCACCTGCACCTTCTTCAGAGCCACTGTCTTCCTGTCCAGCAAGCAGGTGGCCTTGTACACCTCGCTGAACTGCCCTCGGCCAATCTTCTTCTCAATCTGGAAGTCGGCCAGTGAGCAGCGAAAAGACAGGGCGTTGGGGTGCCTCTGGAGGGGAAGGACAGAGGGCATCAGTGACCAGCCAGGCAGAGTGGACAGCTGAGACCTGGGGCGGGGTTTGGGGGTGGGTGCTACCCCTTCCCCAGCCCTGGCAACAGCCTTTCAGGGGGGAGGGACCCTGATCGCCCCCTTACTATCAAAGCGCCCTTCGCCCCTTGGCGCTCTCCACACCAGCTCCCTTTGATCCCGACGATGCCCCTCTGCAGATCTGGGCTCCTTCACACACTTGTCTCCATCCCTCAGTATCGGATCACTTGTTCTTTGTTCGTTTCTGTCTCCACTCTCGAGGACCAGGGCCTCATCTGCCTTGGTCACTCCTGAATGCTTTCTGTCCCTGCTGGAGCCGGCCAGCAGAGCAGGTGCAATAAACATCTAAGGCAGCAACTAGTAAAGCCACACCGCCAAGGGGAGGGAGGTTCTGCGGGGTCCTGTCGGCCCCAGGGCTCCAGGACACACCCCCAACCCTTACCCTTCAAGTCACCCCACGAAGCAGCAACCTCCCCTCCCGGGGTAGCTTTCCCACCACAGAGATGGGAACACGCAGGTTAAACCCGCAGCCTGACACTCGGAGCCCATTCTTTGGATAAACTGTCCCCTTTATGGCAACATGAAGAATCTGGGCACCGTGATGACCCTCCAGGGGTCAGTGCTGAAGGCAATGATTAAGCTGCAGGACCTGCCCAGGATGGAGCCAAACAGGTGAGGCACAGTGGCCAGGTCCGCCCTCTGCCCAAAACACACCTGCAAAGGTGGTCTCAGGAAGAGGAGAGGAGGGGGAGCCACTGCTGGGCCCTGGAAGCGGGCGGGGGGAAGGGCAGAGGAGGCCCCACGACAGCCTGGCAGGGTGGGCCCTCCCTCCTGCTACACCCCCACTCTCAGGTGGAGGATCACCCCCACTGAGGACCCTCCCCACTGGGTGGTGACATGAAGATGGGGTCTCTGTTGCTGCTGGATGAGTTGCACACAGTAGGTGTGCAGAAAGGTGTGCAGAGTTCCTTCAGGGGAACAGGGGTGGGGCAAGAAAGCCTGAGGGTCCACCCCCCACCCACAGCAGGGCAAGCCGCTGTATTTTCAGAAGTGGAAATGCCTCCTCCAGAGTTTGGCCAGAGCCTCTGAGAGGCCGAAGGTCAGGAGTTCCCCTGTGCTGTGTTCTGGAACTCTCCCCACCAGGAATGCCAAGAGCAGACCAGTCATTCCTGGAGGAGCCCTGGGAACCCCCGTGTGACTGGCTGTGGAGCCCATCAGCCTGGGTCACTGGTTGGTGACCTTGGTGGTTACACAAGCCACCCTGAGCCTCGGTTTCCTGTCCGTAGGGTAAAAGAAGTAGGGTGGCTACAAGAATTCGGCAAGATTGCTAAGCCATGCACACAGTAAGTGCTTAGCGGTTGCAGCCATGTTACGGACAGGCTTGGGCGGGGCAGGAATGAGGAGGTTGGGGTTGGAGCCTGAGCGGCTACTCCCCACCTCTGCACCTGCCATGGCCCAGCTCTGCACCAAGGAAACCCTAACGGGCATCTTGTTGCCAGGACTGAGAGATGGAACTCAGCTTTGCAGCTTGCAATCGCTGGGCCCACCCTGACTCAAGTCTCCAGGCATAATTACCTCCCCTGATGGGAGATTTTAAGACATTCTGCCTGGGGACCTGAGCAGGGGGGTAGGCTGGTGGAGGAGGAAGATGGTGCTCTCGCCCACCACCTGCTAGACTCTGCCAGGTAAGTTCTTTAGTCTCAGCAATGGACCTACCTGCACACCCAGTGTCCACCTAAGAGGAGCAGCATGCGTTTACTAAGCATGTACTATGTGCCAGGCACTGTGCGTGTAGCTTCCCGGGACCCTGTGAGCAGACGTCACTGCGACTCCATTCAGGAAACAGGCTCAGAGGGGAGGCTCCAGACCCTACCGCGAGTAACACCGGGGATTTGAACCAGGACAGGATACTCCCTTCACCCTGTACATGTTACCACCCAACTCTGCTTTCCTGTCAAGACCCTGTGACTAGTCAGGCCTCCCAGCTTCAGCCTCCTGAGCCCCACCTGTGCCCCCACCATGGGCCTCCACCTTAGTCCCCTCTGTGCCCCCTGAACTGGGGCTCTGACCTGCCAAGCAGGTGCCTGGGCATGTGTGTCAAAGGACACAACGAAATGCGCTCAAAACAGCCGGGAGCAGGAGGGACTCTGTGACCCAGCCACTGTCACTTCTGTGGGCACAGCTGAAACCACGCCCCCCAGAAGGCAACGCTCTGGGCCCCTGGAGGAACCACACGTGGTCAGGACAATAGCGCCACGCCATCTCGTGTGTTCGGCACCGACCATGCATCTGCTGGTGTCCTAGGTGATGAGACAGGTTTAACGACTGAAGTCCCCTAACAGCTTGTAAAACAAGGCTTATCGGTCCCACTTTATGATTAAGGACACTGAGGCACAGCCAGGCAATGGGAGCTGGGACTTGAACTCCCAGATGACGGAAAGCCAGGCACGCTGCCCGGCGACATGGGGCAGGGTCTCTCTGCCCCACCTGTTTCCCTAGGGACAGTGAGGGTCTGGAGGGCGTGCTCTCTAAGGGTCCTACTTCTACCAACGCAGAGTGATGAGTGGCCAGAGTCCCTGGCACTTTCTACCCACCTTAAGGACGTTCCCCAGAGGCCATGTGGTCCAGCTCCACGGCTGGAAGCTCCCGAAGGATAGGGACCTCCCAGCCAGCCTGGCTGACGGCCCTGCACTTCTGAATATGCGATGACCCAGATTTGCATTTCCTATCACAACCCATCCAACCTAATTAGAGGAAGGCTCCAGGAGGGGGCAGGTTACCCAGGGGGCAGTGCAGCATGAGGGGGCTTGGGGGCTGCTGCCACCCCCACTGGGGTCAGGACAGGGCCTTGTCCCTGAGGGGACCCCTGCTCAGGCAGGGGTCACTACGGGACGCAGGGCTTCTGGGGGTGCAGCTGCCTGAGTCAGCAGAGTCCTGACCCCAATTTAACTCAGGGACTCAGAGCAGAAAAGGAACAGCTGAACTGAGTTCTTGCCCCCAAAGGCCAGGCCTCTTCCTGCTGCCACCTACCTCCTGGGTGGGCCCCCGGCAAGTTCCTGCAGGGGAGAGAGGTGGGCCATGATGGGGATGTTAGAAACCCAGCCCCAGGACCTCCAGGAGAAGAGGGTCTGGGAGCTCTAAGCTGCTGGGCAAAGACAGGGCTGGCCCCAAACAGCCCACACGACGGCGGGGCCGACAGTCACCCCTCCTGACGGCCTTTCTGAAAATGGCTGATCTAATACTGTCCCATTACATCGGGGACCCCACTCTGCCTCCTAGGGAAAATACACACAACCCCAGGGCCCAGGGTAGCAGAGAGGTGACTGCCACTCTGGCCCAGTCCGCCGAAATGCTGACACTGGGGCCTGGAGGCCTGGGTTCAAGTCCTGGCTCTGCTACTTCCTAGCAAGCCCTCTGGGCCTCAGTTTCCTCATCTGTCCAGCTGGGATCTGTTGGACAACCATCATCTGTCCAACCGTCATCTAGTTCTTTGTCCTTGGCAAACAGCCCTGGGTGACTGATGGAAGGACAGTCAACTCAGAGGCTGCAGGTATGTCCACCTCACCCCTTTGCTGTAGCCAGAGGATGTCAGGTAAATGACCTCTCTGAGCCTCAGTTTCTTCATCTGTGAAATGGGGCTATCAAGACTTATTTAAGTGAGATGAGGGTTGTCCAACAACCCTCCGGAGGGCTGTTGGGGGTTAAATAATTAATGAGTGAACACTTAGAAGAGGGCCCGATACTAAGGAAATGCTGCATATTTGGTGTTATTATCATGTTTGTTGCTATTATTACTGTTGGTTTGGCACTGCAGAATGTCTGGAGGAATGCAGACTTCCCAGGGGCTGGGGAGAAACAAAGGCAGGGTGTGCACAGTGCCCAGCCAGGTGGGAGCCTGGCCCAGGGAATAAACAGGGAACTGTCAGCTGGCGTTATCAATACCACTTGCATTCCCATTCCACTGAGGGTCTGCGCTAAGCATATTCCTAGCTCCGGATTCTCTTGCTATAAAAAGTAAAATGTATTTTAAAATGCAAGACTAAGATCAATGACATCCTGTTTCCTTAGCACCCATGGTGCTGGGTGTTTAAAGTACACCATCTCACTTAAATAGGTCTTCATAGCCCCATTTCACATATGAGGAAACTGAGGCTCAGAGAGGTCATTTACCCGACATCCTCTGGCTACAGTAAAGGGGTGAGATGGATGTACCTGCAGCCTCTGACTTGACTGTCCTTCCATCAGTCACTCAGAGCTGTTTGCCAAGGACAAAGAACTAGATGACAGGCTTGCCCCCCTTTCTAGGCTGTGCTGTGGGCACCAGAGGCCATTTCTGACTATTCATCCCCCTTCCCCATGGTGGGAGCCCCTTAGTTCTCCCCCAAAGGTAGAAGAGATGGGGTGGAGGGACAGGGAGGTGGCAGTGGGCCTGAGAGGGGGCACTAATGATCTCAGAGAGGAGGAACCCCTGGGAACAACTCCTTGGGCAGCAGGAGGAATCTGGTGGGGTCACGAGTCAAGGACATGGCCAAGGTCCTGAGTCACTTCTAGCCCGGACCGCAGTCTCCCAAGAGATGGGAGGACAACATCAGACAAACAGCAGGGGGACCTGGTGTCTTGGGCCACTCCAGGATACCGCCACCCCAGAAAGCTTGGTAAAACCTAGCTCTCTTTCCCAAGTCAGATCAAATTAGGCCACAAACACCCTTCACCCTGTGTTAATTTGAGTTTAAAATGTTTGAACCACGGTAAGCCTCAGCCATCGACAAATCCTTTAAAAAAAAACAGGAGCATAAAATCACATATTAAAAGAATAAAAATGCATCCGCCCAATTAATTTTCTGAAATCTCATTAAAAAATTTAGCCTGACTAAGTCAGACTTCTGACCTGAATTTTAATCATCTTTACACTGGATGGGTCTTTTTTCCCTGATATTTGCAATGCATCATTAATTTTAAGGCAACCGCTTCTACGATTTTAAAAAGCACACTTCATCAGAATGACATTTCCTGTAAACGAACTTCACCTTTAAAGACATCTGACATTGTGTGCCGGGAACTTCTAATGGATTCAGTGTATGTGTATACAGCGATGTGTTTTAAATCTGCCTGGCACAAAAGAAGGGCGCGATTTACAGAGAGTCCATATTGTCAGACTCTTTATGAGGCCAGACCCACTCAGCTCTTCATGGTCTGGCTAATTTCGTACCTGAAGCCAGCCTCCCCTCCTGCAGCCCGAGTGGCGAGAAGGGCTCTGTGTGGCCACCAGACTTGGAGTCACTGCTGGCTTTCCCTTCGGTAGCAAGACGGACAACTTACCACACATCTCGATTTCCTCCCCTGCAGAGAGGAGTTTTAAATAAGATCTCCTCCTCTGGCTTGGTAGGAGGATGGAATGAGGTAAGTGCCAGGCATTGCAATGTAGGTACAAGCACCACCAAGACTGTCTCAACTTGGAAGTCTGTCTACACTCAGCTCTGTGCCATCGGCTCATGGGAACGGTGAGCAAGAAGCCTGAACATCTAGACGCCTGATGACAAAACCTAACATCATCTCGGCTGTGGCGGCGCCCCAGGACGAGCCTCACAAACCAAACTCCGGGAAGGCTGAGCTTAAACACACGGATGAGAGAATTTGGAACCGGCTCCAACAACTAACAAGCAAAGACTTGAAGGGAAACAAACCATGAAAAGCATCAGCTCCCACGCCAGCAGGCTGGCCACGTCCTCGACCTCCTTCTCCCCCTCATCCCTTCAGTTACTGCTGGAAGTCTCTGGAATCTTCCCTCCTCGTGTCCAGCCCATTTAAGGTCAAAGCATCATGTGACCTCCTATTTTCACCTGACTCATGACCAGCTACCAGGGACCTAAAACCCCAACCCCTTAAAAAATAAAAAAAAATTAAAAAAACCCCAACCCCTTGTCAATTTAAATCCATAACAGGCTTCCTGTTTGCTGCAGGTACAGTGCCAAATGACAGCGTGGATTCCAGACCTTTCATAAGCATCTGCTGTGCTACTTTACCTAAGCACAGGTATTTAAATGCTTATCTAACCCGATTGATCCTGCACCTTCAGCTTGGGTTCTTTCTTCTTCCTGAACATGGCCTCTCCCTGTCATACCCCAAACTCCTGATCAACATCAGCCCACATGTCATCTCCTTTCTAGAGCTTTCCTTATCAACCCTGATCCCTGGGGCAAAACAAGCCACCCCATTCTCCAGGCTCCCTCTGCATCAGTTCATCCCTCCCTGGGAGCCTTTCCTCTACACGGTCTTTATCTACTTATGTGAAGGGCTCCCCAGCAGACCCAAGGCAGAAAGGAGACAAGCACTCGCTGAATTTATAACACTTGGCAAACACTTCTTGAATTTTAATGGCCATTAATATTTGATCATTAAATCTTATCTACCACTATTGCTTTAGGAAGATTTTCATGAAGATTGTGGTGCCATGCGGAACTAGTGACAGCTGTCCCCATCCCCTGAACATACGCACATTCCTCTCTCCGAACAGTGACGAATATAACTGAACTTGGCATGTCCCAAGCAGGTTTGCAAAGACTTTCCAGAATGGAAGACACATTAACTGAGGCTTTCTCAGACAAGAACACCTTTCTCCTTCTTGGAAATTCATATGGTTCTTAATGGGTCAGCTCAGCCTTGCATTTCTTTCCTGATGAAAATGCTCTGAAGCAAACAGGTAAAAATCATAAACCAAAGGGGCATTTTAAGCTGTTTCTCAACTCCATTCATTCATTCATTTGAAACCTCCATAAAAGCAAGCATGTTCAGCTTCTCCAAGTCTATATGAATTTCACATAAAATTCTACCCGGTTCAGCAAACTTATTTTCATAGGCTGACAGCACCCAGAGCTAGAAAGCTCCTTCAGATGAACAAACCACTAGCCTTGGACACAGAAGGTTAACAAAAGTCAGAGTTTGCATGCTAACTAAATTGTTTTTTCTACACTGGGGATATTTCCAGCCCTGGGCTGTTGAGCTGTGAAAACTAAAATGATTTTTAGAATATAAGAGTAAGATCAATCACATACCATTTCCTTAACACCCACAATGCTGAATACCATGTTGGGTGTTTAAAACATATCATCTCACTCTGTGGCCCCATTTTACAGAAGAAGAAACTGAGGCTCAGAGAGGTCATTTACCCAATGTCACCTGGCTAGTGAGGGAATAGAGTGAGGAACCACATCCTGCCTGGTCCAGAGCACAGCATTCTTGCCATCATGCAGTCTGGCTCTTTTCTCTAAGGTGACTTCAGGGAAACAGCAGTGCCTCCTGCCATAAAGGAAAATGCCTGTGCCATCAATTTGAGGTGTTTCTATGTCCTGAAACAGACAAGATTCAAGCCATGATCTCTCCCCAGACAGTGTTTAAAGACCAGTGCTCTATGAGATGAGGGGAGACAGAGTGCTTGACTTTTTTCATTCCAGCCCCACCCTGCAGCAGCCCCAGCATCAATGTGGCTGCGCCCCAGTTCCGCAGACCTGGCCAGATACTGGTGGACTGGGGGCACCTTTCCCGCCAGCCGCTTGCCAATGCTGAGTAATCATATCTAATTACACTTAACTACGTCATTACCCACTCCAACATGTGCAAAGAGACACCCGGACGGCGCTGCCACCGCAGCCCACCACCTCCTCGCCTTGTTCATGAAATAATTACAGGCCTCTCTGCTCTGCCAAATGAGGCTGTAATTAACCCTAATTGCTCAAAATGCAACTGGCTAATTCTGGGAGATTAATCAAGGGGGACTCAATTGTTAGTGAATGACTTAATGTGACAAATTGCTACATTACCCGAGGAGGCCCGCTGCCCCCAGCCATTGGGGAAGTGTCCTGGTGGACCCTGGACCAGCAGTGTCTATGGGCTTCCCAGCTTTCTGGGACCTGCCTCCTCACATTTCACTGAGAAAATGGGCCCCTACATCCCAGCCGGTGCCTGGGATGGGAGGATGAGCAGCACGGTTGCCTGTGGACCTCCTGTGTGCACACACATGCAGTTTGTACTTCACACGTCACCTCTGTGAATCTACAGAGGTGCACCTTTCCTTGGGCTGATTAGTCTCACACCAGGAAGCACAGCGGAATAAGAGCTCAGGTACAGGAGAAGGACTTCAGACTCACCTTGCTGCCTTGGCCAGGCACCTTTGGGCAGTGCAGAACCTGTACAACTGTACATGGCAACCCTGCCCAAGAAGGTCAAACACCAGTCCACCTGAAGTCTTCCAACAAAACTAGGCAGTTAGAAGCTGTGACAATCCTAACAAGACTCAGGAAGGTGGCTCTCTCTGAATCTCCTCCTGATTTAGGTCTCATAGGCCTGGGACAAAAGCCAACCCTCAACAATTACTTTTCATCACTCCAGGCTGCCCACAGCACCCAACAGCATCTGGCACTGGCCAGTCTGTCCAGCCAAGCTCTTTGTCCCCCTTTTAGGTCTCTGCAAGCCACTTCCTCCAGGAGGCCTCTCTGGTTCCCTAGTTTAGACCACATGCCTTGTTGGAGTTCCATGGCCCCCAGTTTCTTCTGCTTTCTTTCTTGTCTTTCTCTCCCGTGAGGCTGTGTGCTCCCTAAAAGCAGACCTGGCTCTGTTAGCACACGACCGTGTCCTGGGTGGATGCATGCAGCTCATGAACTTGGCAGGTGAAGCCCCACCCAGGAGATTCTGTCTACGAAGGGAGGCAGACCTGAGAGGCAGTGTTCCAGTACATGCGATCGTGGCCCTGACCCAGCGCCTGTGCACAGGTCTGGGCGCAGCACAGAGCAGGGAGGGGAACAGGAAGGCTCCTCAGGGGCAGCGGCATTTGGACTGAGGCCTGGAGGAGTCGAGGAGGGCACCCTAGGGAAAGGTGCAACGTGAAAGGTGTGGGGTGTGCGGGCAGCCCAGAATCCCAGAAGCCACTTTCTGAAAAGCTGCGAAAGGCTGCCTGGCTCTCCAAAGTTCTACACAGAGGGTAGGTGGGGCAGGTGGAAGGGAACCAGTGTCCCTGAAACTCTGCTGCCTCCAGACAAAGAGGCTCCCCTCCCCGTAGGGAGGGCCAGAGCACAGCTGAGACCAGAAAGGAGGAGCCCGGCTCAGTCAGGAAGCACATTCTGATCCCAGGTGTGCCCCGCCTGTTCCCCTGCGCCCCTCACTCTGCCCAGGCCTCCAGGACTCCCTCTACGTCTGTCCTTCTAACCAGCGTTGATCCCTCTGAAATAAAGCCCTTCCGTTCACATGGAAACCCCAGGGGCAGGTCCAATGCCAGGCGTCCCAGCCCAGAGGGCATCTGTGAGTGTGGCTGACAGGTGGAGGACCGAACAATCAGGCAGTGACTCTGCCTCCATAACGGGAAGCCTTCAAGGTGTCTGGGGGCTGCTGAGGGGCTTCCTCCTGCGGCCGGGATGAAGCAGCCTCAGGGATCAGTGATCCTCCCAGACTCTCCGATGCACTGCAAATGATGGAGAAGGGCTTACCTGTGGGTCAGGAGGGTGCGCGGGCCCCAGGGTGTGGCAGAGGTTGTTTGGGTTCCCTCCATGGGGCATGTGGCTGGGCTGTCCTGCCATCCTGCATGCCAGCCTCGCGAGGGCACGGGCTGCAACAGAAAATGAGGGCTTTCTTACACACAGGCCTGTGCACCTTCACTTGCCCCCTTTTACAGATGTGCAGGCTGAGGGGCCGAGCTGTCGGGTAACTTGCCCATGGTGATGTGGCTCGGAAGTGGCAGCGCTGGGGCGTGACAGCCTGCGTGACACACCTCCCTCCATTACGCTGTCCCGACCAGGCTGCTAGGATCAGCCCCGCTGGATAGAGGTGGAAGCAGGCTCTGAGCCGGGAAAAGCCCAAAGGTGGCCTGCCAGCCAGCAAGAGAGGCACCATATTCAACACCACATGGGCCAGACTCCATAGCCTGTTCTTTCCACATCACTGTCCCCCAGGCCTGACCTCCATCCTCACCCCATACAATCCCCGTTGGCAACTTAGTGGCCAAGAGAGACCGACCCTGAGTCAGACTGCAAGTCTCAAATCAAGAAGGACCGCCCGTCCCCATCCTTGCTGGGCCCTGGCACTCCAGACACCGGGAAGGCCGAGGGTCCCACTCACAGTCCTGTACAAACCTCCAGGCAGGGGCAGAGCCCTCGGCACAAGGGAGCAGCTCCCTCAACCTCCAGGGCTGGTGTAGCCACATCAGAGGCCCTCTCAGAGAGGAGAGGCAAGGATGCCAGCCACCAGTTGCCATAGTAACCGCAGTAGCTGTCCGTGATGAAGCACCTGTCATGTGCCCAGGCCTGAGCTGAAGGCCATCTCAGTATCACTCCCAGCAGACAGGCATGGCCTGGGTAGGACCCAGGCCCAGGCACACAGAAGAGGCTGTACAGCCCCTTTTCCTCCTCAGGAGGAAAGCCCTCCACGCAAGCACCAGCATTTCTGCAGCACCTAACACAGTGTCCAGGGCCAGGCCGGGGCTCCCACAGGACACCTGGAAGATGGGGTGCAGAGCAGGCAAGTGACGAGCACCCCCAACTAGGCTGCTGCTCCTTCCACCAGGCATGGCCCTGGCATTCCCACGGGCACCTCTCCCTTGACCCACTCCAAACAGAACCCAGAAGGACTGGCCAGGCTACTGGAGCAGCACTGTTTACACCCTCTAAAGTGCTGGAGTCCCCATCCCCAGGAATCAGTGGCCAAGGGGCGAGTGTGCAAGCCCCTGGTCAGGACAACTCTGAGCTGTAGACACCCAAGCGGGGTGAGCTGGTCTAAAATAACACCCCCTGCTTGTCTGCTCCCCTACTCCCTCATGATTTCGCCCACATGGCCTCGTCTCAGCATCCGCTTCTGGAGAACCCGAACCCGGACACCATCTTTCTCTCTGAACGGACCTTGCCTATCGCCACCTATGTGTAACTTGGTCATCCCTGGCCATCCCCACCAGCCGAAGTCCAAGCTGACAGGCTTCTGGCCCAGGGGGTCGGCAAGCCTGGCTGCACGTGTCTCCTGAGTGCACACATGCCCCACGTGAAGGGGGTGGTCTGGGCAGCGGGAAGGAACCCACACCGAACCCACCCCCCTCACAACTGGGGTTGGCACAGTCAGAGCCCTGCAGACCTGGTCACATGTTGCTCTTCCTTTCCCCCCACTGTAGTTTTTTCTGGCAGTCAACAGGCCAGCCCTCCCAGGTTCCGAGATGACTATGACACCTGTCAAAGTGTGGCCACCAAGCCCTGAATCACCCTCTGACCTTGACTCTTGGCCTCCCTGGCTCTGCCCTCCAAGAGCCTCCCTAGAATGTGCACAGTGCTGTCCAGTGCCCAACCTTCCTGTGTCCCCAGGACAGGCCCAGCTCCTCCCTCGCACCCCTCTCTTAGTAGATGGCAGGAAGCGAGGCCACGTGGGGCAGGGCACTGTCCATAGGTGGTGCCCACCTCAGCCAAGCAGCAAGTCTCGGGTGCTGAGACCCCCTGCCCAGTATGGCCTGGCCCGATGCTCTCCTCCTTGTGAAGTCACCAGTTTTGACCCCCACACATGGTAATTTGGGGCTTCCCTGGTGGCTCAGATGGTAAAGATTCTGCCTGCAATGAGGTAGACCTAGGCTTAATCTCTGGCTTGGGAAGATTCCCCTGGAGGAGGGAATGGCAACCCACTCCAGTATTCTTGCCTGGAGAATTCCAAGGACAGAGAAGCCTGGCGGGCTAGAGTCCATGGGGTCACAAAGAGTTGGACATGACTGAGCGACAAACATTATCAGTTTTCATTTTCATGGCATTTTATGATCTTCATCCTAATGTGTATGTGTAGACAAAGAGGTGGATCTCTCGATATCGCTCTCTGCTCATTTCTCTAATGAGAGTCCCTCAGAGGGTATTACAGGGTGTGCCTGTACTTCTGAAGTCTCTCCCACCCCATTCCCCCTGCCTCTGGCCCAGCCCAGGCTTCTCTCCGCCTGGACCTCTGGGTCTCCTCCTCCACAAGGGCCTCTGAGGAGGATTCCTGAAGTGCAGATGGGCCCCCAGCCTCTCAGCACCTCCCAACCATGTGTCTGGGCTTCTGCACTGGAGTGCACACCCCCCCACCCCCTTGCCCTGGGTGACACAGTGAGGACCTGGGTACGAAAAGCCCCGGGATAAACAGATAAACACGAGCAGCTTCCCCAGGCAGTGCTGTTACTCAGGAGGGAAATGAGTGCGACAATAAGCCGGATACAGAGGGAACAAAATGTAAAATGCGCATGAATTTTAAGATAAAACCGGAGACTCCTGCAGGCTCTGCAGCTGCTTCAGGCTGCACCCTTAGACCCCTCGGGGTGACATGTTCACCGTCCTCCGCCCTTAGGGAGACCTCCGAGGGGAGGCTGGAGGAGAACTGTCTTCAGCAAGAAGGTTCTGTCTTTATCTCGGAAGGCACCAGGTGCGGCCCACAGGCCAGGTCCGCGCGTGACTCGCTCACCTGCCTACCTGCTCAGAGACCACGTGGGTTAGAAACCACAACGCAGCCATCTCTAGTTCCCATGTCCTGCCCCACTCAGCCTCCTGGGGCCAGCGGGCCTAGGTTTATAGCTTGGCTCTGTCACTCCCCAGCTGGGACTTTGGGCAAGTCACATTGGGCAGAGACCTAGGAGGTATTTGTCAACGTCACCTCCCACGTCCCCATGTAGCGATCATCTAATACCTGTATCCAGAGGTGGTCTGCAGGCTCTCAGGAGTTCACCCCCTTTCTCACACAGGCCCCAAAAGTAAGGGGCCCTGGGCTCATCAGAAGTAACAGTAATAGGAATTCCCTGGTGGTCCAGTGGTTAAGAATCCGCCTGCCAGTGCAGGGGGCACGTGTTCGATCTCTGGTCCAGGAAGATTCCACATGCTGCGGGGCAACTAAGCCCACGTGCCACATCTACTGAGCCTGTGCCCCTGCTCCCACAACGAGAAGCCACTGCAATGAGAAGCTTGCTCACCACAGCTAGAGAGTAGCCCCCACGTGCCACAACTAGAGAAAGCCCATGTGCAGCAACAGGTAAAAATATAAACAAAAAGAGTAAAAATAAAGCTGAGCACCGAAGAATTGATGCTTTTGAACTGTGGTATTGGAGAAGACTCTTGAGAGTCCCTTGGACTGCAAGGAGATCCAACCAGTCAATCCTAAAGGAAATCAGTCCTGAATATTCATTAGAAGGACTGATGGTGAAACTGAAACTCCAATACTTCGGCCACCTGATGTGAAGAACCAACTCATTGGAAAAGACCCTGATGCTGGGAAAGACCGAAGGCAGGAAGAGAAGGTGGAGACAGAGGATGAGGTGGTTGGATGGCATCACTTACGCGATGGACATGAGTTTGAGTGAAGTCCGGGAGTTGGTGATGGACAGGGAAGCCTGGTGTGCTGCGGTCCATGGGATCGCAAAGAGTCAGACATGACCGAGCAACTGAACTGAACTGAGTGTCCTTATCACGCTGGGGCCCACATACCCTTCACCTCCATTAGCCCATCATCTCTTAACATCACCTCCACGAGACAGATTCTGTTACTGTTCCACTTAACAGACAAGGACACTGAGGCCCAGGGTGGTTAAGAGATTTGCCCAGATCACATGTAGCGGAGCCAGGGTGCAGACCTGTGACAGCATCTTTGCCCCAAACCCCTGGTTCTGCACCCCCAAGGCCTTTACCAGCAGAACATCATCTTCCTTTCCAGCAGTCCCCACAGAACAACTCCCGCCCCCCAATTCACAAACGGGGCGGTGCTGAGTGGGCAGGGGTGATCCCGGGGGTGGTGGGCCATGAGGGGCCATTCCCCCACACGGACCCCAGAGCTCTCTCTCTTCGGGATGGCACCGAGCGGATGCAGTACTGCCATCTGCATGCCTGGTCTGCCAACCCCCTGGGGTAACTTCCTGTTCCTAAGAATGGTTCTGCCCAGAACCTAATAGAACTGGCTACAGCTCATGCCCCTGTGAGGAGGAAGGGCCTTTGTTCCAGGAAAGGAGTCTGCAAGTCACAGCACCCCCAAGTGCCAGAGAGAACCACACAGAGAGGACGGAGACAGAGGGGGAGGGATGGGGAGGAAGCAAGGAAGTGAAGGTTCTCTCCAAGGCATCCAGTGCCAGATCTCTTCCACTTAGCCTGGGCTGTCGAAAGACCCATTTTACAGGCGGAGACTCAGGCTCAGAGAGCGAACACAAAATATCATGTTGGGAATAAGCTACAGAAGAACGCTCTGAACCCTACTCTGCCTCCAAAGCGCCACCCAGGCTCAAGACAGCCTCTGCCTCTTAGGGTTTTCCAGGGTGATGGATTTCAGTGGATCTGCATCCTGTTTGGCTATATCTCAGGGCTTCCCTGGTGGCTCAGACAGTAAAGAGTCCGCCTGCAATGCAGGAGAGCGGGGTTCAATCCCTGGGTCGGGAAGATCCCCCGGAGAAGGGATGGAGGCCCACTCCAGTGTTCTTGTCTGGAGCATTCCATGGACAGAGAAGCCTGGCGGGCTACAGTCTATGGGGTCGCAGAGTTGGACACGACTGAGCGACTAACACTTTCACTTTTTTTCATACCCCTGGAAATTCCTGCCAGAAACCCCTTGTTAGGGGGTTCAGCTGCAGAAAGATCAAGGCAAAGGGATGAGACTCAAAGAGCAGGGTAAGGACTCTGCACACAGGGCACCTCCAGGAGCTGCCTGTCTCATGGCTCCTGCCAAGTCGCAGAACAATGGGGCCCAGGCTGCCAAGCCCAAGTCAGGGGCCAAAAATCTGTGGAATGTGAGACCCGGAGCCGCAGGCCACACTGAGCGCCACCTCACAGAGGGCCTTTCTTCTGCAGGGAGTGAGAGCCCTGCACTTCCAGGGCTCTCCAGCCTGGGTTCACACATATGCCTGTCCCCCAGGTGCCCGGGGACTGGATGGGGATGAGCTCTGTGGGGAAGGCCCAGGGCCTGTTTGGGAGCCCAACCGCCTTGGGTTCAAATCTTGGCTTGGCTGCCTTTAATCCTTCATTTGGAAAATGGGGCTAAGATCTACCTTTGAGGGTCACTGAGAATTAACTGCGCTAACAGACGTAAACGCCTCAGGACAGAGGAGGGTCCACTGAGGCTTCAGCTGCTACCAGCATCGTTTCCACTAACCACCTCCGGACAGTGGAGGAGGGCCTGACTCCATGCGACAGACATGGGAACTGGGGCTCAGAGAGGGGCAGGGACTTGCCCAGGGTCACACAGCCAGTAAAAGACAGAGCTGGGATGCTAGACCCCAGATCATGATCTCTTTACTCCACTGCATGGCTTCTTTGGGGTGACTCTGGAGCAAACACCCTCCTCAGCGTTTATAAGACCTGGAGCTGCTTTTGCAAATCCCCTGACAAGCTCTCCTGGCCCTGGCCTTTGGCAGGGCTCTTACTAATGTGGGGTGTGACCCTAAGGAGGTGGGTGAGTGGGTTTAGTCTGGGCACTTCCTGGAAGGGATTGGCTTCCAGGCTGGGCTCCTAGGCTCCCCAAGAGGACTTTCTGACCACCACTGTCGCCTGGCGCTTGTCTCCCAATTTCTAAAACTTCCTCTAGGGCAAAGTCATGTCCCTCCATCGCCTCCTGCCAAATACCACACTTTGTGGACGATGGTGGCTCACTGAGGCTTTATTCTCCCAGGAAAAACAACCCAGGACACCAGGAAGGCTCAGACCAAAGACCCAGCTTGGGCCAGGATTGGAGGCCTGAGTGTGCCAGGGTCGTGGGGGTGCCAGTATCTGTCTACACCTCATCATGCTCCTCAGCCCTGAAGTGGGAACAGCGAGTGTCCACTTGTCCTTCTCTGCACGTGTGCGTGCATGTGCACACGTGTATGCAATCAGGTCACAGGCTTTATGCAGAGCCACGTTCTTGGTGTGTCCACAGGGGCAGGGTCGTCACTACCCCAGGTTTGGGGGTGGAGCTGGTGAAGACCTGTGTGGCTCCCAGGCTGAGAGGCTGCCACACCCTTAGAAGAACCTCACTGACAACCCCAGAGGCCCGGTCTCAGCTGGACGCCATACCCTCTGCCCATTCTCTGGGGAAGGCCCCTCTCTATTCCTGCCAGCTGAGTGAAAAGCTTCACAAGTCATTTTTCCAAAGCAAGAAGCCAACCTGGTGACTCCCCACCCTCCTACATACACAGAAGGAGTGGCCTGACCCCAGAATGGGCACAAGGGGCTAGCTCTGCTGGTCCAGCAAGCTCCATGCTGGCCATGCAAGCTTAGGAAAGGTGCCCACTGCTGGGGTGGCAGAGGGAGGAGAGGCACCACAGGCCCGCATGGCCCAACACACCCCTACACAGACGGACTCTGAAGCCCAGCAGGAGGCCAAGCAGTTCACAGGCTGGCCACTGGGGAGGTCAAGGCCAGACCAGCTTCAGCGTCAGCCAGCACCCACAGCAATGCCTCCGCAGGCCACGTAATTTGACATCTTCCAGGAATCCCAAGTGGTGCCACCAGGTCCATTTTGCAGATGAGGAAACCAAGGCTCCAAGGGAAAACGTGATTTGCCAAAGCAAACACCCTCCTCAGTGTTTCCGAGAACTGGGGCTGCCTTTGCAAAGCCCCTGGACACATGCCTCCCGCCCTGGCCTTCAGCAGGGCTCTTACTAAAGTGGGGCGTGACCCTAAGGAGATGGGTGTTTGGATTTAGTCTGCCGTTTGTTCCTCAGACCAGGGAGGCTACGAGTAAAAGGGAAAGGGACACCACTGATGACCCGGTGTCCTCGCGTGAGGCCTGGGCAGTAAGGATCGCCCCCCACACAGGGACCGGTCCTAATGACAGCCCACGCTAGTGGAGCCCTCACTGTGTGCGCACCAGGGACATGCCAAGAGCTGTACACGCCTGGTTCCACCCCACAGCCACTCCGCGCGGGGGCTGCTACAACCCACGTAGGAGGAAACGAAAGTTCAGACTGGTTACGTGACGGGCCCAGGGTCACTCAGCAGGCAGCAGGCAGCACTGACATTTGAAACCAAAGTGTGCCTGCCTCCTCTGGTCCATACTTCCTTGGACAGTGAGGGAGGGAATGAATGAATTCCGGCTCAGGGGTGTGGTTCTGGCTGCTGCTTCCCCCATCCCAGTCCCCCTTCTCTTCTGGGGTTGAGATAAGGAGACGTTGCCCATTCATCACTTGACAGGAAGCAGCTCAATCTCAGGCCAGAGTTACAGGGGCCGGGGAGCTGCAGGGGAAGAGCCACAGACGGTGTCTGGCTTCCCGACTGGTCCTGGGTCCCCTCATCCCACCCCCAAAGTCACACTCACTACTCAGATTCCATGGCTCCACGACCAGCAGGAGGCTGGCTTCTGTGAGACCTGGGGCCACATGCAGCCCCTGGAAGGGCAGTGTGGCCTGTGCAGAGAGGTCCCTAAGCCCCCTCCTCAGGGGAGCGGGGTCTCCCCACAGGGTGGGCCTGCAGAACCTGGAGGCCAGTGGCTGAAGGGACAATGCAGTGCCCACCCAGCAATGGGGCCTTTCTGCCCACTCAGCTCACCTTCCTTCTGGCACCCCCACCCCGTCGTTCTCTTCTGGCTTGCATCTCCTCACCCACCACTCACCCCCATTTCTCTCCAGCCCAGGGCCTCTCTCCAGAGCTCCCAACCCCGACTACCAAAAGTCCCAGGCACTGAGGACTCACCTGCCCTTCCCTGGGTCCCCATGTCAGCAATGGGGTCTCCTGTCTGCCCAGGAAGCCAGTGGGAATGCAGGCTCATCCCAGGGATGCCTCGCCCTCTCTCACAACCCATACCTGGGCTTCATCTAGGCTGCTGGTCCTTTCCCCAGACAAGTCTGCACTCACCCAGAGACCCTGCCCTCTGCTGGCCTGGGCCCTTCTCAGTGGGGTCCCTGGAGTCGGCTCTGCCTGATGACCCAATCTCCCATCAAGAGAGGTTCCCTCCCTCAACATGACACAAATCGCAACCTGCTGCTCCCCACCCAAAAAAAAAAAAAACCAACTCCCCAGAAAGAGGCCCACACTCCTGAGCGAGGCATCCCAAACTCTGTCCAGCTGGCGCTGGCCTGCTGTCCTGCAAGTCTACCCCGCCCCAGGCCCCTGCACGTAAGGACCTTCCCATCCCAACCACACAGCAACCTGAACCTTCCACGTCCTTCCACACTGCAGCTTCTGCCTGGAACCTAGGACCTCCCATGAGGCAAAGGTCGTCTCCTGTATCAGGACTGGGTTCTGGGCCCTAATCAGGTTCAGACTTCTCGTGGGACCCTGGGAAAGCTCCACCCCCTCCCGCATCCATAAAGTGGACACAGTTGGATCCCTTGGGGTAGGCACCCAGGGGCAGTCAGCTGTACCAGGCCCCCCTCCCCATCTGACGGCTTTCACACAGGCTTCTCCCCTAAAGTCCAGTTGTTTGGGTACAAACTGCTCCCTCTGTCACTCTGCCCTCCTCCTCTGCTGGCCTTTCAAGGCAGGGACTGAGCTCAGCAGTCATCTCTAAACCGTCAAGGCCTCGCCCAGGACCAGGCACAAAACGGGTGTCCAGTGGGAGCTGATTGAGTAAAATTCTGACCAGTCAGTGGAGGCAGGGCTCCTTGCATCCTCCTGATGCCCCAAGCAAGAAACACCTGCCTCCATGCTCAGATTTCCCCGAGGTCTCAGATCAGGCAGAGGTCACCAGGCAATTGAAAACACACCATGCCTGCACTGCGGGGCTTTCCTGAGCCTTTTTAAAATCAAGGAGGCTCCCGATCACCTTTTACTTTTTCCTCCTTCGGTAATAAAACTCAATTCTGTGAGCAAAAGAAAATGTAGGAACCGTCAGCATCTCTCAGAGCAATGAGGCATTTGGTTTCTTCCCCGGGAAGGCCTTTGGCGCCAGGACGTGGTGAAGGAAGATCTGCCCAGCCGTGCTCTGCACCGGGGAGTGACTGGAGCACTCCAGCATGCTCCCCCATGAGTCTGCACCACCCTCCTACAGATGAGGAAACCGAGGAGTGGAAAAGCCAAGTGACCTGCCAAGCTGGTGATGCTGGGAAACAGCGTGCACCTGTGTCAGAAGGTGCTCCGACTCTCTCAAGTCTGGGTTTTAATCTCATTTGCCCAGTGCCATCCTTGGAGACCATGGAGCTGGGGGTCTCCCTTGGGCAGGCCCACCATCCCAAGGACCCCAATCCCCCATGGAAACGAACTTGCTCTCTCCTCAAGGCCTTGGTAGGTTCTGCTTCCCCTGGCCTGGAATAAACTGCCTCCTGGCAAACCTGGATCCTCCTTCTGGGCACAAACTAGGGTACCTCCTCCAGGCAGCCTTCCTGGACTCCCTCAGACAGTGAGTGAGTGACTCCCAGTCTCCACTGGCCTGGTCTCTATGCCATCACTGCCTGTTCCCACGTTTTCCTCTCCCTCAAATGGAGAATTTCTTCAAAGGCAGAGACGAAATCACTCTCCTTGTGGCCCCAGCGGGGGGTGATCTAGTACATAAACACAGAGGTGGGGGGCAGGAGGGAGAAGCCTGGAAGAGCAGAAGTTCCTCTGGCCCTGTGTCCTGTCTCAGACCACGGATACTGCCCTGCCAACCAACAGCTGAGGGGGAAGCCCAACAGAGCCACCCTTGGGGAGATGGAGGCTCAGTGCTTGTAAAAAGCCCGCCCTGGGCCCCAGGAGGACATCCATAATCCCACAGGGGAAGTTCTTCAACCCCTGGCCTCCCCTAATTTTCTCTCCTGCTCTCATTTTAAGGTTTGAAAAGATGGCTATTCCCAGCAGAAGAAACTTCCATGGAGTCCTCACTGCTCAGACATCAGGAAGGGCCCAGGAAGCCAAAACCCACACCAGAGAGGGAAGAGTTATCAGTACTTTTTCCACTTCCCTCGTAACCTTGGGAGTTCTGGAAAGTCCGGAATCACCCAGTGTGAACCCCTCCAACCTGGGCAGTGACAGAGGCCATGCCAGGCTGATGGCCCTGGCCCACTGGCAGTCCCCACCAGGTGTGTGGTCAAGGGGACAGCGGTGGCAGAGAGGCAGCCAAGGTCAAGTGCTCTGTGAGCCCAGGCCCCAGAGGTCTCTAGGGCCTCCCTGTCACTCGCTAGGCACACCCTCAAGGGCAAAGAGAGCAGCCCCAGGGGGCTGGAGAGGGTGAGGGGCTCCCGACAGTGGGAGGCAGGGCAAAGGCCAGTACCTTGCAAAGTGGCTCCTGAGGAGCTCCGGGAAGGTGTCGGCTCGGGGTTGAAAGGTAGATGCTCACACGGTCCCAGGACCTCTGGAGATCTGGGTGGCTTCTCCGTGCCAGGGCTGGTGGAGGAAGAGGGGCCAGCCTGGTCTCTGCACGGGACTTCCCCTGCCCAAGACTCCCATCCCCAGCCACTGCCAAAAGGAAACTCCCCCACCACGAGCTGCTCCAAAAATAGCTCCGGCTGCCACCTCTGTGGTGAAAGGAACTTGTCACTGCCACCAGGGAGCCCGCTGCTCACCAGGGACAGGAATCTGACGGCAGCGGCTACCAGTCAGTCTTAAGAGAGAGCACCTGTGTACCCGAAGCTGAGGGACTTGGAATGCAACCAGAGTCCACTCTGGGATCGCTCGGTCCTATTCCCCCATTTTACTCTCCAGGAAATTGGGACCAGAGGGCAAGAGACTGGCCCAGGGCCACAGACACAGCTGTGGCAGCGCCTGGCCAGGACCTGCCTCCTAAACCCACTCCACACCCACACGGTCAGGCAGCAGAATCTGCCCTGCAGGCTCCACCACCCCCTCACTCCCAACCCAGAACCCAGAACCCAGAACCGGGACCGCAGACACAGAGATTACACCAGCCTCGGAGGGAAGAGGGGTCCTGCCCTCAGCTCCGGTGCTCCATCCTCACCCACTCCCACTGGGGCCCAGCAAACACGAAGAACCATAAATATTCTTGCTGTCTCTTTAAAAGTGTAACCCTTTCTAGAAGCTTCCCTGGTGGTTCAGTGGTTAAGACTCCACGCTCCCTAGGCAGGGGTCTGGGTGGATCCCTGGTCAGGGAACTAGACCCGTGTGTCATAACGAAGACCTGGCGCAGCCAAACAAATTAAAAAAATAAAAGCTGAACACTTTCTAATCTCTCTTTTGTGAGCTAAGCCAAAAAGACTTGTTGCCTAAGAGATGAGAGCCTTGGTAGGCAGCAGCACCAAGTTCAAGTCCTGGCTCTGGCCGCGCCCCAGCTGCGTGGGCCCCGGGCCCTCACGGGTAAAACGGGGACACGCCAAGAGTACACAGCGCCCCAGACTGTGGAGGGCTACATTACAGGACTCGGAAATGCTCAGCCCCGGGCCTGACACATGACAGAGCCCCAGTCAATGGAGTCAGTGTCATTACATCCTTACGTTCTGGCCCCACGTTCTCCCAAACCAGGCTGCGTGCGTCCAGAAACTGAGAGCTCAGAGTTCCCACCTTCCCTTCCTTCCACACGTCCTTCCAGCTGCCGTCTCTGCTCAGGGCCAGTGCTGACCACTGGTGACCCCAAGACCAGACAGATGGAAACCCCCTTGCTCTTATGGGATTGCAGGAGAGCACCCAGCAACCCGGGGACAGATAACCACAAGCCAGAACAGAGCAGTAAGACAGCCCCCAAGGAAAGGCCGGATAGACCCTCACTTTGTGAACCAGGCAAGGTCATGGCCAGCTCCTTAAGTGAGGTGGAGTCCGGGGGGGCCTGGAAGGATGACCAGGGTTGGCACCAGAGGGGAGGGGAGTTCCGGCAGAGAACACAGTGGGATCAAAGGCATGGAGGCTGGCGGACCTGCAGGCACGTGAGAGAAGGCAGGGACGCCTCCAGGCCCGCTCCAGCCCTCTGTCTCCGAAAAGAACTCCCGTGGCCGGCACCTGCCTCCTTCTCCAGAATGAGAGCCAGCTCCACCCTGGGCCCCATCTGCAGCTCCACCGCTGGGACTGACACGGGCATATGGCAGCTGAGGCCCCGGAGGACACAGGGAGCCGGATCCTGGCACCGGGGCTCGGCCACCTGCCAGCGCACCTTCCCCACCAGCTGGGTCCAACTGTCGGGCATATGCCAGGTGTCGGCCCCCTGGATGGCTGTGGCTGGGCCCTTGGCCAGCTGTCCACAGGTCTGCGGGTGTGCGGAGCCCCGGTACATGGGGCACCCCTTCGAGGACTGTCCTTCATGACCCGGCGAGCTGGGAGGCATCCGCCTGCACCCATTGTAGAGGCTCCAGACAGGCCAGTCAGGCCCTCGGGTTGGGCACTTTCTGCCTAACCATTGTTTCTCTTCTGCTTCTGGCCTGCTGTTTGCTGGAGAGGAATGCCCTCCAGGATGCTCATCTAGGACATACTAGCACCCTGGAGAAACACAGATTGTGGGAGTCTTTCTCTTCCTCCTGACTGGAGTAGCCAGAACCTTCCAGAAGTCCACCTTGGCTCTGATCAGTTTCCATGCCTGTGGGCACATATGCCCTGCCAGTCACCCCCCACCTGTCCACCTGGGACTCGTAAGAGGGGGCGGAGCTGTGCTGAGGGGCATAGTCCCAGTGGTCCCCAGACTCTCAGAGCCTCCCGGGTCACCATGAACCTCCAACATGACCTCCGTGTGGCTCAGTGTGGCTCAGTCTGTGGGCAACAGTGTCTCCTCCCTCTAGTCCTGCCACCCCTTGAGGAGTTCTGGGCCAGCACATAATCTCTGGTGTGGCCCTGGACCTTCCTGTGTCGCATTTCCACCCCCAGGACCCCAGCGGTCCCTGAGTTGGCCTGGGAAGTTAGGCGGCCATTTTTAACTCCTCGAGGGTGAATCCCACTCTGAGCCCCCAGGTGTGGTGTGGTGGCTCAGGACTCACTTGGGAATCTCAAAGGGCCACATGGCCTTGGGAAAGTCATGGCCTATCTCCTGGCCTCAGTTTCCCCACCTACAACATGGTGGGTCAGGCTCTGCAGTCTTAGGAGGGCTCTTCATGGGCCAACAATTTTTATGAGGCTGACGGAGGATTTGCGACTCACTGGCGCGGACTGTATCTGAGCTCTGGGAGCCTCTATCTAATCCCAGGCTCAGGTCTGGGAGGAAAACCAGACCATCTGGGTCTGGTATTGCCAAGGGACTCTCTCTCTGGCCTTGGACGGCTTTGTCAGCACCCCCAGGCCCTGCACACTGCCCTCCCCACAAGTCACGCTCCCTCGTGACAAGTCACAGCCATGTGGGGAGACGGCTCAGAGGCCTCCTGGCTCTCAGACACACAACCATGGAGGTGGAATGTGTACACGGGGCATCCACACACAGAGCACCTGTTAGATGAGAGATGCAGGCCAGATCCTTGAGGGGCGTTGGGTGCATGTGTGCTTACAAAGCCACCCTACAAGGCAGACAGTGCATCCATTTGACAGATGAGGAAACTGAGGCTAGTGAGGTCACATGACTCACCGGACACGTCCCAGTTGGAGAGAGACAGAGCCTGGATGGAAAGGTAGGCCTGAGTCCTTGTGGTCGTGGGGGAACCAGACCAAAGTGCTTAACTACACTGCAGAATCAAAGCAGGGGCCACTGATTCCAACTTGGGCCAATCAAGGGGGCTGCAGGGATCTGCAGGTGGCATTTGATCTGGGACCCGAGGGCCCAGAAGTGAGGTGAGACAGCCCAGCACAGACTCTGGATTCTGACAGCCCCAAGTTCAAATCCTGCACTTGCCTCTGTCCAGCCACAGGAATTTGGGCTACCTCTGTGCAGTTCCCTCCTCTGTAAACAGGGGCCGGGTAGGACCCATCTCATGGGGTTGTTATGAGGACAAAGTGGAGGATACGCAGGTGGAACACCAGCAGCTCAGGACTAGCAGGACAAGGCATACACAAGAGTTCAATAAATGTGGCTGTTACTACTATTATGATTACCGTTATCGCCATAAAGAACCAGCGCTCATTCAACAGCAATGTTCCCACAATTACTTCCGGCAACTCACTCTGTGAACCGACTGTCACAACAAGGCTGGTCCTCATTCCTCAGGGGTCCCTGATCTCATGACCTGTGAATGAGGCAGGAGGTGACCTCGCCTCTAGGGATTCTCCCCCCTTGGGGGAAAATGGGAGAGATCACACTGGCTCCTGCTGTATTCTCCAGGAAGCTGGAAATGATGGCAAAGCATTTTACAAAGTTACCAGGACGATGAACCTGAGCCGCCTCCCTCCCCGCACTGTCTCAATAAAATAAATCTTGGCCCATGGCTGGCGAGAGACCCTATATATTTACATGACGATCGTGCCTCATGATCACAGGGCTCGTGGTTGCAACAAGCAGCGTGTGGCAGGGATGACAGTGGTCCTAGGAGACTCACTATTTTCCAGCGACTTTTATTGTCCATTATATCCCAGCGTTTACAGGGCTCTGCTCCGGGCCTGGCAGGAATATTGCACACGGTGGGGCTGGCAGGCCTTAATATTCCAGTCTCGGTGCTACAGATCAGCTTTCGCATCTCATCCATCCCCCTCTCCCCAAGTCTTTGTGTGATACTGAGACCCCAGGGAGCTCTAGGGGTTCTAAAGGGAGAGGGTTGTGGGGAGGGGTCTAGGTATGCCCACCCAAGCCATCTGCTTGGTTCCAGTCTGTCGTCCCACAGAGGGGGCACTGCTAACACGGTGGCCTTCCTTGGACATGGGAGGGGCTGCAAAGTGGAGGGGTGCACGGGTACTGGAGCCATGACTACTGGCTTGTGGGGGGCTGCTTGCTATATTCTCAGGGGTTCTGTGAGACAGTTATCATGTTGGTTGCCTGCAATCAGGCATGGTAGGATATTTATTCCATGGAAATTGGCAAATGCTACAAATCAAGGCTTTGTGCAAATCCCTCTCCCTCCCACCCCACCACCCCTTGGCCTGGGGACCTATTTGTTAAACACCAGCATAGCCCAGGGAGAAGGTGACCTAGCAGGCCACTGTGAGCATCAGGAAGGACACACGGACTTCAGAGTCAGGTGTGAATCCTGACTTCCTCACACTCCACTTGTGCGTGACCTTAGATAAATGACTTTACTTTTTAAGCCTCAGCTTTCTTATCTGTAAAATGGGGACATACCTGCAATCCTAGGTTGTTGTGAGGATTACAGCACCTCACAGCAAGTTCCCTGGGTGATGCTTAGTATATAGCAGGTGCTTAATAAATGATACCTATTGTTCTTCATTGATTCAACACTTAACGAGCACCTACTCTGTACCAGGCACTGAGGGACAGGGATACAGAAAAGCCCCATGAGATGACAATTATCAAATTCTTCACATCTGGACAGTTCTTGATTGGTCTGCAGATGGATTTTTACCCACACCATCTTATGAAGCCTCAGGACAACTTTGAGAGGTGGGCCCAGCAGGATACATGCCTCTTTCTGAAATGAGGAAATAGGGGCTCAGGGCTGGACATGACTTGCCTGAGGGCCCTGCCAGGGCCTATCAAAATAGGGCTCAGTCCCAATTCCACTCCAGGCCCATGATGGCACCCATCTCTAAATTCCCAGGTTCAGCCAGGCTGGCCCCCGATGGTGCCAGGAGAGCCCAGGGCAAAGGGACTCCTGGTCTAGGATCCCGGGTTCTAGTCTAGGCTCCACGGCCTCCCTGCTCTGGGTCCTTCCCCGCCTGGGCCCGTGGTTCCCCACTGGAAGGCTGAGAGGGCTGCACTCAGGCTGCTGTTGGCCCTGATGGGTGAAGGTCTGCCTCCAGACTTCCTGGCCTGGCCGAATGTCCCTCTGTCCCCCACAGTCAGGGAGGACTCGGGCCTATAAACATCTCCAGTGCCCCAGCCGGAGCCCAGAAGAGCCAGGGCCTCTTAAGCAGAAGAGAAGAGAGCATGAGTGGGGTCTCCCGTCCACCTATTTGGGGCTTGCCAGCTCACCCTGCTGGTGGGGCTCACCCACCCATTTCGCAGATAAGGAGACTGAAGCTCAGAGAGGGGTGGCGTCACCAGCCTGGGAACTGGGATTCACCCCCTGGGCTGGCAGCCTCCAGAGCTTGTGGCTGGGGTGCCCGCCAAGCCCCTCGGTCCTGACGTCTGCAGATGGGACAGTCCTGGCCATCGGGCATCAGCCCAGAGGGGCCGAGGAGCATTTCACTGAAACAAGACAGCGAGAAAAGTACAGGCAACTCTGATGACTCAAATAACCTTTGCAACCAGGAGGTGGGCGGAAGTGGGCAGCATTTCTGGTGGGTTTCACCTCACTTCCTAGAAGGATGCGTCACCAGCTTTAGTTTAGTCAGCGCTCACCCGACCGTCAACGCGGATCCGCGCTCTGGGTGGCACGTCTCAGCTCACTTGTCCCCAGAGCAATTACCCGCTGGCAGGTGGGGGCCGTCCAGCCAAGGCGGGGGGTGGGGGGAGGGAACTCTTCTCATTTTACAGATGAGAAAACTGAGGCTCAGAAAGAGGGCAGGGGTTGGTTCAGAGACACAGAGCAGGTACCTAAGTTCAAATTCCTTTGCCAGAAGGTTAATTTTTCTCTTTGGGAAGATAGAAAAGGAAAGCTTCTGCAGCTTTCAAAAGAAAAAAAGGGAAGGAAAAAGAACTAGCAGCTGAATGGAATTGCAACAAGGCCCCTGGCCAGCCCGAAGAGGTTTCCGAAATTCTGTACAGTCTGAATTCTTGTGGGCTGAGGGGGTCACGCGATTTCCTCTGCAGAAGGCGAGTTGAAACAGTCTGACTGAGGGGGCAGAGGGAGGGGGGGGAGTGTCCACGAGATGAGGAATCATGAGTTTCTGCCTGGCTGCTCGATGACTTGCTGGATGACCACGGATGAACCCCTTGCTCTCTCAGGGCCTCAGTTTACTGATACTCATTGGCAAAGACTCTGATGCTGGGAAAGACTGAAGGAAGAAGGAGAAGAGGGCAACAGAGGATGAGATGGTTGCATGGCACCACCAATTCAATGGACATGAACTTGGGCAAACCCTGGGAGAAGGTGAGGGACAGGGAGGCCTGGCATGCTGCAGTCCATGGGCCACAAAGATTTGGACACGACTTGGTGACTGAACAACAGTTTACTACGCCCTGAGCCTTCTTCTAATGCACTTAAGTGAGGTTAATCTCCTGACCCCCTTATAGTACATAATTAGCTCCATTTTACACAAGGGGGAAACGGAGGCACAAAAAGTTAGGTGTGCTGTCCAGCATAAGTGGAAGAACTGGGGTATGAACTCAGGTACTGTGGCTCTAACCACTGAGCACAAAGCCCTCAGCCTGCAGGAGGCATATCACCAGAGTCCCTCCTGCCCTCAGGGGCTTTGCATCTGTGTCTTGGATGCCAGAAGGCAGATTTCTAGAGACCCCGAGCCATCCTTCTTAAATTGCCTGCTGCTCTCAGCTGCTACCTTGTCCACGAACTCTGATTCCTTCACTTTGCTCAGCAGCCTTTATAACCACACCCCGGGAGACCCTCAGGAAACTCCCAGGTCACAGCAGCCATTGACCCACCTCTTTGAGGCTCACTGGGGGCCCAGAGTCCGAGCAGGCATGGATGACCCTGCTCTGATGTCCATTTTGGAGTTTTACACTCAGGTCGGCCTCTGGGACCGCAGGAGGGAGACTGCCATTCAGACATCCAAGAAAGACAGAGAAAAACATCTATTCACAGCCAGACAGAACCTGCTCTTTGGAAATGATGCTACCGACGCGACAAGCAGCCCAGCTGGGCAAGAGATTCCCGAATAAGCCTGACCTGGGAACATCCACGTGGAAGGCTCAAAGGCTTGGGTGGTCACCAAGCTTATAAAATCTGTCTGGATGCTCAACCGTGAAATTCCTGAGGGAATAAGGTTCTGACCCAAAACCTGGGCTTGTCTTCCAAAACAGAATTCTTCAGACAACGGACATTTTTTGGCTTCGACAAACAGACTGCTGATCTCTGTGTCACTCGGATCTCTCCAGGAAGACGCACTCATGATGAGAACGTGCTCCCACTCCGAGCCACGTGCTGTGTCACGTGTTCGGGTCCGCCGGGTCATTCCCAGAGTGGCATTACTATCTCCATTTTGCAGATGGGGAGACTGAGGCTCACAGAGGTGCCGATTCCCACAGCTGGGAAAGGTGGAGGTTGAAATTCCTTGCCTGCCTGGGAGATGGGGATGAACCCGGCGGAGCCTGCCGTCCACATTATGAAGGGGAGCTCCAGCCAGACAAGGACGCACAGGGGGAGTTCTGCGGGGCGGGTGCATACGGAGTCTCAGGCATTGGACAGAGAATGTTTAGAGGAAGCACACACGCTTCCCTCTAAAAGTGGGGAGAACCCCTGCGGAGGGATAGGTGGAGAAGGTTGACGCAACGGCAGTCAGGACCATGCCGTCTAGGCTGCCGCAATCTAGGCTTTCCCAAGACACTGGAATCCACTAAGCGGGAATGTTGCACGGAGAATCCAGAACATCTCCCACACAGTGTTCTACCACTGCACCAACAGCAGGCAGTCATTCATCAAACACACTCACAGCCACTGCCAAGGCACTGCTCTATTCCTGGGAGCAGGAAAAACCCTGAATCCACTCATCTGAGGTCTCATGTCTCACCAGAGACCTAAGAATAACCCCCCAAAGAATCTACCAGCCCACTTCCTGTGCTTGAAAGCAGAAGGACAGGAAACTGAGGCTTGGAGCAGAGAAGTAACGGGCCCAAGGACCTTCAATCATTTGTTCAATCAACCAGCAGGTACTGGAACCAGTGTCCATCCTCAGTGGGGCTCCCCATTTAGAGAGAGAGAGAGGAGTCTCACAAGCCAACACAGCTACAAGCCAGTGTGACTGCTGCTTTGCACACCCAGAGTGTGGAAACACAAGGAAGCGTCTTGCAGTCTGCCCGAAGAATGGGGGGTTGTTTCTTCAGAAGAGGAAGCTGCTCTGAGCGGAGGAGCAGTGGGAGGGCACTCCAGGCAAGATGGCACAGCCTGTGCAAAGGCCTGGAAGCTGGATGGGCCCAGCATTAGGTGTGGGACAGAGGCCCTAACGACAGCCGTGGCCTCAGCTCTGCAAATGGGCGGGGAGGTGGGGGGAGCGACCCTGAGCGCAGAGAGCCGGTAAGGCGTGCAAAGCCAGCACCAGAACTCGGGTCTCCAGGCTCCTCTTCCAGGCTCTTTTGCACACTCTGTCACCCATGGTACCAAGTTGAGGTATGATTTTACTCAATGAGTTATGTGATGAATGAAAGCCCCCATCACAGTTCAGCAGCATCAAGCCTCCGTACGCTAACCTCCCCACCCCTGCCTTGGTCATCTCCGGTGACCGTCACAGACAGGAGGAAGGAAATGCCTACAGAATCTCCCTCTCGAGAGACCCTTCTGGGGCTGTAACTCAGGAGGGCCACGGAGTGTACATTCTGGGCTCCGAGACATGCTCTCCTATTTGCTGAGTATTCACTGAGCACCGACTGTGTGCCAGGCTCCGTGCTAGGAACCAGAAAGATTCACAAAAGATTGTTACAAACTCTCATGCAGTGTTCCCTAATTCAGAAACGGGCCCGGCTGGAAACTCTACTATTGCCCGGGAGAGGCCAAGAGAGATGAAGAGAGGCCCAGGACTTGCTTGCTCAAGATCACTTGGCCAGGAGGTGTCAGGCTGGGACGTGTCTCCGGAAACGACTGGTCACAGGGCTTTTGCCAAAAGAGATAAGAGTCCCTGGGGAAACAAAAGAGCCTGGGATCCCTCCTTCATGCCCTGCGGGCTGCCCTTTACCCACATAGCAGGCGGAGGCCACACTGGCATGCACCACCCAGAGTGGTGGGGCCCTGTCATACTGGGAGGGGCCCCTCTCCCTGACGGGGGAGCCCGGCCACGGCTGGCGGCTCGTGCAGGAAGAGGAGCGGCTCTTGGCTCTAAGCTACCTGGGCTGGTGCCACCGAAGGACTAAATGCTTGTGGCCAGCAAGTCCAGGATGCAGAGCACTGGGGTCAGCGAGCCCCTGCCCGGGTCACCTCCAGGGTTTCTCAGTCTTTACAGTTGGGGGTTATGACTCTCCTTCCTGAACTGGGGTCCTTGTGCACATCTGTCTCCTCCATGGGAATGCTGGCGGGACCCCTGGGTACCCTGGTTAACCCAATGCAAATGGCCACAGACAGTCCAGAGGACTATGGCTCAGCTATGCCCTACCCTCAGCCCTGTGCCAGGTCAGACAGCATCCCTACAAAACTCACACAGGGTCTTTGCAGACGCAACTGAATTAAGATGAGGTCACACAGGACTAGGGTGGCCCTAAATCCAATGGCTGGCATCTTTATAAGCAGAGGGAAACCTGAACTCAGAGACACACAGGGAAACGGCCACATGACGACAGAGTCAGAGATAGGAGAGGTGTGTGTATTCACCAGGGAACGCCAAGGACTGCTGGTAACCAGCAGAAGCCGGGAGCAAGGCACCCAGCAGACTCACCCTCAGAGCCTCGATAAGGAACCAACGCTGCCAACACCTTGATTTTGGACCTCTGGCCTCCAGGACTGTGAGAGAATCAGTTTTTATTGTTTCAGTCCACCCCACTGGCAGGGATTTGTCATAGCAGCTCAAGGAAACCAACACGCTCCCCGCCACCCCCACCGCCCCACAAGCACAGCTGGCCTTCCACTTGCAGCTGAGGTTCCCCGGCTTCTCCAGGCGTCGAAGACTCCTTCAGACTCGACTTCTGTTTCGGGTGCTTCAGAGGAAGTTAATTAGTGATGGGTTTCCCCCGTGGCTCAGCAGTAAAGATCTGCCCCAAGGCAGGAGATGCAGGAGACACAGGTTCCATCCTTGGGTCAGGAAGATTCCTCTGGAGGAGGAAATGGCAAACCACTCCAGTATTCTTGCCTGGGAAATCCCATGCACAGAGGAGTCTGGTGGGCTACAGAGTCATAAAGAGTCGGACACGACTGAGTGACTGAGCATGGGCCTAGGGCTTTCACAGGCCTGTAAAGATCCTCCCAAATTCTGAAGATGGACATAAGGTTGCCAGTGCTGTCTGACATCTAGAATATAATTTCTATCTGTCGTTACCATCCTGCATAAAAGGACACCCAACACAAGAAAGCAGCTGAGGCCAGGCCTGTCCTTAAGTTTCTCACGTCACCAAGGATCAGTGAGACAGCTGCACAGCCCCAGACCTGGCCTGGGTCTGGGGTTTGGGAACCAAATTCCAGCCGCTGTGCCCCTCCTGGGTGACTTTTTTAAATCCTCGCTGAGGAAAAGGGAGGCTGGCCTCCTCCACTCTCTGCTGAGTACAAAAAGGAGGTTTCTCCATCTCAGAGACTTGACAAGTATATTCCAGTTAACCTGTGGGTAATTCCAGTTAATCTCCTCTGAGGACTCGGTGATCTCCCAGCCAGAGGGCGGAGGCATTCCGGGCCAGTCAATGAGGGAGGATCAAGAGGGAAAGAAAATAAAAGAGGAAAAAGGAGGAGGGAGAAGGAGAGAGAAGCACTGACCCTTCTTGTGAAAAGAAAACCGAATTGTGAAATTATGCAACGAGCAGACATCACGGGCCGGATGACTCCAGCCTTCCTCAAAGACACCTCGTAAACCCGCGCCCAGCCTTGGAGGGAGAGGCCAGATGCCTGGCGCTGCGGGGAGTGGCTTTCGAAACATCTGGCCCCAGGGGGCGGCCCAATGACCCAGTGGAGGCCAGTCACCCTGAGCTCTGTGACCACTGCACCCACGACTACCGCGTGGTGACCAGTGAGGTGGCCAGCAGAGCCGCTGGGGATCACAAGCTGTCTGAGTTCAAGGAATGTTTCTTTTCCAGTAACTCGAGAGTGCTAATCTCATCTTAGAGATGCCCCCAACGCTGGGGAAACTTTCTGCCCCACCGTGCTGGGGTGGCCTTGCCTGGACAGTCTCAGGAGCCTTAGATGATAAGGCCAGACGTCCTCGCCTTTCCAGGGCTGGTGTCCATCTCTCCCTCCCTCCCCTTCTACACGCCCAGGCCAGGGGCAGGGTGGGCCCCAGCTCTCAGGAAGCCAGGAAACACACTCTTTTCTGGGCTAAATGCCCAGATTCCTTGAGCAGTCACAGGACACGCTTTTTCTGAGCCGATCCAAAGCCACAGGCGCAGTCTGAAAGTTTCTTTGGGCGGCGTGAACCTGCGGGCATCCAGGCACACCTGGAATTCCAGGCTGAAGGCTGGTCAGCAAGAGAGGCCCCAGCTGGCCCCCGATGGGCAGGGGGTCCACGTTGCCCCGGCGGGTGACCAAGGGCACAGAGTTGTGCTCTGCGGGCCAAGAAAACGAGGTTCCTTCATTCCGTCATCATTTGCCAGGCTTTTCTTGAGAAGCTCACAGAGCCAAGGGCTGTCTGAGGCACAAAGCAGAGAGCCTTGTCCCTCTAGAGGTGTGTGGTCAAGAGGTGGATCCAGACACAGCAGCAAACAGACGCGGCCATTTCAGACTCAATAAGTGCTATGAGGGAAACGCAGCTGAGAAGCGGGCTGGAGTGGAACAAATAAGGCTTCATGGGGTTGCTGGGACAATTAAATCAGATCGTGCAGCAAACTGCTTAGCAAATAATCAGTAGGGCAACTGAAGCCAGAAAGGGAAACGCTGGAGCAGGTGGTTGAGACTGGTGTGGTTTGGGGGCCTTACTGCCCCATGTGTCCCAGGGGGCCCCGGGAGCCCCCGGTCACCCTGCTTGACCCGAGCGGACTCCCTGCTCTTTCTTGGTGAGAAAGCCTCTGACGTCATCACGCCCCCAGGTTAGACCGCTGAAAAAGTCAAGCCTTCTAAATCACCACGCCCCTGGTCAGCCCACAAAAAACCACCCGTTCTCCACCAGCAGGTCTGTTTCAGCAGGCGATTGTCCTCCCTGAATCTAAAGCTGGGGTCCTTCACCTATCAGCTGGGAAATCTTGACCAAGTTTCATAGCCTCTCTGAGCTTCGCTTTTCATGATGTGAAAATGGGGAGGGAGCCCTCCTTAAGAAGCTCACTTGCCCTGTGTAATGAGACCGTGGAGGCAGTGTTCAGGGTGTGCGTGGCACATAGGAGGCCCACCTGCCCCGGCTACTGCCTTCCCCTGCGAAAACACAGCTCAGGGAAAGGAAGAGGGAGGAGGGAGCATGGACCTGGTCTGGGCAGCCAGGTCCAGCCCTTGGGGAGCTTGGCATCAAGAGGGTAAGGCTATGGGACTGCCCTGGTGGTCCGGTGGCTAAGACTGCACTCCCAGTGCAGGGGGCCTGGGTTCGATCCCTGGTCATGGAACTAGATCCCATGTGCCACAGCTAAGACTCGGCACAGCCCAAATAAATAATAAATAAATAGTTTTTAAAGAAAGAGGGACAGGCTAACAAGTAGAGGGGCTGGTGCTCTAACCAGAGTGGAGGGCCAGACACATCTCATGAACAGCAGGCCGAGGCTTCTCTGCTGGGTGTCTTAGGCACGATCCTCACCTCTCTGAATCTTAGTCTCCTCGGCTGAAAAATGGGTTCTGGTGATGATGAAATGAGACCCCACCCGGGCACATGAAGTCACCCAGACAGTAACTAACGCGTCAGTCCAGTCACCCTCATTCATCCCTTTAAGACAAAAATATTTAGATTGCATCCCAAGTGAGTGCTGGGCCCTGTGAGGGACCAGGGTGGGAGGGGTGCGCCCAGCCCCTTGGGACAGACTCATCTCCTCTGGAACCACCCTGGCATTACCTGGCTCTGAGAGGGGGCGTGCAAGGGCTCCTGGGCTAAGCTAGGCTCATGCTCTGTGGAAACGATGCCCAGACAGCTCCAGGGAGCAGCCAGCTCACCCTCCGGGCACCACCGACCCTTCAACGCAGCCTCACACCAAAACTGAGGCTGGCTCCTCGCTGCGTGCCACAGGGCACCTGCAAGCCAGGCCAATGACCGGGTGGGTCAGGGGGACCTCGCACCCCGGCCCACTCCCCCCACAACCCTACAACAACGTGCCACAGACAAACATTAAAGCTCAGAGCTGCTCATACGAACAGCTTTGCCTCCTCCAGACTAATCAATCAATCAATAAGGAGAGAGTCGGAATTCGATCACAGTGACGATACCACGGGCTCCCAGGAAGCGCATTAGAAAACTGGGTCTCTAGCAGATTAATGAGACCGCCTGAAAATCGGGGGAAATAAATGTATTCCCGGGCGGACACACTCCCATTAACTCCAGCTTCTCATGCCCGGAAAGGAAAAAAAAATGCAGAAATCCGGATTTAGGGGAAATAACACATCCGTGGCACTTTTTCTCCCCTTCCCAAAGCAGCTGCTGTGAGCTTTACATATTTTATCATTTATTCGCACGTTGTCCCCAGCAAGTTGATAGGCGTCGGCCTTGTTTTTCACAAGAAAGCTGTGAAAGAGGCTGAGAGTGTGGAGATGAGGGGGCCTCCCACCCCGACACCCAGCAGAGGGGCTGGGGCGGTGGGTGGGAGAGAGCCAAAGGTTCTTTTTGGGAGGAATTTCAGCAGCAGGCAGGTGAGAGGCTCTGGGAGAGCCCACACGGACAACCACACCAGCCTCCCAGTCTCCTGGCCTGAACACCCTCCATAACACCAGACCACTTGCCACACACACCACCAGAAACACTGTCCTGACTGTATCTCCCTCCTTTATCAACCTTCAAAGCTTCCAGATCAAGTCTTCATTCCAGAGCGTAGCATCCAAGGCCTCCTGACCTCTGATCCTAATCCCAGCCGACACATCGACTCCATGGAGCCTCTTATCGTTTCCTGGCACCTGGAGGTTTCACACCTCCGGCCCCTGCATATCTGGTGTCCTCCATCTAGCTCTCCCATCCCCAAACTGGTTAACCCCTATGGATCCCCAGGTGCTTCCAGGGGAGATGATCTGGGTTCAGATCCTTGCTGGGTGACTTTGGCTAAGTCACTTTACCTCTCTGAGCCTTGAGTCCACTTATAAAATGAAGCCATTTACAAGGTGAGGACTGCAAGATGACAGCACGTGTAAAGCCCTGATGCACGCTCTGTTAAAAAGAAACAGTAGCAGTAGGGGGAGAAGTTGTTTTTTTTTTTCCAAAAAGATAGCTGATAAATCTATGTAAATAATTCCACACCGTTAAGAGGAAAGAACTGGCATTTGCAGAGGAGGCACCAGGCACGTGGCATGCAGCCTCCACCTAAGCCAGGCCTTTCCCTCCCAACACGCCCCAGCCACACGCAGGGCCCCTGCTCACAGCGAAGCCACTGGGGCATCAAGAGCCCCTTCAGTCTCTGGCAGGAATTCACTACTGCTCCCTGATTCTCCTCCCTCACTCTCAAGTCTGACCCCCTACAGGCCCTGGTCTCCCCCCAGCCCCACCCCAAATCCAGGTATAGGGTCAAAGGGCAGCTCATTACCCCTTCTTCACTGAGGAGGACACTGAGGCCGGACCCATGAGGAATCACTCCCAAGACCTGGGAATCATTCCCAAGGCCCTGAAGCAGTTCAAGCCACGACAGACCATTCTTTTGAACCGGCATCCTTGGCTTTGTTGCCAAGACACAGGGGTCTCTGGGTAGGAGCCCAGAGTGCTGACACCAGGCCCCTCTTCACCTCGGCTCCAGGCTGTCCACCTCTCCCTTGCTCCCCAGGCCAGCCCCCATCCCCTCTCTGCAGCACCGTCCCACATGGGCTTCAGGGAGCCAGTCCCCAACTCAAGACCCTTCCAACACCCATGGCCCATAGGATCAAACTCTGGGTCATCACAGGACCACAGGGTCATCACCCACAGGATCAAACCCTTCTTTAAGGAATCACCTGTAGCAGGCCCACAGGGTGTAGGAGTCACAAAATTTCACCCCACAGGACAGGTTCCATCCCTCCAGCCAACCCATCTGCCCCCAACAGAGGCCTGGATTCTAGACGCAGTCTCCAAGTTTCAGCTGTCTCCATGGTAGCAGGGCCTGAGGAGCAAATTAAGGGTGTACCACTTCTTCCCCCTCTCTCTGTCACCCAGACCTTCGCTGGGCCGGGCCTTGGGTTGGGCACTGGGACCACAGAGGAAAGGGGACTTTCAGCTCTGGAGAGGCTTCGAGTCAAGGGACTGACCAGTCAGTGGGCCTGAAGGGGATAGGGGACATGCCTAGGAGGGAAGCACAGCGGGGCCTGGGGCCCAAAGCGAAACCCTAAGCAGTGTCCTGACGTCAGAGGAGCCTCCAGAAGGTGGTGAAGTTTGAGAAGCGAGAAGCAAGGCATTACAGGCCAAAAGAGCCTTGAGTTCAGCACAGCAGAGGGAGGGGGCCTGGCAAGCGGGGGGCGGCGGGGAGGGTGGGCAACTGGCATGGACAGTTCTGAACACCAATCCGCTCTGGGCTCCGTGACTGTTACCTCCTCGGCCACCCCTCACCACAGTCCCACGAGGGACTTGATTTCACAAAGATGAAGAGACAGGTTCAGCTTCATTGTGTAACAGCAAAGTCCCCCGAGATGCTGGCTCGGCCGTGTGGAATTGCGGGTGTTGGGGGGTGAAGCAGAGGCGTCTGGACTTGGAGTCCTCACTCTGCTACTTCGTCACCTTTTGAGGGGCGCTCCTGTTCTCCAGGGGGCGGCCCAGGAAAACGAACGAACCCAGGGCCACCACATGTGAAATAATCTGAAGCGAGTTCCTGGATTCTCTGAGCTTCTTCTGTTTCATCTGTATACGGAGCCAGTGACACCCGTTTCCCATGACGCGCCCAAAGCAGCCGGTGCAGGGTCAGGCATATGCAAAGACCCCCCAAATGCTGGGTCCCGCTCCTTCCCTTCCTCTGAACTCAAGGGGTGAGTTCAGGATGACCAGCCCTTCCTTATGTGTTGGGGACAGGGGCCATCCAGCTTGCCCACTTTCCTCCGGGTGGTGTCCCGGTGCAGCCTGTTGCCCCTTTCCACCTCAGCCCGGGCTCTCAGGACCCAAGGAACCATCAATCTGTGCAGAAGATTGGTTTTTTCTCTCTGTCTCTTTTTTTTCTTTCCTTTCCCCTCTAAGCAAAACTGCTTGGCGGCTGCTCCTGCCTCTGTCCCCAAGGCAGTTCCAAAGGGCCTATCTTGTCCCGCAGAAGTGATGGCGGTAATTCCGTTAATGGGAGGCAAGACGGATGGTACCCAGTGCCCAAAGTGTACAAAGCGAGCTGGAATCAGCCGCCCCCGGAGGGGAGGAAAGTGTTGCCGGAACACACCCTCCTTTGGGGCCTTATTAGGTCTTGAAAGAGCTGCCGCGCTCGCTAAAACCTGCTTTTGCCAGCAGAAGCCTCATTTTACAAATATACAACAACACAAAAACCCGTAAATGGGAAGAAAACCCTGAAGATTACGCTCCCCTGCTGCAAGAGAGGCGGCGAGCTGCCACTCAGAGCTGAAGTCTTTAGCCTCGTCGACTCTGGGTTTAAATAAATGGGCCTGAACGCCAGCTCAACCATTTTGTGAACACGGAACACAGCTCTTCCTTTGCCGTTTAAGGACTGCTTGCCTTCGGTGGGATGGGACAGCTTTGGGAACATTTTCTTTTAAAAGGCTTGATGTCCCAGATACCATAAAGCCCTATGGCCCTCGCATCAGTCCCCAGGGGAATTCACACCCATAGGCCATCATAACCACCATCAATCTCTCCCGGCTTTTCCTGCCCTGAGAATCAGTGGGATCTCAAATGCAACTTCACTGTGGACGGGGTGTCCATTTCCACAATGACCCAAACGGCTCACACTCTCCCTAGTTTGGGATCACACTGCTGAATTATCTTGGGGGCTTTGTAAATGCATACCAAGCACTTCAGTTGTGTCCACCCTATGGACCACAGCTCGCCAGGCCCCTCTGTCCATGGGATTCTCCAGGCAAGAAGACTGGAGCGGGTTGCCATGCCCTCCTCCAGGGGATCTCCCCGACCCAGGAATGCAACTGACATCTTTTATATCTCCTGCATTGGCAGGAAGTTTCTTTACCACTGGCACCACCTGGGAAGCCCAGGGGGCTTTAGTTTGTCCAAATGCAAAATGTGTATGTAGGTCAAAGCTGGGATGGACATAGCCAAGGTGAACGAGAGGCACAGCAAGTGATCTTGCAGTCAGGCTGCCTGGGGCTGAGTGACCTTGACAAGCCATGAACCTCTCTGGGCCCCCGCTTCCTCATCCCTAACACAAGGATCCCCGGCACCCACCCCACAGCCTGGGAGCCAGGAGTAAGTGCAAACCCAGCTCCCTGGGAAATGGTCACTTCTCAGTCCACTTAGAGCACTGATGCCCTTTCTAATCTCAGCACCGCTCAGACACATAGTAGGCCATTCCTACTAGAGCTGAGTGGTTTAGGGTGTGTGCTCTGTGAGTCAAAGGCCTGGGTTCAAATCCCAGCTCAGGCACAGACCTACTATGAAGCCCTTAGGCAAATGACTCAGTCTCCTTTTCCTCGTCTGTAAAATGGGACCAAAAGAACCTGCATCACGGGGTCACCAAGGGAGTCAGTGCGGTAATACCTAGTCAGGGCCTTCCTGGCGTGGCCCCAGGGACCAGTAGCCCTGAGAGGGAGCCGGTGAGAGTCCTGGGGGAGCCCGAGAGACGCTCCCACCTCCCAACTGGGAAAACCACATTCTCAAAGACACCTGAGGTAAAGTGACCCCAAGAGGCCAACCCAGGCCCCCTGGGAGAGCAAGGACATTGAACAACAAGCAGCATGTTAAATCCCCAGCAACTGCCTTCTCTGGGAGACTTCGGGGACCATCACTCCACCAGGCAGCCCAGGGACTCTGAGTCCCCAAGCCCACAGCCCCCGGTCATCTGTCTCCAACCCCTGGGCCAGTGACCTACTTCCCCCATTTCTTGTTTTCTGGTTGTTCTCCCCACAGAAGTGCCAGCTCCATCTTGTCTCTTGATCGTTATACATCTTAGGTCAGTGTCCAGATCTGTGGAATCGATGAATAACCAAGCAAAGCAAGAAAGGGATGAACTCCCTGGGGAGGGTGGCTCTGGGCTGAGGGACTTCCAAAGTGTCCCAACATGGAGAGGTGCTCCCAAGGGTCACAGGTGCCACCAAGATGCAGTCCTTGCCCCACAGTGCCATGAATTACCAATACAAAAACAGCCACCTACTGCTGAATGCCCATTTTGTATATGGGGTCACAAAAACCCCTCCAAGACAGGAACTAAAATTACCCCTTGATTTGCAGTGAGAAAACCGAGGCCCCAGTGGGAAGCGACAAGCCAAGGAGACACGGTGAGCAAGAGGCAGAGGTGTGACTTGCATCCCAGTGTGTTTAACCCACCTTCTCCCGCCTTCATCTCCGATCCTAAGAGTAGCCCCAGGGCTGGCTGGATCCTGGAGGAAAAGAGATGGAGCTGCAGCTTCAGGACGGCTCCCTGCCAAGAAGGGTGACTTCCCAGAGGCAGGAGCCTGCAGACAGCAGCCGCTGGGGTCCAGCTCCCTGCCCGTCCCATGCACACACAGCGGTGGGGGCAGTGTCCCAGCCAGGCAGTGACCCAGCCACCCAGCCGTGGCTGGGACTGTGTGCAGAGCAGTGGTTTGAGGGGTCATCTGGGCTTGGGTTCAAATCTATTTTCAAACCAAGTGGCTTACAGCTTTGTACTGATGGCTTCGTTCTCTGAATCTTTCAGTTATCCTCATCAGGAAAATCGGGGGAGCCTACAATTGTTGCAAAGGTTAACTAAGGCATCACAGATAAAGCAGGTGGTCAGATCACCAGTCCACAGTAGGTACTGAATACTAAGTATTAGTTAACTTTCCTGAGCCTCCCTCATTCATGTTTTTGGGAGTGGCCAGACAGACGTCCTGAAGCTGCATGCCCCCACCTCACCGTGATTCCAGGGCTGGGAACAGCGTGGGTGGCCAGTGGACTCGAGTGCCCAGCCCCCTCTGATCTCCGGGGCACCACCTGCTTGGCGTTGTTCCCGAGGAAGCAGGTCAGCAACCTTATCATTTGATTTCTGACCCTTGTCACTCAGGAAGTTAGAGGGGATGGGTCTGTCAATGCAGGAACATCCGGCAACGACAGAAGGGATTACAGCAGGGAGGGGGGCATTTCCGAGGGGGCCCATGATCACAAAGTGTCCTTCTTGAGAGGCCCAGGGTGAGGAGGGAGGCCAGCAGGCCACCGGACAGCAGTCACATCCGGGGCCAGCGGTCTGCAGAAGGTACCTGCAGCAGAACTTTCCCTTCCAGTAAGACTGGTCTCAGTCCTGGGCCGAGACCCGACACAGGGACCTTGTTCTTTCTGAAAGGTTACAGTCCTCCCATCAGCGCCAGATTCATGGGCAAGTGGCCACATCGTCGCATCTGGCCCTGTCCTCAGCAGGAAGCCCCTTGCTTGGGGTTTCATGCTCTGTGTTCACTCTCTTGAAAGCCCACTTTATCTTTGAACTTGCATTTTCTAAGTGAAGCCTGTGGAACAATGCTGCACGTGCTGGGGGTGTGGAGCTTCAGCTTGGAGAGTTGGAGTGGTCCTGCCTTGCCCAGGATCACAGCTGCCTGCTCCCATCCTCCCGCCCCCCAACTCCCAGTAACTTCTGACATTCTCCACTCTTGACAGGGGTCTGGGTGCAGGCATGGCAAGGGGTGCGGTCAGGTGCATCTGCCTGCCGAGCCATAGGGTAGGGCCAGTGGCATCTGCTAGGATCCATATTCGCCCTGTGAGGGTCCCTGTGCCAAGGTATCATGGCATTAAACAGCAAATTAAAAACATCACAGCAGGTGGGGAGAGAGACTGAAAAGGGAAGGAAAAAGCTTTCTTCCTGCTTTCTGAACAAGGAGACCTACATTTTCATTTTGTACGGGGCCCCCAAATTACATAGCTGGCCCTGCCTTCCATTTGCTTACTGCCTCTTGGGGACATCCCTGGGCCTTGGCAGAGCTAGAAGACACCGCTGCCAGGTCTAAGGCCATCACTGCCTAAGGAGCTTCTTAGAACAAGGTCCCCACCCCTTACCCACCCTGCCTCCCGGTCTTGTCCTTTGAAGTCCCATCCTTAGTCACTTATGGTTGTCTTGTGGACCAGGGTGGGGAGGTGACGATCAACTAGATCACAGGGCAGGACCGCTGGCAGCACCGTCAGGTGGGGAGGGCCAGTCCAGCAAAGGGGCAGGGAGGGTGTGGAGGGAAGAGCTGGCATAGGCAGGATGCCTCCCAAAGGCAGGGGCATGGGGTTGGCTCTGGGAGGTGGGCAGGGGCCCCTCCTCTGTAAGGCAAGGACCCCCTCACTCACCTCCTGGGGCTACTGGAGACTGAAGGGGCTCCCTTGCTGGAGGGGTGTCCTTGGCCAGTCGGTGAGGACAGTGCAGGGAGTGGGAACAGCAGAGGCAAAGACACTAAAGCAGGACAGTCAGCGGGGACCTCCCCAAATGACTGCAAAGCCAACAGAGAACAAAAACAAGGTGGAGGCCGTAGCCTGAGCCCCTAGCGCACGCCAGCTCCAGGCTGCAGGGGCCTCATCCTGGGGTAGATATTTACTCCTGGGGTTTCTATTCCCACTTGACCTCTTACAGACATCCCCTTCCTTTCTACAGTTTGTAAAGTCCAGTTGGTACCGAGCCTGGGGTCAACCAGGCTTTTCTGACACGACTCGTCACCGAGAGAGCGGAATTCACAGAAGCAAAGAGCTCAGACTACACCATTGAGGTACCCCCAGCTGTGTGCCCTGGGGCAGATCTGACCTACCCTGGGTCTCAGTTTCTCATTTGTAACTTGGGGTTAATAAAAGTCCCATCCTGGAGGGGGTTGCTGTGAGGGGTAAGTGAGGTGATGTGCGTGCAGGACGCAGCACACAGCCAGCACCATGGCCGTGAAACCCCAGATCACTCAATGAGAAATCTGAGCATCGCACACGCTTCTCGGGACCGGGCAAGTCTGCTCCCTCCTTCCTAGCATCTGCCACGACTCTGCTCCGAGACTGCTCTCTCCCCCCATTGTCATGTCACATCAGTCCATAAATATTTAAACAACATGTCATCAGATTATTATAACATATGATCTATAGCACTGATGTGCTGCAGTTCTGCGCATTTGGGCTTCATTTTCAGAATATCGAGACATAAAATATTTATGTATTTAGCCAACCACGAGATCTCACATTCTGTCTCAGAACGCTGGGTGGTGGCAAGACGTTGAACTGAGACGTCACGTGTGAAGGGGATGCCTTGTTCTCACGCTGGTTCCTGGGGCCTCTGGATTGTTTCTGGTTCATTCCGGGGATGTCACTGTGTGGCCTGTGAATGGTGGCTGGCCAGGTTTATCACAGCAAGCGGAGGGCCGGGACTGAAGAAAGGCCTCATGAGATGGGCCTAGAGTTCAAACCCCTTGAATGCTGTCATGTCCCTTTCTGGATCTTCACAGGTCTGCGCATAGTAGGTGCTCTACAAATGTCCACTGGGATGTAAGTTAATTCACCTGCTGCCCACAGAACCGCCCGATGGGCTGGCACCCAGCAGGGATTCAGTTATAACTGCTCCCCTGTTTCATTCCCCGCCCCCTGCAAGTGCCCAGCATCAGGCTCAGCCTGCAGTAGGATCCACTGAATGTTGCTGGATCAACAGCAATTGAAGGAATAAATGCGTAACCAGATAAATCACTTAATTAGCTAATAAATGAATGAGGGATAATGACTCCCTGTCTGCTGGTCCGAATTATACTGTGTAAGACCCACCTCCTGAGAAATAAAAGCTCTCCAGTAACACGTAGTGGGTAGGCAAAGGGGTTTTTCTGGGTAATTAAATATCTCGATTGCTAACATTAGCACATCACAGTGACCATATGTCCCGGAATTTTCAGCGCTGTGCAGTTTCAAAGATGCCACCCCCTAAGCCATGCTAGCATCCAGGAACTTCTCACACACCATCAACCAAACACCTTCTTCCAAACTGCCTCTTCTGTCCCCAAATGTCACTAAAATGCTTTCACAGACCACTGCCATCTTGGGTGTTTGGAAACAGTGGTCATGTGTCCAACCTATAGACGATTGACGCCTGATGTCCCAGGAGATCATAAAAATATTCGCAAATGAAAGTTGTTGGCTTAGAGTACAAGTATTTTCTTTGTGTGTTTTCCAAATGTCGTTCTGTCACCATCGAGAACGGGCAGGCCCCACCTTTGTCCCCAGCCTCTGGCACAAAAACCCAGTCCTCATTTCCTCTTGGGTTGGCTGAGGAGGTTGGCATTTAAAACAAACACAAAAGGCCACTAAAATTCCTGGGGGAGACGAACAAAGGAAATGCACACATACTGAGTCAGGCACTCCAAGTCCACGCTTGAGATCGTGGTGTAACTAAATCCAGCTAGACTTGGCTGGACCCGCCAAACACATGGGGTGGGCTTCCAGTCTGTCTGTCATGTGGTGCCCAGTGGTCCTGCCATCGGGGCACCCACCCTGGTGGCTCACCAAGGCCACACCAAGCTAGGGAACTGTCTCCTTTTTCAACCAAGGGTTCTTTGCTTTCTGGACGGGGGCAGAATCGGGGCTCCTGTTCATTCGCTGCATAGCAAATGTCTGTGCCCAAGGTGCTTGGGAGAGTTAATCTCTACCCCTTTCCCAAGAAGCCCCCAAAAGGTATGTCCTCTAAAAAAATAAGTGTGCCTGACAGAAAACACAGCTTTAAGACATGGTGCCCACCCAATCCTACCCAAAGCCCCTCCTCTACAGACTATCTGCAGAATTGGAGCCACCTCTGCAGAAAAGGGGCAGAGGAAGGAGAACAGGCCCCCCAGCAACTCTGGGCAGGAACCTCTGTGTTTAGCTTTCTCCTTCTTGGAATAATCCAAGGATGAGTCTTTCTGTAAGAAACCTCTGCACAGGGAGGCTCTGTCACACACAACTCAGCCCTTTGCTGCCCACTGGGAGGAATGAAGAGGGGTCCCTAAAGCCAGTCAACTTTGCCACCAGCTCGGTAACTCTATATAAACATTCTTTTTTTTTTTTTTTTGGCTGTGTGGGCTCTTCCTTGTGGTACACAAGCTCTCAAGTTGTGGGCTCTCGAGTAGGGGTGTGGGGGCTTAGCTGCCCCATGGCATAAGATCCCACAGAGCCAGGGATTGAACCCACGCCCCCTGCATTGGAAGGCAGATTCTTAAGCTCTGCACCACCAGGGAAGTCCCTAAACATTCTTCAAGGATTCTGCCACTCACACACTTAAAACTCTCCATGCATTAACAAAAGTTAATTGAGCATCTGCTACTGCTAGGCGCAGTGCTGGACACTGAGGTGCAGCTGCGGCCCACAGACCAAGTCGTATCCACACGGAGTCACGGTCCATTCTGGGAGGCAGGTAACAAACACGGTGCCCGGGGCGGGTAGGGGCCTTGAAATAAAGCCAGTCCAGGGAATGGAGAGCCATGGACATGGGATTCATCCTGACAGGGTGGGGACGGTGGGTCTCCTTGGAGAAGTGACTTTTTCAGTGTCCTGCTGAAGACTAGGAGCAAGTCATGGGAATATTAGGAGGAAAAGGGTTTCATGAAGCCAGGACAGCAAGTGCAAAGGCCCTGAGGTAGGAGTTCGCTTGGCATGTTTGAGGAAGAGTAGGGAGGCTGTGTGGCTGGGGCAGAGTGAATGAGGGGGACATTGGTGAAGAGTAAGGCTGCAGAAGTAGCAGGGACCCCCCTGCTCTTGCATTGAAGACCAAACCTCACAGATGCCGGGGGACTTGGCTCCGGGGGACTTCCTCTCCTACTATTTGCCTCTTGGTTCATACTCTTCCTTCCTGCTGCCCAGAGGCCCTCTCCAATGCCCTGGGCCTAGCCACTAACTCACAGCCCAAACAACGGGCACTTCCAGACGGCAGCCTTCAGACCAGGCCACACATACACAGGCTTCTCACAACACGAAGGCTGATGGTGATTAGAACCACGTAGCCTGGATTCTGTTTCTTTGTCCATCAGATGGGCATAACGGTACCCGAGTCACAGAACCGCAGGAGGATGAAGTGAGTTAATCCACATAAAGGGTTACAGCAGAATGTAACATGTAGTGAGTGTCTGGGACAAAGGCTCTATTGAAGGACTCACAGGCTGAGGAAGTGGCAGGAAGTTCCTGGCTTTGCACAGCCTGGGGTCTGCCCACAAGCCTGGACCCCAGTCAGCTCCCAGCTCCCCGTCCCACGGCCCCACCCACCCACCCACCCTCAGTTTTACCCGCCCTTTATCTCAGCCTCCTCAGGCCTCCAGGCCTCGACATCCTGCTGGCAAACCTCATGTCTCCCTCAAGGCTGGGGAGCCCCTCCCTCCTGGAAGCTCCCCTCCGCCCATTTCCCCAGATAGTGAGTCCCAAAGGGTGCCTGCTGCAAACTGTTCACAAGCACCCACAGTGGGGTCATGACGCAACTTCTGTCCCTACCAGGTGGCGAGAAGCCCAGGGGCGGGGCCGTTCGAGGGTCTCGACGCCAGCTCCCAGGGTTAACACTTGACCCAGAATGTCAGGACGTATTTCTTCAGTGAATGAGTGGACAGATGACCACACAGCAGCCAGCAAGGGCGTATCTGGTTAACAAAATGGAGTCCACTCAACCCACACAACAGTGAGCGGTCTGTTTCCATATCGAACTTTTCACCCTAGCCTGGGCCCAGGTGCGATGACCATAGCCATGGCCTGAAAGCTTAGAGAGTGATCTGATTTCAGCCACAGAACCACCACAGCCTGTGTGGGAGACCTTAGGCTGGTCGTAGCCTCTCTCTGAGCCTCATTCTCCCCATCTGTAAAATGAGAGGCTTTTAAGCTTTTACTTTTAAGCATCAGAAACTTTCCTTATAAAAATGTTTTTCCACATAAAGTTAACCATTTGAAAATTAAAACTTAAGGGGCATTTAATACATTCCTAATGTTGTGTAACCACAATCTCTCCCTAACTCCAAAATACCTTCATCACCCCAAAAGGAAATCCGGTATCCATTAAGCAGTTTCTCCCCATTCTTCCTGGCCCCCCATACCACCAATCTGCTTTCTGTCTCTAAGGATTTATAGATTCTGAATATTTCATATAAGAACCTTCTCTTATTAAAATGATGCCTGAGCAAAACCTCCTTATATCAAACAGGTAAGACGAGTTGGGTTGCCCCCTCCCCCTTCAGGGAGGTGATGTCCCTCATCCTTAGTGGCCTCTCAGGGGAAGCTCTGATCCCAGGACCTTCCTTTTCAGAATTCTAATCCTAAACTTGGATTTCTAAGGCAAATCACCCCAAACAGTGCCCCAGAATCAAGAGCCTGGCTCCTGGTGTTACTGGCCTATTTGCCAGATGAGAAAGTAGAGGCTGGGCCCATGTGAAGCCCTAGCCTGAGGCGACTGCTGGGGAGGTATGGGATTCAGAGATCTCCAGAGCCCGCTGAGGCCCTTCCCTCACCACAAACACCATGGCAGGGTCTCGGATGTGAAGAGCTGGACAAAGGAACACAGAAGCCACCTCAGGAAGGTGGCCAGTCCCGAGGGACAAAATCTCTCCTCTCAGAGAAGACAATCCAGCTTGAGGGAACTCCAGGGGCTTAAATGAAGTGAAGTGAAAATCACTCAGTCATGTCGACTCTTTGTGACCCCATGGACTGTAGAGTCCATGGAATTCTCCAGGCCAGAATACTGGAGTGGGTAGCCTTTCCCTTCTCCAGGGGATCTTCCCAACCCAGGGTTCGAACCCAGGTCTCCTGCATTGCGGGCGGATTCTTTATCAGCTGAACCACAAGGGAAGCTTAAGAGAGGGCGCCAAACATGCAGACTCCCTCAGCCCTCGCTGCGCAGACCCTCTGTGAGGACCCTGCTGGCAGAGAGGGCCACCTGCTCACTTCCAACCGAGAACAACCTGTCCCGGCCCAGGTCTATGACAGCTGCTCTGTCCGCACAGACCTCTGACGGGGCTGACACTGTGTAAATAATTAACAAAACATATGCCTCGCTTAATAACACACCGAGGCTGACACAGCTCTCCGGGCCTCCCAAGACCCTCCAACTCCAAGAGGACACACCAAAAACTTATAAGGTTCACTTTCCTCGCCATGGTGGGACAGAGGAGGGGCGGTAGGTAGACAAGAAAGCCAAATACCGATTTCAAAACATTTCCCTGAGATGCCCAGGGCCACCCTGACATTTAAATCCTGTGTCTTTCCAAATTGTCACTGTCTCCCCCACAATCTATTTTGAGGGTCATGGTCAGAGAAAAGTGCTTCATCGGCACCTGGAGGGGCCCCCCTGACAACCTCCCTTTCAGCCTTGTTTCAAGTCTCAAGATATAGGGGCACTGAAAATGTTTCTGACAAAGAGATGACCTTCCCTCCCCTGTGACCCTGGGCAGGTCCTTGGTAATTAAACAGTTCCTAGTCTCTCATTAAACACTTACGAGATGTTACCCACATGCCGTGCATATTGTACACATTATTTTAGTTCTTCCCTCACATTTTATGAGGTCATAACACCATCCCTGTTTTCTGGATGAGGAAACTGAGGCCCCCCAGAGGTGACTGACTTCACAAGTGGCAGGTCTGAGCCTCCCACCTCACTCATTGGGTGCCAAAGCTCATATTTGTAATGTGATTGTGAGTGAGTGCCCTCCTCTCCCTGGGCCTCAGTTTCTGTTCTGTAAAATGGGCACACAGGTCTTCTCTGGATGGCAAGCCTACTGAATTCCTCATGTGCAGCCTAAACTGATCAGAGCCAAAGTTCGTTTATAAAGTAACAGTGTCCCCTGGCAGGGCTTCCCTTGTGGCTCAGCTGGTAAAGAATCTGCCTGCAATGCGGGAGACCTGGGTTCAATCCCTGGGTTGGGACGATCCCCTGGAGAAGGGAAAGGCTACCCACTCCAGTATTCTGGCCTGGAGAATTCCATGGACTCTACAGTCCATGGGGTCACAAAGAGTCAGACACAACTGAGGCAGGTCTCTTCCCGACAATCCCCAGTATCCAAGACTTTGAGGACAACCAGGAACCAGAGAGGGACTAAACACTAGTGGCCTCAACTTCAACTCAGGGGCCTCGAGAAGTTCTCCTTAAATAAGCACTGTCCCTTCCCCCAGCCCAGTTCTGAAGTGTGAGGGTTAAACAACTCCAAGGAAACACAGAGTCTGCAGGCTCTCAATGGCCGCCTCCCTCCCCCTTCCCTTGTCGAATTCCTTCACACTCTATGGAATTCCTACATAAAGCCCCTTTTTCTTTTCTGTGAGGTCACCATCACGCAGATGTCTAAGAAAGAGAAAGACCGGCTCCACGCGGATCAAGGCCGTTGGAACTGAATGCCTTTCAGATCCCAGCTGGCCACCTTTCAATTCGTCAGGCGCGTCACTCGCCCCCCACCGCACCCCCCACACAGAGCCAGCTACAGCGCCAAGTCGGTTTGGGGTGCAGTGATCCTGCAGTAGACGCCAAGAAGGCGTGGCTCGGAGACCTGGCCTTTGCCACCAGACCACCAGAGAAGCGGTCTGTGGAAAAATCCAGAACTGGAGACAACAGCAGAGGTTGTGTATGAGGGTCTGTTTCCACACAAGCAAGTCTTGTTAGAGGGACAGATGTCAAAACGCTAGATCACTCTGCAAGTCAAAGTTCCCAAACTGAACGTCACAGGAAATTACACCACCAACCGATTTGCCCCAGTGTCTGCTTCTGTCTGGATGTCAAGTCAGAGGAGGCCATCGGCTTAATTCAGTTTGGGCCAAAGGAAGGGATTGTATGGATGTCACCCAGATCAGGCAGGGATGGATGAAGCCATTGGCCTGATTTTTTCCTCTTTAAACTAACATTTTCCCAAAGACTATCTTGTCACTACCCAAGAGTCAGAAGTGAGAAAATGGCCAAGTACCAAAAAGCCACTGAGGGTCTTTGGCCAAGGTGGGCCATGAATCGCCCCACTCATTTCAAACCAATTTCACAAACACTCAGACAACTCCTCATTCCACGAGCACCCTCTCCCCAGAGCTCCAAGTTCTGACCACCATCCGAAGAGATGGCCAAGGCAAGGCCCGTGGCATGGGCAAAACCGCTTCCTAAGAATGACATCAGCAAAAAAAAAAAAGAGAGAGAGAGAGATAAAAATGTAGAAAGAAGGACTATTTTTACCTCCCTAAATCACAGGCCAGACGGGAGAGAAATCCACCATGCCAGAAATGTGGCTGGGCCTTCGCACAAGATCTATTATTTCACACCTTAAATTAACGCATCTCAAGGCAATTTGCAAATGTTCATCAATTTGCAGAACACACTCAGAAGGGAGAGAGATACCTTTTCTTTTCAATACCAAAGGACATGCACGGGGGCACCCTACACCCCAAACCACACAGATCTTCGCACACAGCATTCCATTCTAGTACAGTGTCATATAAACCGTGATGTAAATTGGAAATGAACTGGGAAAAGAGACAGGCATGGGACTGAAAGGGCAAGTGACAAGAAGCCTACGTAGAAATGATGCTGTTGTAGGATGTTCAGAATTGAGAGTCAGGCCCCACAGAGGTAACTCGCCATCACCAGGGGTCAGCATGCCAGGCTCTTCCTGAGGGCAGTGTCCTAGCTTGCTTCCTCCCCACACAAGACTGGAGGTGCCAACCCATATTTAATCTCGGATGACTCACCAGGGCCCTCCACTCTCCACCCTCCAGCTTGCTGGCTTGGTCCGACCCGAGAAGGGGAAGGGAATACTCTTCTCTTTTTGACAATTGTTTTGACACTTCCCTTCTGAAACCAATTTTTGGCACTTCCAGAGGAAAGAAGAAATGTGAACTGTGGCCCTTCCTATCTGATAGCACTGGCCCTGGGCGTTGGTCACCTGCACCAGAGGGGCCGGAGGGGAGGAGCAAGGATGGCAGTGGCCTCAGGAAGACCTCTCCCAGGAGTCTGGAGCCCAGCAAGCAACCACAGAAGGACAAAGGCAGACAGACCTGGTTTAAAGTTAAGAACCTCAACTCTGCAATCAGAGATGTGGGTTTGGATCCTGACTTTGCCATTTGCCAGTCGATGACTTTGCCCAAGTTACTTATCTTCCTCTCTGAAGGATCAGAATAACAACCCCAAACCTTTACACTGCGCCAGACACGTGGTACACAGCCACTGTGACTTTCTAGGTTCAGTGAGAAGATGAAGGGCTCTGCTCAGTCAAGCTTGGGTTCAAATTCAAGGTCAACAGCATATCAGCATGGAATCTTCTGTAAGCTGTTTAATCTCTCTGTGCCCTAGTGCCCTCATCTGTAAAACAAGCATCATTGATTGTTCCCATTTCATGGTGTTGGTGAGTGGACTGAATGAAATAAGGCACTTAAAGCTTTTAGGCCCATGCTCAGCACATAGAATACCCTTAATAAACGGTGGCCATTAGCCACGGTGCGTAACTTTCATAAAATTATGCACATCATTTCATCACTGAGCCTCAGTTTTCTCATCTGTAAAATGGAGATAATAACCCCTACCTCACAGTGAATACTAAGCGTATGTACGTTAAAGCACTCAGCACCTGGTCCAGTGGAAACAGGATGGGCTTGAAGTCAGGCAGGGGACAGGATTCTGCCTCTACCTCCTCTCTGTGGTCCCAGGACATGGCTTGAGCTCTCAGAGCCTTAATTTCCTTGTGCATTAAAGCCAGAATTGTGCTCCACAGCCTAATTTTTGGAAGGATTATGGTGCCCAGAACAGTGTCCAGCACACACTTCATAAATGTGACTCCCCTTCCCATGCTTTCTTGTTTGAAACGTCCAGAAGTGCCATTTGGCAAAGCCAGGAGGAGCTCCATTTCTTCAAACCTGAGCGGCCCTCTACCCATACCAACCTGGGCTGCTGCTTAAGTCTGAGACTTTATTTTGTGGAGGTAGAAACTACTTTTTAGTCATTTCCGAAGTAGACGGGACGGCAGAGGCTGACAAACCACAGGGACCATTTTAAATCCTGGGCCTTTCTTCTGGGAAGTTAGGCAAGAACCTTCCCAAATGTTTGCCCGTGGGGCTCTCTGCCAGCGAGTGACTCATCCACAGCTCCCCACAGGCATATTTTATTTGGGGGTGGGGGATCGGGGGAGGGCCTGGCCTTGCTGGGGGAAGGGGAGGCCGCTTTTCCAGCACACCCAGAGGTGGGTTTTGTTTTTCATTTTTTAGAACAAAAAAGAAAAAGAATGTGGGTCGTTTTTGTTTCCTTCCAGGTTTTGTTTGCTAAAAGAAGACGTCCAAAGTTCACTCGGTAAGCTGCAGCGTGGGGAACAGGCGCTTTCGGCAGGCTCTGCATCCCTTTCAATGAAATTCTTCTTCCATTAACGCCACGGCTTTTAAATGTGCCTCCAAGGTTCGCCTGCGCACACACTGAGCTCCTAAGACGACATGTTCCCCTCAGAAAGGCAAGCCGAATTTTGACACTCCAGAGGAACTAGGGAGCTCCAGTTTTTAAAGTTTGCCTTAAAGCAGTTAAGACTTTCGACTGCAGAGATTTTCAACATTTATAAAGCACACACAGAAAACCTGTCAATCAAAACTTCAAGGACAGACCTCAGAAGACTGTGTCCCAAGCCTGCTATGATCAATTTGTCACCATCTGAGGGGCTACCTCCTGGAGCCCAGGCTCCATACAAATAAATTAGATGAAGATCTATCTACTTAGCAAGGCAGGCAGAGAGAGACCCCCACATACACAGACAAGTATCCCGGGACCCCTGGTCTCCCCACTGGTCTCCCCAGGGTCAGCTGCACCCCAGGCCTGAGGAAAGGGTTAAAATGCACCAGGGCCAGAGAGGGGAGAGAAGCCAGGGGACCCAGAAGAGTATTTAGGAAAATTGAACACAAGTCCTCCAGTGCCAGGCCAAGAGGCTCCAGCTCCGTCTGGAGCCCCAGGGAAGGTCCTGCCAGTGGCCCTGCCCAGGCCGGGCTGGGCTGTGACATCTGACCCCTTCCTCTCATTCACCAGAGATGGCCCAGCACCCACTGGGTGCCCAGGCCAGGCATACTTCTCTCCATGCGTTCCCTGGCATGGGAGCCAGAGGCAGGCACATCAGGGCACTAGGCCTGGTGGGCGCAAAGGGGGCCCTCGGCCTCTACAGTAAACATACACACTCCTGTACACAAGTTACACCCTCACATCCACATATGTACGCTATTGTCCTCAAAGGCTCATAAACACGCACACAAATCACTTGCGAACACTCACACGTGTGCGCGCACGCACATACCCCCCAGAATCCACACATTCTCGGTCACAAAAATGAGATCTCACATGAAGCGCCTGGCACATAGTAAACACTCAATAAATGGGTTAAGTGGGAGCCGGGCCCACTTCCCACGCACTCACTCACACCAAACCCCACGACCCCGACGCTCCGTGGTGCACACGCACCAACTCGGCCACAGGCACGCGCACACTCCCGCGAGCACACCCAGAGTGGCACAGGGACACGCCGCCCACGCGCGCTCGGACGCACGGCCTGGGACACACTCAAGACTCGCACGCTCACGCTCGCCCCGACCTCCCGCGTGCACACCCGCTCGCTCTCCCCCGCGGAGCCTCGGGCGCGCGTGCGGGCACGCGCACCTCCCTCGGCCCGTGTGGGTGACGGCCCCGCGGCCCGGCCCCCGCCCCTTCCCCGGCCCGATCCGGCTGGGCCCCGGGCCCCAGGCCACTCACCGGCTCGCGGGCGGGCTCGGCTGCCGGCGGGAGGACCGGCGCGCGGACCGGCGGGCGGCCGGCGGGAGCGGTGGGTCCCACACGAGTTGGTAGCGCCGCGGCCGCACGCTCGTCCGTTGGGTTCCGCCGCCTCCTGCGCGGGCCCGCGCGCGCGCTCCCGCCCCTCCCCGCCGCGGGACCGCGCCACCCCCTGTGCTCGTGCGCGCTGCCGCCACGCAGGCTTGGGGGCGCGCCGGGCGGCGCCCTCTCCACGGCCGGGGTAGCCTAGGAACCCCTCCCCATTTCAAAGCTGGGGAAACTGAGGCCCAGACTCTCACTGTGAGTCGGGCCCAGCGTCTCCCCTTCTTCTCAGACTCTAGACACTTAGGGTTAGGGTTCGTAGTCAGTCAGCCCCGTGGACCCTCCCATGCATCTTTGGGTACCCACCACTTAACATTGCTCAGTCACAGCCCTGGTCCTATTGAAACTGGCTAATCAACAAGCACTTATTTCACGCCTGCTGAACGCGGGCACTAAAGGAGGCTCCAAGGGTGTCTCCATGTGGTGAAGATGCTGCTCTCTGCCCTCAGAGGGCCAAGGTCTCCTCATCTGTAGCTCCCCACTTCCATGGACCCCCCAAACCAGTAAAGGTCAGTGTGCAAAGTTTTCTGGAAGAAGTGAGATGCTATTAATGAATGCCTAACACCCACTCTGAGGAGACAGGAGTCCGCATGGGGGCCCAAGGGCAGCAGCTCAGTTCCCTGCTTCGCTTCCTTGGAGGACCCCACCCCACAAAGTTGGCCCGAACAGTTCCTGTTTCCACACTCTGGGCTTTTCCTCCACATGCAAAACTGTGCTGTGTCCCCCAGGAGGGCAGGAACCAAGGCCTGATACTGGCTGCCTGCCAGCTGCCCAGCTTGGTCGCTGTGCTGGGCACCAGAGGATGACCACTGGGCCTGTTTGCCCAGTGAGTGAGCAGGTTTCATCCGGCTGGAATCTCTGACAACAACTGAACACCCACTGTGCGCTGGACTGAGGGCTGCACACTTCGCCAGCCTGGTGCTGTTCAATCCCACAGCCATTATTTGAAGGAGGCTTGGTGCTGCTTTCGTGCCCATTTTACAGATGGGGTAAATGAGGCCTGGAACTGAAGTTTACGTGTGTGTCTAGTTGTGTCCGACTCTGTGACCCCATGGCCTGTAGCCCACCAGGCTCTTCTATCCATGGGATTCTCCAAGCAAGAATACTGGTGTGGGTTGCCTCTTCCTACCCTAGGAGATCTTCCTCACCCAGGGATCAAACCTATGCTTCTTGTGTCTTCTGCATTGGCTTCTCCGGCACTGAGCCACCTGGGAAATCAGAACTGAAGCTGAGAGAAGCAAATTCCCTTTTCCATAGTCACCCAGCTGATAAGTGGTTGAGCTGGAAACTGGACTGTAGACGGTCTGAGTCCAGTGTCTGCAGGCCCAATCTAGCAGCATACCTCGGTGCTGCTGATACTAGAAGGGACAGCAGTCAGTCGGTCCAGAGGAACCAGCCCTTCCACAAGCCGACAGCAATAAGTGGATCATTCTACAGATTGGTTAGCTGTTAGCTGGGGATCTGTCTACAGCCTTACCTCACATGATATACTTCACAGTAAGTGTCAGGTAGATTAAAGAGTTAAATATAAAAAATAAATGTTGCATAAAACAGTAGAAAGTATTAGAAGTTCTGAGACAATATGCTATGCTATGCTATGCTAAGTCACTTCAGTCGTGTCCGACTCTGTGTGACCCCATAGACGGTAGCCCATCAGGCTCCCCCATCCCTGGGATTCTCCAGGCAAGAACACTGGAGCGGGTCTGAGACAATATAGGGCAGTCTTACTAGTAGGTGGGTGATTTTGGCTATATTTGTGCAGCAAATATTCATTCATTCACAACACATATCGCCCAGTGCCTTCTATGGGTCAGATGCTATTCTAGGCACTGGGATACTGTGATAAAGAAAATATAACCCGGACTGTCATGGGGCTTCAGTCTAGGGGTGAAGGGTAGGGAAGAAAGGAAAGTGTCTGGCATGGGAAGAAAAATAGGTTTGGTGGAAAAAATAAAGCAGGGAAGGGGGAGGAGAGCCCCCCAGGGGTGCTTTCTCATAGAGAGTACTGGGAGAAGGCCTCTTTGATGAGGTGACATTTGAATGGAGGTTTGCATGAGGGAGTGAGGAAAACGGTCCTCTGTGTAGGACAGGCCCCATGTTCCAAGGACCATGCTAGTCAGCTACAGAGCAAGACCCTGAAATTCCTCTTTGAAGGAAACTGAGAGTAGCACCAGACCTCTGAGAAAAGAAGCTCTGAGGGGACTTCCCTGGTGGTCCAGTGGTCAAGAATCCACCTTTCAATGCTGGGGACACAGATTTGATCTCTGGTCAGGGAACTGAGATCCTGCATGCAGCTGAGTCCAGGCACAGAAACTACGGAGCCTACACAACACAAGTGAGGATCCCACGGGCTGCAGCCAAGACCAGATGCAGCCAAAAAAAAAGTCTTATTAAAGAGAAAAAGAAGCACCCCACACATATATGTGTAAGAATCTACCATTTGTAAAGTCTGTTCCCATCCTCACAGAGCCCCTGTAACAGATACTCCCAATGTCCTCATTTGCCAGTTAGGAAGCTGAGGCTCAGAGAGGTAAAGACATGGGCTGTAGGTCACACAGCCAGCCGCCAGCAGCAGAGACAGGTCTGGCTGCAGCCAGCTGTTGGCTGCTGCTGAGTGTTAGGGGACTGAAGAAGTCCTTCACTGTCTTCCCTCCCTCTGGGCATATCTTTCAGGAAAAGGAGGGGCTGGGGCCTCGATGTAGGCTTCCAGAGATAGGAGGGTGCAGCAGCAGGACTTGGGGGCGTGGAGGGGAGTCATCTCCACCCGGTTTTCCTGGCCTTCCTCTTCCTCACCTCCTACTTCCTTCCCTCTGGCCTGGACCCAGCCCCTGGTGACATGCTGGGGGAAAATCAGGTTAAACTCTGCGCAGAGACCCTGCAAATGCCCTGCCTCAGCCTCACTACCCCAGACACAGCAGAGATTGGTAGAGAGAAAGGGTACAGTGCAACCGGAGCCCCACTCGACTTTTGTTTTTAACGCAAAGGATTTTTCTGCGAGTCCCCAGATGAGTCACCGTGAAGAGGTGCTTTGCAAAACGACTCCCAGAATTAGAATCAACGTCTCCCCACACACGGTGCCTGACACTTCCTCCCACAGCATTTGTGAATCCGGCTCTCTGTTCACCCTCAAGGGTTTCAGGATTAAGCCCGTGTCGTTTCATTATCTCTTGGCGTTAGGGGAATAGAAACTACTCTTGCTGGGCACCTTCTCCATCCTTCTCTGCATCCTCCCTGTATCCCTTGAGGCAAGCGGGGGTGGTGTGGCGGGGGTCAGGATTTGTGTTTTACAGATAAAGAAGCTGAAGCTCAGAGAAGAAAGTCTAAGGTGGTTTGGATCCAGCCCAGATGGATTCTGGGCTTATCCAAAGCTTATACTGTTGTCATTATTTTGGATGAGTGGTAGTCGGGGAAGAGGGAGCCATAATGTACTGGATCAGACCGCCTTCTTTGAAGGCCCTTTGTCCAAAATGTTCTGTTGCCAACTTCCCAGGGGTGGACATTTGTTGGGGATGGTCTGGGTTTACCCAGAAACTCTTTATACTTGTCGTCCTCTGAGATTGTGAGACCTTTTCACTTCAAAAGTGTCTTGGTTTAGATGATAAACTTCAGGGTCACCGTGGTTACTTGCAAAGGTCACCACATTGCGGGGGTTCAGACTGTACCTTATGAAATTGGGGCCGCTTCTCTGCCGGGTTTCTCCTCACCTCCTGACGTCTGTGTGTCTGACCAAGACGTTTCACAAGCGTTTACGGGGATTTTCAAGAGCAGCAAACCCAGCTAACTAGCTGGCGAGGCAGTCAGAACTGGACTCAAGGCTCCGTCCTACCCCAGCCCCGCCCTTCACTCCCTGTGTGACCCAATGTCAGTTTCTTGACTGGCCAAATGCGACCTTGACCTTCTAGGATTTCCCGTTGCTCAGCGCAAGCTGGGAAACCAATCGAACCTTTTGGTAAGGACCGGAATGCAGGAAGCATCACACCCCTCCATGACATTGTATGCCTCATTTTTGAAAATAGCAAACCTTTACAACAATGTTTTGTTGCACCAGTTTTATAAACGTTTACAGTGCAATACACGTTATTTTTCAGAGACAGAGGTTAATTTCTAAGGTTCTTGTTTGCTTTAGCAGCATTTGATGGGGGATCTTTTACATACATTTCTAATAGATGAAAAACAAACCAGATTGCAAGTCGTGTTTTCTTTCTTTCTTTTTTTTTTAAGCAAATCACGTACCAGGTTTTTGGTCTAAATTGTGTAGAATAAGTTAAACTTGAATTGCTTTTTATTAACTCATATTAGTGTATTCCTATAAGCATCACTTCCTGGAAAATAGATGGGGAAACAGGGGAAACAGTGTCAGACTTTATTTTTTTGGGCTCCAAAATCACTGCAGATGGTGACTGCAGCCATAAAATTAAAAGATGCTTACTCCTTGAAAGAAAAGTTATGACCAACCTAGATAGCATATTGAAAAGCAGAGACATTACTTTGCCAACAAAGGTCCGTCTAGTCAAGGCTATGGTTTTTCCTGTGTTCATGTATGGATGTGAGAGTTGGACTGTGAAGAACGCTGAGCGCCGAAGAACTGATGCATTTGAACTGTGGTGTTGGAGAAGACTCTTGAGAGTCCCTTGGACTGCAAGGAGATCCAACCAGTCCATTCTGAAGGAGATCAGCCCTGGGATTTCTTTGGAAGGAATGATGCTGAAGTTGAAACTCCTGGCCACCTCATGTGAAGAGTTGACTCATTGGAAAAGACTCTGATGCTGGCAGGGATTGGGGGCAGGAAGAAAAGGGGACAACAGAGGATGATATGGCTGGATGGCATCACCGACTCGATGGACGTGAGTTTGAGTGAACTCTGGGAGATGGTGATGGACAGGGACGCCTGGCGTGCTGCGATTCATGGGGTCACAAGAAGTCGGACATGACTGAGCGACTGAACTGAACTGAACTGATAAGCATAGTTATGTTGAAATAAAGTTTTAAAAAGCAAAAAAATAATGAAAAAACAAACTTTATTTTTAGATCGCTTAATTTTTAAATATTTATTTATTTAGTTTAATATGTAATACTTGCCCACAGTTCAAAGTTCAGAGGTACAGAAAAAAATGGTGGAAAGTCTGCAGCCTAGTCCCCAGTTATCTCCTTTTCCCTGGAGGGAACAAGTGTTGCCAAACACACTCTGTTCCCAGACGCTGTATTTTGTGTGGGTGTGTATGTATACATGTGTGTCTGTATTTTTTTCTTCTCTTCGTTTTCACACAAGTGATGGCATCTGATCTACAGTGCTGTACCCCTTGTGTTTCCTTCAGTTTTTGGAGGCTAACTTCCTATCACTCCACAAAGAACTATTTCCTTTTTTATGACTGCGTAGTATTTTAAAATATTTTCATTTAATCCAAATTTAGCAAGCAGCTGCTCTGTGTACTGTTCTAAACACGGTGGGAGATGACAGACGTTTCAGCCATGGGCCCTGCCCTCATGAATTTACAGTCTGATTTGGGAACAAGAAAAACCGAAAACATCTGGAGGGACTTAGAAAGGCCATTTCTCCAGTGGACCCAAGTTCATTTGTGAGGCTTGGCTTTGGGGGCTAATTTTTTCCGTTGTTATTATTCTCAACTCCAGGGATATGTTGGGTCAATGAAAGAGCCCAGACATGGGTTCTTCTGAAAGTTAAAAACTCAGTTGTGCAAGTTCAGCCAATCCATGTCTTCATTCTAGGCCTCAGTTTGCTCATCTGTAAAATGGGGACAGTTAGCTTCTGTCACGGGATGACAGTGGTCACATGAAATTGTATTTCTGAAAATGCTTTTTGTAGAATTGAGTGCTGTTCCCCCTCAGCTGGAGGATCTTGGGAGGCTAAGATGAATTTCTAAGAAACCAAACAGTAAGTGTAGGGTGTCAGGGCTCTTCTGCCTTTTGCCGTCTTATAAGCTTTTCCTGCTTTGCTGATCCTGTGATAGGACCTGCTAAACGTTCTCTCCCCCAGCCTTTGACAGCCTTAGTCGCCAAGTTTGTGTCTGCTAGAGGCTTAACATGGTACACCCTACACTCAGGAGGCCCCGGGCTGTGGGAACAATACAAGTTAACTGTCATCCTTAAGATGGGTGGGGGTAGGGGGTGTCCTTTGGATAACCCTAACCCTGTCATTTCAACTCTCACTTTACAGATGGGACTGGTTCAAGGCCACGCAGCCAATAAGAGGCAGAGATGCACTCGATGATGTTACTACACCCCTGTACCTCCCTGCAGCTCCTGCCACCGACCTCCAGTGATTGGCATTTCAATGAACAGATTAAAATCCTGACGGAATGATCACCAAGAACTGTGCCTTTTGTGTGTGTTCTCTTAATTGACCTCGCCAACTACGCTTTGAGCTAGTGATGCCCATCTGCCCACTTTGCAGATAAGGAAACAGACTCAGAAACTGTTGATATTAATTTAACCAGGGAGTGGGTGTTCTGTCAGTCCCTGCCACTGAGCACCTATTTAAAAGGTTTGGCATTTATGGCTGCTTTAGAGGCATCAGACATGGAGATGGGGAACCATGGAAATGTCATTTTGGCCTCTGGAGGGCTTTCATAAACTCACAAAACACTGGGACTTCGCCTTCTGGTTGCCTGTTCCTCCTGATATTGAGCTGAGCGATTCTCTGGCTGTGACTTATTTTTTCTCTTCCCTGGGGGAGCGGTGGTGATGGATTTGCCTGCAGGTGCCCAGAGCCTGGCACAAGAAAGCCTTAAGGTTCGTGGTGTGACCGGAAGTCCCTGCATGCCCAGGATGGTTCTGGGCTCTGCCTACTATCCTGGCATCAATGGTAGTGTCCCCTTTCACTCTCAGAAGTGTCCCGGATTGGACAATAAATTATATGGTCACCCTGTTGTTCAGCTGAAATAAAACAATAACTTGCCAGGTAAATAAATAACTGATCATCTCAGTTGGGCACTGAGCCACACCCTTGAGTAGTTCAAGCATTGGCTCTGTGATATTGGTGTCGATGTCCCAGATGAGAAAATTAACATGGGGAGGTTAACCAATTTGTCTAAAACACAGTTTAAGGGGCCATCTAATGGGTCCAGAGTTCTGCTTTGAACTGAGTCAGCAGGGTCTCATGCTGGCTATATTTCTCCCTGAAGCATCCAAGTGTCCACTTGACTTTGGGGGCCAAGAGAGGGGCCTAGTTGCCCCTCTCTGAAACTCCTGGGATATGGGGCTAAGGTAAGTCTCCTCTGGGCCTGAGGGCTCCCCTGACCCACTCAGGACTGGTTGTTCTCAGAACAGATGGAAGCAAGGGCACCTCTGGATTTAGGGCTGATGACACCATCTATCCATTGACCCCAGATCCTCCCTGTGAGGGAAGCTTTGAGGGAGGACATGGGCATTTGGTTGCTGGGTTTCCCAGCCCTGCCCCTGGCTTGCTGGGAATGGGTGTAATTTTTCCAGGCATCGGGACCTGCCAGGATTGTCTCGGGGGGCATGGAGAGGAGGGACCAGATGAAGACTGGAGGCTGGCAGAACAGGAGTGGGAGTGAAGAGGCAGAGGGGAGGGGCGGGAATCAGAAAAGGCTGGTTTAAGTTTCTCTGGGGAGCGGCTTACACTGCCACTCCCTACCCCCAGCCCCAAAGCAGCCCTCTGAGCCAGGAGTCGGGGCAGAAAAGCTCTAACCCATCCTTAGGAAAGAAAATCCATTTTTCTTCATTCGGGGATTTTCTGAGGAACTTGGTCTGGGGTGGTCATTGCTCTTTTAGGGTGATTTCCCCCGTGCCAGGATGTATGGTTCGAGAGGTGCACCACAGATGAGGCAGTAAGTTCTGGGGGGCTCCAGAGTCCCTGAAGAAGGAGGCATGTTTGGGCTCTGCTCGGCTCAAAGCTGTGGACTTTGGGTTCTGAGCCAGAGTTGCTCAGGCCGACCTGAGCTAGGCAGCCATTTTGACCTCACACATTCTGCCTACAGCCAGTTGCCAAATACCACAACCCAACTGTGCAATCAGCCCCCCAGAACTGGGCTGGGGCCAAGACCCTTGGCAGAAACCCAGCCTTGGAGCCAATCAGACCAGGTTTCAGAGTCTAGTTTGCCGCCTCCAAGCAGCGCAGCCCTGAACAAGCCACCTCACCAACCAGAGCCTCAGTTTCCTCATTGAGAAAGTTTCTCACCAGCTTATGATGAGATGAAGAAACCAAGCCAGCTCCTGGCTGAAAAGAATATTAGTATCAGCTGTTTGTCACACTCAGAAACTAGCACTTTACCTTTTACAATTGTCATTTCTTTTACTAATTCCAACAAACCTGCAAGGTGGGTGCCAGGGTTACTTTTCTTTGAAAGTGAGTCGCTCAGTCGTATCCGACTCTTTGCGACCCCATGGACTATACAGTCCATGGAATTCTCCAGGCCAGAATACTGGAGTGGGTAACCTTTCCCTTCTCCAGGGGATCTTCCCAACCCGGTGATCGAACCCAGGTCTCCAGAATTGTAGGCGGATTCTTTACCAGCTCAGCCACAAGGGAAGCCCAAGAATACTGGAGTATGTTGCCTATCCCTTCTCCAGCAGATCTTCCCGACTCAGGAATCAAACTGGGGTCTCCTGCATTGCAGGTGGATTCTTTACCAACTAAGCTACCAGGGAAGCCCATATAAGCCAGTTATTTGCTTTGGTTTCTCTGTCTGACAAAACAGGCTCAGAGAGGTCATTGACTTGCTCAAGGTCACACAGTGGGGAAATAGTGAGACTGTAATTTATAAGTGATAGGCAGAAACATTTTGCTGGCACAGCTATTAATAGCTCCAGGGTCTCATCTGTAACATAAGCATAATGATACCATGAGTCACTTCCTACTTCCGGCAAATCCCATACTTATATGCTTTTACTAGGAAAAAAAAAATCCGTAATGTTGCATTTGCCAATGTCAATGGTGTAAAGCACTCCCGGCACGGCTAATTTAAACCTATCAACAACTGCCCTGCAATTCCCAAATATTTAACAACCTGCTCTCATTTAACAGTTAGCTTTCACCAGCCTATGCAAACTGGCTCTCATACATCACTGGGTTCCATTGTCCTGCACTTAGGGCCCGTAACGGAGAAGGCAATGGCACCCCACTCCAGTACTTTTGCCTGGAGAATCCCATGGACGGAGGAGCCTGGTGGGCTGCAGTTCATGGGGTCGCTAGAGTTGGACACGACTGAGCAACTTCACTTTCACTTTTCACTTTCATGCATTGGAGAAGGAAATGGCACCCCACTCCAGTGTTCTTGCCTGGAGAATCCCAGGGATGGGAAGCCTGGCTGGCTGCCGCCTATGGGGTCACACAGAGTCGGACACAACTGAAGCGATGCAGCAGCAGCAGCAGCAGGGCCCGTAAGGGGTAGCCCTAGTCTCAGTGCTTTAAGGTTCCCTTTTGCTTCTCTGGGAAAGAAGGGCAGCCACTGGTCTGTACTGAGTGCCTACTGTGTGCCAGGAACTTTGCCACTGCGTCTGAACCTAGAACCCCCTTTAATCTTTACAACAACCTTTCAATGAAGGTATTATGATACCCACTTTATAGGTGAGAAAACTGAGGCTCAAAAAGGTAACATCCACTGGCCAAGGTCACCCAGAGAATAAACGGCAGAGTCAGGATTCAAAGTCAGTCTGCCTGACAAGACTCCACCTAAGCAGACTGTGTCTTGGGAGCTCTGGGTCTGGCATGAGCAAGTCCTGGCCCTTTCTGGGCCTCAGTTTCCCCATCTGTAAGAAGGAGTTGGACAAATCAATTTCTAACCATCCTTTCTGGACTGAGTCGTCATTTTGAGAGCCCAAGACTATAGTGGGATGGAGGTGGGAACTTACATCATTGGAATGAATAAATACCTAAAGGGAAGAGTTTTGCTGGTTGATGGGGGATGGTGTACAGGAAGGGCGTATTTCCAGCTGTGCCTGAAGCACGCGCACTTGGAGTCGGGGCAGTGCTACAGAAGCAGCCTGGTTTTGAACTCCAGCACCTCCACTTCCTGGCTGTGTGACCACGGACTAGTAGCTCCACCTCTCTGGTTGGTCCCACAAGTAGTCTTCCCCGTTGTTCTGGAAGCCTAAGGGACAATGAAGGGTCCCTGATGCGGAAACCTTTGCACCAGGTAGATGTGGCAAAGTCCCTGTACCTTAACAAACTCTCACAACTTCCTTCCTTTTCTGGCCCTCATCTCCCGAAGTGGACTGAGCAAAAGCCAACCCTCTTTTCTCCCTGGCCTGGAAGCCCAGAGCAGCTGAAAGGGGATGGGAAGGCCTGAGGTTTCTCTTTGCAGTGAAGGCAGAAGCCAAGACCACCACCCCCGCCCCTCCACAACCCGTCTGGGCCCACCTCCCTCTGGCTTGCACCGGCTGGTTGCTCTTCTCAGATTTCTGAAAGCCTGTGCTCCCAGAGGAGGCATTAAGGATGGTGGAATGCAGACCCGGGTGTGCAGAGAAGCAGTCTGGGGGAGAGCCCCCCTCCCTCAACCCCGCCAGCTGCGTCCCAGCCCAGCCCCCAACAGAGAGGAAGAGAAAGGAAGCTGAAAGGACAGCAATCCAGCCGGCTCTCAGAGTTCAGGATTCTTGTGTGGGGAAAGGTGGGGGAGTCAGGAGGACTCAGACCGCTTGCAGGGCAGGCAGGCATGGGTGAGTCTGGGGGTTTGCAAAGACCGTGGCCAGGGTCCCAGTGCCAGGGCGCTGTTGCTGAAGAGGGAAGGAGAAGGATATGCTTTGAGCAATGAGTGTTTTCTGAGCACCGTAAAGCTCTTTACCTGCAGAGCCCAGCTGTAACCGGGCAACCCTAGAGCAAGCTCAGCAGGGAGTCATGTCCAAGAAGAAAACGAAGCAATCAACCAGCAAGCAAATGCATAAGATTAAAAAAAAAAAAACAAATCATCCAGCCCAAATCCACCAATTCCCAAACGGCTGCAAAGTGGAGCAGCTCTTTATTGAAGTTCTTCTAGAACACTGGCGAGGGGAGTTAAACATAGGCTAGTCAGCACAGCCTGCAGAAAAATGTCCTAAAGCCAGCTTGAGACCTCACTCCCTCTTCTCACAGTGCCTGTTCCCGCCTCGCCTCCCCTCCTCTCTGTAGCTAGCTCTTTCTTGATTTCTGTATCTCGTCTCACCGCCCGGGTCATAGATTCCCACTTCCTCTGGACAGACTTGGCTTATATCTATTTAGTACTAATAGTGCCCCCTTCCGTACTCAGACGTGTCCTGGGAGAACAGTGAACGGTGCAGCCCTCCTCTCCAGTCCCCAATGGCCTCCAGCCTCAGCAGACTTGTAAGCAAAGGATACCCATAGAAGTTGCGGGAGGGAGCAAGACTTTAACACTTTCACTATCTTGCCCAGCCATCCCAAGTGTTCTCATTTATTCTATACAATACTGACCTTGCCAATCAAGTCCACATTCTAGGGAGGAGGAAATGAAGACCCAGAGCTTAACACTTGCTCAAAATCAAAGATTCAGGACATCCCCAAATTGAGACCCACTCTTGGCTCTGCCTGAGTCTGAATCCCTTATGTTTCCCACCAGGCCAGGCAGTGTGGCTGGTTGGAGAGGATCAGCTTGGCACCCCCTTAATTTCCAAGGGAGAAATCAACAGGCTTCCTCATGCTGTCTATGGAGACCCCAAGGCCCAGAGAGGGTTTGTGCCTTACTCAAGATCACAGTACGTAAACAGCAGAGCTTATGCTAGAATGAGGCCCCTTATTCCCCAAGCATCCTTGCGTTTTTCCTGAGCAGATAGGGGGCCTTGTTGATACTCTGGGGCCCTTTGCTGAGCCTTTCTTCCCGGCCCACCCTTGTTGGGCCCTCTTCCAGGAGGATGGAGCCAGAAACCCAAGCAACTCCACTGCCTCAGGTAGATGCCATGGGCCTAGGATGCGAGGAGTGTCCAGACCCTGGAAACTCCCACTGCTGTTCCTGTTCATCAGGGTCACTGGGGTGGAATGCCACATCAGGAGTGTCCTAACTGTGCCGCCCAAACTTAGTGTGGTATTCAGGACACTCTCTTCTTCTTCCCATTCCCCATTTGCGTTTTATGCTGCAGCCATATGGTTCTAGATATTCCCTGCCTTTTCTGGTCACCAAGCCTTAGCACATGCTGTTTCCTCTGCCTGAAGTGCCCTTTTTCCTGTCTGAAGAACTCCTATTCATCCATCAGGACCCAAATCAAATACCCCTTCCCAGGGCATTCATAATCACACTGATGGGTCTTATGTGTTTACAGTCAGTGTCCTTTCTGACTGGTCAGTGACCATGACAAATGGGTTGTTAAATATTTAGACTCTCCCTCTGTGAAGTCTTCCCTGACCCCATACAGTCTCTCCTTCCCACCTCCTGGGCTGTCTTCTGCATCCCTCTGCCTCCTCCCTAGACCATGAGCTCCGGAAGAGCCGGGACTGTGACTGGGCCATCAGGGTATCTCCCTAGGGCCACAGCAGTACTCCGGCAGGCGTGCTAGCACTCTGGGCATAGGTTCGGCTCCTTGGTGGTGATGGCCAGGATCTGGAAGAGCACCAGGAAACCTCAAACGGCTCCCATTCCTTGATGGGAAGTGCTTATTCTACAGGCTCACAAACTGCACGTGCTCTCATGATGGCTCACCCCTTCCATCTGATCTTTACAGATGGAGAAACCAAGGCACAGAGAGGTGAGGAAACTTAGTCAATTTAGTGATGAAACTGGGATTTGAACCCAGGTCACAACCTATAGTCCCTGCTGTCTCCATGGAGTCTCTGAATCCCAGGCAGCCCTGTGTGGGGAAGGGCAGCCTTAGCGTGGGGACTCTGTCCTACCCTGCCAGACACCTGCTCGGGACAGTGAGGGGGTTGCTGACGAATATAGACTTACTCCACCCACCTGCGGGGCCCTGACGAGGACGGCCATGTGAGACGGACTGACTTTTGTCCTGGGCCTCCCTTGTCAGGCCTCCAAGGCAAGCCTGGTCTTTGGCTGCCCTTGACATCCATTCCAGATAAGGTTACTAGGAAGTAGTTCTGCAAAAGATGTGGGACTTTCCAGGACAAACCAAGAAGAGAAGACAGAAATGATCCTCCCACAGGGTCACATTAACCCTGCCCATGTAGGTCCTCTCTGCCCCAGATGTCACCCCATGTCCGACTCTTTGCAGCTCTCAAGGGGACTTGAAGGTGACTTGATGGAACCAGCCCCAAGCCTTGAGCCCTGAGATCTGGGTTCAAATCTTGGCTCCAGTGCTGAGCTTGGCAAGCCACTTGACCTTTTTGACCCTTGCTGGCTTTGTAAATGAAGGGATTATTGGAAAAATTAGATGGAGTAATAAGTACCGAATGCCTAGCATGGGGCTGACGTTCTCTTTCTATGTGGGGATTGAATTGGAGTCTAAAATATCCCTGTCCCTCCAGAGAAAGTCCTTTGTTTCCTTCCCTGCCAGTCTTGGTGATCTACAAATTCCCCAGGTAAGATCAGCTCTCCCCCTGCCTTAATATAATCTGGTTTGAGCTTCGTGCACCGGGGGTGGGGAAAGCACAGCACCCCCTTTCCTCTTCTGCCCAGAGCCCTCTCCTCTCAAGCTCACGTGGGAGGCCTGGGCCTCCTTTAGATGAGATTATTGCTCTGGAGAAAGTCCCTGTGCTCTGAAAACCATAGACATCCAAGTCCTTCCACCTCCACCTCTGTGTGGTTTGAACTAATTTTTCAGAATTTGGCTGAGCTCAAACCCAATATATGAAAATCCCAATTTGTTGAACACAAACGTCATGCCTGAGGATTCACTCTTGGGTTCCTTTGAGTTGTCAGCTCCCCCCTGTATGTTGTAAATGAGTCTCCCTTGATAGAATTTCAATCTACACATTTCTCAGGTGTTTCTGTGGAGCCAAATAAAGTAGGGTTTAACTGTTCCATGTTCTAGAAGTCACCTGGGCAGGCATTTTGAGTGGAAGCTTCTACCCTGTGCTGCACAGATCATGAAGGCAGCTCACATCCTGACTCTACCTGGAATCAACAGCAGAAGCTTACTGCGTCCATTTCCCAGTCTTCAAAACTGAGACCCAAGGAGTGGAAGGGGCTCACCTCAACTCCCGAATGGAGTTAGGGCAGATCAGTACTAGAATGACCTCCCTTGATGTTTCTGGAAGGTCTTGAATCTTAAGGCAGACTTTGTAGCCTTTCCTCCCCTGATGGCTTCTCTCCTCCTGGCTTCCTGCGGCCAACGATTTGAAGTCGCAGCTTCTGAGGGTGACAGCCTGGTGATCTGGCATCCGGTGACTTCTCCAGCCCCACTGCCATGTTCCATTTGTGTTCTAGCTTCACAGAACATCCTTCTGGCCTCTGCATGTGACTTAGATTTGTTGCCCATGTCAGTCCCTCTGACTCGTAACTGCTTTTGTGGACGGGGATGGTGGGGACAAGGGGATGAAAGTCATAAATGGGCAAGTGTGTAGGAGGGCTAGACTAGGTTGAAGCAAGCTGGATGCCCAAGGTACACAATGTAAGGAGGTGGTGATGATGGTTTAGTTACTAAGTTGTGTCCAACTCTTGTGACCCCATGGACTGTAGCCTGCCAGACTCCTCTCTCCATGGAATTCTCCAAGCAAGAATACTGGTGTGGGTTGCTATTTCCTTCTCTAAGAAATCTTCCCGACCCAGGGAACCCAGGTATCCTGAGCTGCTGGCGGATTCTTTACTGACTGAGCTACCAGGGAAACCCAATGTAAGGAGATGGTTCCTTAAAAAGTTAAACATAGATGAGCACTTGTGTGTGTGTGTACTCAATCACTCAGTCGTGTCCGACTCTTTGTACTCCTATGGACTGTAGCCCTCCAGGCTCCTCTGTCCATGGGACTTTCTCAGCAAGAGTGCTAGAGTAGGTTGTCATTTCCTCCTCCAGGGGATCTTCCTGACCCAGGGATCAAACCTGTATCTTCTGCGTCTCCTGCATTGGCAGTCGGATTCTTTACCACTGAGGCACCTGGGAAGCCTTCGGCCCAGCAATTCCACTTCTAAACTTAAACCCGAAAGAACTGAAAACAGGGGTTCAAATAAAAACTTGCATGTGAATGTTTACAGCAGCATTATTCACAATAGCAAAAAGATGGAAACAAAATGTTCATCATCAGATGAGGGGGGAGGCAAAATGTGATCCATCCATGTAATGGAATACTATGTGGCTACTGAAAGGCATCGGGTCCCATCACTTCATGGCAAATAGATGGGGAAACAATGGAAATAGTGAGAGACTTTATTTTGGGAGGCTCCAAAATCACTGCAGATGGTGACTGCAGCCATGAAATTAAAAGATGCTTGCTCCTTGGAAGAAGAGCTATGACCAACTTGACAGCATATTAAAAAGCAAAGACATTACTCTGCCAAGGTCCATCCAGTCAAGGCTATGGTTTTTCCAGTGGTCATATATGGATGTGAGAGCTGGACCATAAAGAAAGCTGAGTGCCGAAGAATTGATTTTTTAAACTGTGGTGTTGGAGAAGACTCTTGAGAGCCCCTTGAGCTGCAAAGAGATCCAACCAGTCCATCCTAAAGGAGATCAGTCCTGAATATTCATTGGAAGGACTGATGCTGAAGCTGAAACTCCAATACTTTGGCCACCTGATGCAAAGAATTGACTCCTTGGGAAAGACCCTGATGCTGGGAAAGATTGAAGGCAGGAGGAGAAGGGGACACAAGAGGATGAGATGGTTGGATGGCATCACCGACTCGATGGACATGAGTTTGAGCAAGCTCCGGGAGTTGGTGATGGACAGGGAGGCCTGGCGTGCTGCAGTCCATGGGGTCGCAAAGAGTCGGACACGACTGAGTGACTGAACTGACTGCCTGACTGACTGAAATGAATGGAGTACTGGTGTATGCTACAGTGCGCTTGAACCTTGAAAACATTATGCTAAATAAGAGAAGCCAGGGGCCACATATTGTATGGCTCCATTTATGTAAAATGTCCAGAATAGGCAAATTCGTAGAGACAAAAAACAAATTAATGGTTGCCAGGGACTGCACAAGGGGAAAACGGGGAAGGAGTGCTAACGGATATGGGGCTCCCTTCTGGAGTGATGAGACTGTTCTGGAACTAGATAGTGGCGATGATTCTACAACACTGTGAAGGCACTGAAACCCCCTGGATTTATGCTTTAAAATGGTTTCAGTGGTAAATCGTATGTAAGGAAGCATCAGCGTCAAGTGCCAACCTGTACTTGCGTGCCTTGAGGGTGACTGTCTTCTCACGTATTGTGCCCTGGTTGCCTCACTCTAACCCTGGTCCTGGTGTCCACAGCCTCCCCGTGGATGAGAGAATTTTGTGTTTGCTTGTAACTTCTCCTCTGCCCACCACCTCCCAGTACCATCCTTTCTTTTGGCAGTTTAGTTCATGGGCTGATCGTAATAAGGACATTTGGTAAAAAAGAGGCAGAGATAGAGAATTAAGAACAAGAATTGCTTGGGAATAGTCCAGAAATATTACTGAAGAAAAAAAAAATAGAGAGAAAGGAAGTGGAGAGGGAAAACACACCAGGCTCAATTTTTTTTTCAATTTTTAAATTTAATTTAATCTCAAATTTATTGAGACATAATTCTCAGACCATACAACTCATCCATTCAAAGGGTACAAGCCAGTGGTTTTGAGTGTTCAAAGGGTACACACTTCCAGTTTTAAGATAAGTAAGTTCTGTGCAACTAAAGTACAGCATGGTGGCTATAGTTAATAATTGTTGTTGTTGAGTTGTGTCCAACTCTTTTGCAACCCCATGGACTGTAGCCCTTCAGGATCCTCTGTCCATGGGATTTCCCAGGCAAGGATTCTAGAGTGGATTGCCATTTGTCTTCTTCAGGAGATCTTCCTCACCCAGGGATACAACCAGAATCTCTTGCATTGGCAGACAAATTCTTTTCCACTGAGCCACCAGGGAAGCCCATAGTTAATAATACTGTGTTGCATACTTGAGGGTTATGATAGATCTTAAAAGTGTTCACCACAAACACACACAAATGGTAATGGGTGAGGTGGTGGATGTGTTAACTAACCTAATTATGGTAATCATTTCATGACATATACATACATCAAGTCATCTCTTTGTACTTTATACTTAAACGGTGTTATATAGTTCATAAGGTTTTTCCAATGGTCATGTATGGATGTAAGAGTGAGACTATAAAGAAAGCTGAGAGCCAAAGAATTGATGCTTTTGAACTGTGGTGTTGGAGAAGACTCTTGAGAGTCCCTTGGACTGCAAGGAGATCCAACCAGTCCATCCTAAAGGAGATCAGTCCTGGGTGTTCGTTGGAAGGACTGATGTTGAAGCTGAAACTCCAATACTTTGGCCACCTAATGTAAAGAGCTGACTCATTTGAAAAGACCCTGATGCTGGGAAAGATTGAGGGCAGGAAGAGAAGGGGACGACAGAGGATGAGATGGTTGGATGGCATCACCAACTCAATGGACATGGGTTTGGGTGGACTCTGGGAGTTGGTGATGGACAGAGAGGCCTGGCATGCTGTGGTTCATGGGGTTGCAAAGAGTCGGACACGACTGAGCAACTGAACTGAAAGGAAATCAACCCTAATATTCATTGGAAGGACTGATACCGGAGCTGAAGCTCCAATACTTTGGCCACCTGATGTGAATGAGCCAACTCATTGGAAAAGACCCTGATGCTGGGAAAGATTGAAGGCAAACGAAGAAGGGGCAGCCAGAGATGAGATGGTTAGATAGCATCACCAACTCAATGGAAGCGAATTTGAGCAAAGTCTGGGAGATAGTGGATGACAGGGGAGCCAAAAGGACTGCAGTCTGTAGGGTCGCAAAGAGTCGGACACAGTTTGTCTACTGAACAACAAGTATGTCAATACTATTTCAGTAAAGCTGGAAAGGAAACACATTTAAAAATCTAGTTTTTAGTATAGTCACAGATATGTAATGATAAGCACAGTCAATTTTAGCACATTTTTATCACCAAAAGAGAAACCATGAAGCCTCAGTGTTTATGTCTACGGGGATGAAGAATCCCTGCAAGGAAGGGATGAGCCTAAACCACGATGAAGTATGGCAGCCAAAGGCCCTGTGCGGTCCCAGGTGGAGGGTTGTCTGGTTGGCTCGCTGAAGACAGCAACCTCACATTCCCTAGTAAAGGTAAAAATTCACATGTCTAATGACCCAGCAATTCCACTCCCGGTTTAAACCCTTGAGAGACTTTTGCATCTGTGCACAACAAATCTAAGTAAGGGAGGTGGCTACAGCAGTTTGTAATAGAGGAGAAAAGGACGTAACCTAAGTGTCCCTCAACAGGGAAAAGATTAACTACAGTGTGAAACACACACAGTGGGCTATCCTGTGACTGTGAAAATGATGACTACATGTATATGTATCAACACCAATACGTTTCAAAACCATAATGTGATATGAAAAAGATCAAGTTGTAAAAGCATGGATGTTGCCTAGTGCCATATATGCACATTTTTATCATGCAAAAACAATCATATATAACTTAAAATTTTAATTTACTTTGGTCTTTGCTGCAGCATGTGAATTCTTAGTTGCAGCATGTGGGATCTAGTGCCCTGACCAAGGATCGAACCCATGCACCCTGCACGGGGAGTGTGGAGTCTTAGCCACTGGACCACCAGGGAAGTCTCAAAGATAATTTTTAATGTTTTATTTTGAAATAATTCCAGACTAGAGAGAATTGCAAAATGGAGCAAAGAATTTCTGTATACTTTCAGATTCCCCAAATGTTAGCATTTTACCACATCTGCTTTATCATTCTCTACCACATATAAATATATATATATATGTATTTATATATAAGTATATATATTTATATGTATGTTTGCTTTATCATTCTTCCCCTCTAATCTCACTAAAACCAGATGTTCAAGCTGGTTTTAGAAAAGGCAGAGGAACCAGAGATCAAATTGCCAACATTTGCTGGATCATGGAAAAAGCAAGAGAGTTCCAGAAAAACATCTATTTCTGCTTTATTGACTATGCCAGAGCCTTTGACTGTGTGGATCACAATAAACTGTGGAAAATTCTGAAAGAGATGGAAATACCAGACCACCTGACCTGACTCTTGAGAAACTTGTATGAAGGTCAGGAAGCAACAGTTAGAACTGGACATGGAACAACAGACTGGTTCCAAATAGGAAAAGGAGTACGTCAAGGCTGCATATTGTCACCCTGCTTATTTAACTTCTATGCAGAGTTCATCAGGAGAAACGCTGGGCTGGAAGAAGCACAAGCTGGAATCAAGATTGCTGGGAGAAATCTCAATAACCTCAGATATGCAGATGACACCACCCTTATGGCAGAAAGTGAAGAAGAACTAAAGAGCCTCTTGATGAAATTGGAAGAGGAGAGTGAAAAAGTTGGCTTAAAGTTCAACATTCAGAAAACTAAGATCATGGCATCTGGTCCCATCACTTCATGGTAAATAGATGGGGAAACAGTGGAAACAGTGTCAGAATTTATTTTTGGGGGCTCCAAAATCACAGCTGATGGTGACTGCAGCCATGAAATTAAAAGGCACTTACTCCTTGGAAGGAAAGTTATGACCAACCTAGACAGCATATTAAAAAGCAGAGACATTGCTTTACCAACAAAGGTCCGTCTAGTCAAGGCTATGGTTTTTCCAGTGGTCATGTATGGATGTGAGAGTTGGACTGTGAAGAAGGCTGAGTGCCGAAGAATTGATGCTTTTGAACTGTGGTGTTGGAGAAGACTCTTGAGAGTCCCTTGGACTGCAAGGAGATCCAACCAGTCCATCCTAAAGGAGATCAGTCCTGGGTGTTCATTGGAAGGACTGATGTTGAAGCTGAAACTCCAGTACTTTGGCCACCTGATGCAAAGAGCTGACTTATCTGAAAAGACCCTGATGCTGGGAAAGATTGAGGGCAGAAGGAGAAGGGGACAACAGAGGATGAGATGGCTGGATGGCATCACCGACTCGATGGACATGAGTTTGGGTGAACTCCAGGAGTTGGTGATGGACAGGGAGGCCTGGAATGCTGCTGGGGTCACAAAGAGTCAGACAGGACTGAGCGACTGAACTGAACTGAGAAATTGAATACAGTCTTGTAGCCACCACTGCAATTGAGATATGGAACATTTCCAATACCCCAGAAGTTCTTCATGCTCCCTTGTAGTCAATCCTCACCCAAACTCCAAGTTACTGGAAACCACAGATCTGGTTTCAGTTCCTATAGTTTTGTGTTTTCCAGAATGTTATATAAATAGAACCATACAGTGTGAGACTTCAGTGTCTGACTTGTTTAATCATTACAATGCTTTTGAGATTTATCCATGTTGAGTCTGTTCCACGTTTCAGTAGTTTATTGTATTTAATTGCTGAGTACGACTGAAGTGACTTAGCAGCAGCAGTATTCCAATGTGGAAATGGCCTAATTTTGCTTATCTGTCCACCAGTTGTTGAGCATTTGGGTTCTTTCCAAGTTTTGACTATTGCAATTAAAGTTGCTATAAATATTCATTTACAAGTTCTTGTATGGGCATGTGTTTTTGTTGCCTGCATGCTAAAGTCACTTCAGTCATGTCCAGCTCTTTTCGACCCTTTGGACTGTAATCCACCAGGAACCTCTGTCCCTGGGATTCTCCAGGCAAGAATACTGGAGTGAGTCACCATGCCCTCCTCCAGCGGATCTTTCTGACCCAGGGATCAAACCTGCATTTCTTAAGTCTCTTGCATTGGCAGGCAATTTCTTTACCACTAGCGCTTCTCTTGAGTAATACCCAAGAGTAGGATTATTGAGTCATATAGCTAACTAAATAAGAAACCACAAAACTCTTTTCCAGAGTGACTGTACAATTTTGCATTCCTGCCAGCAGTGTATCTTTTTAGTTGCTCCACATCCTACCAGAAGTTGATGTTGCCAGGATTTAAAATTTTAGCCATTCTATATATGTGTAGTGCTGACTTACCGTGGCTTTAATTTGCATTGACTACTGAATAATGGCGTTGAGTATTTCATGCACTATTTGCCATCCATCCATGTGTCTTCTTTGAAGTGTCTCTTCAAAGCTGTTGCTCATTTTATTATTGGGTCATTTGTTAACTTAAATGAACTCGAAGGGAATTCTTTGGTGGTCCTTGGTTAGGACTCTGCACTCACTGCGCAGGGGCTGGGTTCAATCCCTGGTCAGGGAACTAAGATCCTACAAGCTAGGCTGTGCTGCCAAAAAGTATAAATAAATATATAACTTAAAAGATTTTAAATTCTGGATCTTAGTTCTTTATCAGACATTTTCTCGCAGTCTTTGGCTTTTCTCTTTGTTTTCTTAACAGTGACTTTCATAAAGCAGAAGTTTTTCATTTTGAGGAAGTGCGGTTTATCAATTTTTTTGTTTTTTACAGTTTATACTATTTGCCTCCTGACAAATCTTTTTCCAACAAGGTCACAGATATATTTTCCTATATTATTGTCTATAATTTTTGTAGGATTACATTTTACACTAAGTTTATGGTCCATTTTGAGTTAATTTTTACATATCGTGAAAGGCAAAGTTTTAAGTTCTTTTTAAAAAAATAAATATATGATTGTTTCGGCATCATTTCTTGAAAAACAAAAAGACTATTATTTCTCCATTTCATTACCTGGATCCCTTTGCCAGAAGTCAACTGACCACATGAGTAGGGGTCTATTTCAGGACTTTCTATTCTGTTGCACTAATCCATAGATCTAAACCTAGGCCACTACTACACTGTCATGCTTACTGTTACTTTACACGAAGTAGTGTGAATCCCCCAACTTCACCTTCTTTTCCAAAATTGTTTTGGCAACTCCAAGTCCTTTGTATTTCCATATGTAATTTAGAATCAATTTGTCAGCATGCACCAAAAAAAGCCCACTGGGATTTTGATTGGAATTGTGTTTATTCATAATTGTGGAACAACTGATATCTTAAAGTATTGAGTCTTCTGATCCATGAACATGGTATATTTATCCATTTATTTATGTCCCCTTTGATTTCTCTTGACAATGGTTTTCAGTGTACAAATTTCATTTCATTTGGTTTATCCCTTTGTTTTTTCATGTTTTTGGTGCCATTATTGTAAGTGATACTGATTTTTAATTTTCATTTCAAAAATTGCATAGAAATGCAATTGAATTTTGTATATCAGTCCTGTAGCCTGCAATCTTGCTAAATATTCTTATTATGTCTATTAGATTTTAAGTTAATTTGGGGGGGTTTCTACATGGGTGATCATGTTGTCAATGGATAGGTTGAGTTTTAGTTATTCTTTTCCAATCTGTTTGCTATTTATTTATTTTTTGCTCTTTTACTGGATGGGCTAAGATATACAATACAATGCTGAATAGAAGTGGTGGCAGTGGATACCCTTGCATTGTTCCCAGTCTCAGGAGGAACGCATTCAATCTTTCACCGTTAGGTATGGTGTTAGCTGTAGGTCTTAATAGATTGTGGAAGTTCCCTTCTGTTCCGAGTTTGCTGAGAATTTCTTTTTTCTATCATGAGTGTGTTTCAAATTTTGTCAAATGCCTTTCATGCATCTATTAAGATGATATATTTTTTTCTATCTAAATCTGTTGATATAGTGAATTACCTTGATTATTTAATGTTAAACCAACCTTACATTCCTGAGATAAACCCCACTTAGTTTTAATGCATTATTCTTTTTAGATATTGCTGGATTTTATTTTCTAATATTTTGTTAAAGATTTTTGTACCTAGGTTCACGAGGGATGTAAGTCTATAGTTATCTTTCTTATACTGTCTTTGTCATGTTTCGATATTAGTAATTCTGAACTCAGAGAATTAGTTGAGGAAGGAAATGGCAACCCACTCCAGTGTTCTTGCCTGGAGAATCCCTGGTAGGCTGCCGTCTCTGGGGTCGCACAGAGTCGGACACGACTGAAGCGACTTAGCAGCAGCAGCAGCAGCACCCTCCCTTTCTATTTTCTGAAAGAGTTTATGTATAATGACATTTTTAAAAGTGAATTTAACTTGGATAATTTACCAGTGAAGCCATCTGGCCCTGGAAATATTTTCATGGGAAACCTTTTATTAGCCATTAGTTCCTGCTCCTTCATAGATATACAATTCTTTGGGTTGTCTATTTTTTCCTGAGTGAGCTTTGATAGTTTGTGTCCTTCAATGAGTTCACCTGTTTCATTTTTTTTTTCTTTTTCTTTTATTGCCTCACTGCATAGTCTGTGGGATCTTAGTTCCTTTAAGTGTAAGTGAAAATTGCTCAGTCATGTCCAACTCTTTGCAACCCATGGACTATACAGTCCATGGAATTCTCCAGGCCAGAATACTGGAGTGGGTAGCCTTTCCCTTCTCCAGGGGATCTTTCCAACCTAGGGATTGAACTCAGGTCTCCCACATTGCAGGCGGACTCTTTATCAGCTGAGTCATGAGGGACGACCAAAAATACTGGAGTGGGTAGCCTATCCCTTCTCCAGGGAATTCTCCCAACCCAGGAATCAAACTGAGCTATCAGGGGAGCCCTTGACCACACCGAGGCCTAGCCAATGGATCAACAGGGAATTCCCTTGCTTGTTTCACTTAGGTTGTCAAATTTATGGTCATAAAGTTGGTCATAAACATTTTCTTACAGCTTTTTAAAGCTCCTAGGATCTGCAGGGATGTTCCTTTTTTGTGGGGGGCGGGGCACACCCTCTGGCGTGTGAAACTTCCCTAACCAGGGATTGAACCGGCGCCCCTTGCAGTGGAAGTGTGGAATCTTAACCACTGGACCACCAGTGAACTCCCCTTTTCACTTTTGTATCTCTCTCTCTCTTTTTTTTTTTTTCTGTTCAGTCTAGCTAGAGATTTATCAAGTTGATATTTCCAAAGAGCTAGCTTATGGTTTCATTTATTTTCTCTTTTGTTTTTCTGTTTTCTATTCACTGGTTTCTACTCTTATCTATATTATTTTCAAATTTCTGCTTGCTTTGGGTTTAATTTGCTCTCCTTTGTTTAGTTTCTTAAGCTAAAAGCTTAGATACTTGGTTTTGGTACATTCATCTTTTTTTAAGATATCCATTTAATGCTATAACTTTTCCTCTGTTATACTGTTTTAGCTGCATCACACAGACTTTGATATGTTTTCATTGTCATTCAGTTAAAACTATCTTCTAATTTTCTTTGTGATTTCTTCCCATGTATTATTTACTGATGAGGCTTCCCAGATGGCTCAAATGGTAAAGACTCCATCTGCCAGTGCAGGAGACAGGCAGGAGACAAGAGTTCGATCCCTGGGTTGGGAAGATCCCCTGGAGAAGGAAATGGCAGCCCCCTCCAGTATTCTTGCCTGGACAGAGGGGCCTGACTCGGTATAGTCCATGAGGTGGCAAAGAACTGGACATGACTAAGCGACTGAGCACACACACACATTGTTGACTGATACATACAGGTATATTAGGGCTTCTCAGGTGGCACTATGGTAAAGAACCTGACACGGCTTCCATCCCTGGGTCGGGAAGATTCCCTGGAGGAAGGCGTGGCAACCCACTCTGGTACACTTGCCTGGAGAATCCCATGGATGGAGGAATCTTGTGGGCTATTGAGTTGGACACAACTAAAGCAACTTAGTATGCATACACAGGTGTATCGGAAGTTAAACAAAAGCTCATAAATAAAAATTATACACAACAACTTCCAGATGGGGCTTATACTTGGGAATGAGGGATAGATGGAAATTGGATGGGGAAGGTGGTAGATATTAACAATGCTCACCGATGTGTCAGCTCTTGTCTTCTTCAAAGCACATAAGTGGATTATGTTTGACTGCTCTTTTGAAGTTGGGCATAGACACATGACTTGCTTTAGCCAGGGAAACATGAGCAGAAGCGACATATGCCCCTGCCAATTGTAAGCATTCACGGGCAAACGTGTGGGTCTTCATACTTCCTTTTCTACATAGTGAATCCTGAAGTCTTCTACTGATATCACAGCACCATAAAATGGAGACCATTCATCAGTCTGGGCTCCTGAATGAATACAGCTCTCTCCGGTCAACTATCTTTGGATACAGAGGATGAGACAGAAATAGATCTTTATTATTTAAAACTTCTGTGATTTTGGGGATTGTTTGTTATTACCACATACCTAGCTTTTCCTGACTAATATAGGGAGCTTTGATTGCCTTTGTAAGTTTGGTTTTGGTTTTTCACAAATCTAAAGTTTCATTTTTCAAACATGAGTAATTGTCATAAATTTTTCCATAATTTATGTATATTTAAAATATTTAATTTTCTGAAGAAAAGAAATATTAGAGGAAGAGGCCGAAGAGGAAGAGGCAGCGGCAGTGATGAGCTCCTTAGTTCTACCACCCACGTTTTTCTCCATGTATCCTTTGGGTTTGGCTGGGCAAACCAGGGGAGAGTGCCTTGACTGTTTCTCCAACCAAATCATCATCTATGAATATGTGCTCCTCACTCTCACCCTACTTCTGTATACCGCTTGTCACCATCTGGTACTTTACACGTTTATTTGTATGCTTATTGTCTCTTATTCCTTAGAAGTAAACCCCTTAAAATCAGGAACTTTACCTCACAACAACAGTACTTAGAACAATGCCTGACCCACAGAAGCAACTCAATACCTGTTTATTCGTGGGACATATGCAAAAGGTTGCTTCCACCAGGCACCTCTGCCCAGAGAGGACAAAACCCCATCTTCCTGTTCGACATTCCTTCTCACTTGGCCTTCCCCCAGAGCAAGCACCCAAGGCCGTTGATAAATGTGTAACCAGCTCTTTACCCAAAGGTTCAGATAAAAGTTGCAAAACCATGTTTTGATGTAGTGTGTGTGTGTGTGTGTGTGTGTGTGTATGTGCGTGTGAACCTGTATCTGTCTGGGGACAGGATGAGGGGACCTGGGGACTGTTCCCTTTGTGTAGCTCTCTCCTTCTACTCCATTGCCTGCCCAGGTGGGAGTCTGGATAAAAACATCCAGAGAGGCATGAAGGACAGCACCTTCCCACCAAGACCCTCCCCGTAGCTTCAGAAAGAAGGCTTTCTCCAGCAGACGCAGGAAACACGGGCCTTGCTCCCAGGGCTGTAGTAAGGACCTCTAGCAGCCCCTGCCCCAGTACTTGGCTACAGAAATTCCCTGGTCACCTGGGCACAGAGACGCTCTGGCTCCACCAGCCCACGCAGAAGCCTCAACTCATGTAATTAAACATAATGACACATGGTGTGAGCTCCCAGCATCTCATGCTCTAATGACACATCTGCCTCCCAGCCCATCTTGGGGGCCAGCAAGGCTCTAATTAGGTCTGGCGCCAGCAGGTGGGAGAGCCAGGGGCCAGGGAGCAAGAGAAGCCTGGCCTTAGAGTTCATGGACCAATATGACAAGTCCAGTTAAGCTACTTTTTGATTATGAGGCTTCAGGCAAGTCAATTCATTTCTCCAAGCTTTCCTTTTCTCATCTGTAAAATAGGGTTGTAAGTTTACACTACACAGAGTTGTAGTGTAGAAGAAGAAGGTTGTAGTGTAGAAGAGTATGCACCTTCTCCTCCAGGGAGACAGACTGCTGATGAGATTGGTGCTGGACCTGGGTGAGAATGGACTGGGTCTTGGGAAAGGTCTCTGGATGCAGGGTTACCCGCCAAACCTCTGAAGGCCAATCTGACCAATATTAGTTCTCCAAAGTCTCACTGAAGGACCACTAGCCCATATTACTAAATTGACTGATTTTCCAAAAACCTGTTTAAGTAATACTCTTTTTATGTTCAATGTACGTTTTTCTAACGGACATATTTCCTTCCTGGTAGCATTTCAAGGTCTATTCAATGTGGCCAAAGCTAAGGGTCATAAAATATTTACTCTTCTAGTTCATTTATTCTTCTTAAATAATCCCCTATGAATATTTTTTCCATAGTATCACATGGGAAATTTTCATTATTGACTGATTTTTTTTTTTAATCTCTTAAAAAGTAGCTTTATGTTTCATCAGCACTTTAGCATTTGGGGAATTCTTTTGCAGATTTTGCTAAACAGTCAGCTTCACCAGTTGTCCAAATTTACTGCTTTGCTCAAAATGTATTTCTTTTCATTATATTTTTCTATTTTGATTTCAACTTTTATTAAACTTATACATGTACTTTGTTCTGGATGCAGTCTCCTGTCTAATCTGTCTTTGCCCCCAATTCCCAGCCACCAGGGGCAACTGCTTTCAGCAAGACACACCAGTTTCTTTTTCCTTCCTTTATACTTCTAAATAGCAGACTCATATGGTTCTTATATAAATTTATTTTGACATTTTCTTCATTGAGTTATATATATATAAATACATATATATACACACACACAGAAGGAATTAATGCATAATATACACAATTATCATTAAACAAGGTACAAGTTATAAGAAAAAGTTCTTTTCTATCCCAAATATATTGTTATTTCTTGATTTTCAGCTTTAAATATAATCTATCATCTTCCTACTTTGGACGATAAGAATTTCCTTCTTGTAGAATCTCCTTCCCTGCTTCTCCTGGTCTATCTTTCTTATATCATAAGTTTTGGTTAGATAAAAATTCTGGGTTTATTTTGTGACAATGTAAATACAGTTGAGAGCCCAGCCATGTACAGTACTATGATTACAACTGTTTTCTTTTCTTTTTTTTGCTTCCCTGATATCTCAGTTGGTAAAGAATCTGCCTGCAATGCAGGAGATCTGGGTTCAATCCCTAGGTTGGGAAGATCCCCTGGAGAAGGGAAAGGCTACCCACTTCAGTATTCTGGCCTGGAGAATTCCATGGACTGTATAGTCTATGGGGTTGCAAAGAGTCGGACATGACTAAGTGTTTTCTTTTTTATAATGACTATTTTATTATTTTTCTTTCTGAAAAATATTTCTTTGACTGCATCAGGTCTTAGTGGTGACGTGCAGCTGGTCATTATATTACGTGGGATCTTTCCTTGCAGCACATGGACTCTCTAGTTGAGGCTTGTGGGCTCATTGTCTCCAAGGCATGTGGGATTTTAGTTCCCTGACCAGGGATCAAACCCACATCCCCCTGCATCAGAAGATAGATTCTTAACCACTGGACCACCAGGGAATCCCTACAACTATTTCTTGAAAGTCTTTCTCTTTCTCCCAGCATTGTTCATTTTCCTGTTTTCTGCTTGCCTGCTTTCTGGGTGCTCATTCCAGTTCATCCTAAATCCTCCCTTAGGAGATGAGGTCATCAGGCAACACTTCCACTTCCTCTTTTTCTTGGAGACATCCATCCAGGAGCCTCCTTTAACACTTTCATAAAGTTATGCTATATGGGATTAAAAATAATTTTAAGATATTTCACATTGTGGAAAACATGCAAGAATAGTACAAAGAATGGCATGTGCCTTTCACCCAGACACCTCATTCAAGCTTCACCAGTTGCCCCCGTGATGCCAGGGGTAGAGGGTGACCCAACCTAACATCCCGTCTATGTGCCTCCAGTCTCCCTCCATTCTTGCCTTGAGTTTCACACTCTTGGTGTTTAAAGATAACAAGGCAATTGTTTTGGAGAATGTTGCTCACTTTGTGTTTGTTTCCTCCTGATTACATGTTATGACTATCCCAGGAATAAGCTATGCTTTCTCATTGCCCCCTGTCAAGTGCTGCACAACCTTGATCTGTTGACACTGGTGATGTTAACTGATTAATTCATCATTTTATTCAGTTTCCCCATTGTAAAGATATTTTGTTACTTTTGTAAGTAATAAGTATCTAGCAAGATGTAAAAATCCCATTCTTCAGTCCATTTACTTCTATTGTTTTAGTAGTCTTTGATGTTTCTGACCTAAAATAACAATCATAATAGTTGCCAAAAGGTGAGTTTCCTTTTTCATTTATTGTTTGGCTCTCTGCTATAGGGAAAAGCATTCTCTTCTGTCCGTGTACTCATTTATTTGTTTGTTTAGAAATGTGGATTCATGGATTTCTGTTTCATTCGATGGGCTGTGATCCAGCACTATCATTTATTTTGATGTTCAATTTACACCAGATTTGGCCAGAAAAAGCCCCTTCCATCTGGCTCTTGTATCTTTTTGACACATCCCCTTATTCTTTACCTTCTGACACAACAACATGTCCAGACTCAACTAGTACTTTCTCTAAATCAGTCTGGTAATCAACTCTTCCTCCAAAGAGCTGAATTCCTTTTTAGGGGAGAATGGTATTCTGAAAATACGATCTTGGTGGTAAGTGTGCTCATTGCTACTGAAACATTGCTACTCTCAGACCTTCTCCGTGAACAGAGCCAAGAAAACACAAGCACAAACACCTTAAAGCAGGTCTTTCACTGATAGCAGCAGCAGCTCACTGATAGTTCCAACTTCAATCCAACACCACGGGGTTCTTCAGGGTCCTCCTTTCCATATTTGTACCTCCCTCGTCCATGTCCTTGCCCCTTGGACTTCAAGGAGGTCAAACTAGTCAATCCTAAAGGAAATCAGTCCTGAATATTCATTGGAAGCACTGATATTGAAGCCGAAGCTCCAATACTTTGGCCACCTGATGCGAAGAACTGACTCATTGGAAAAGATTCTGATGCTGGGAAGGATTGAAGGCAGGAAGAGAAGGGGCCGACAGAGGATGAGATGGCTGGATGGCATCACAGACTCAATGACATGAGTTTGTGTAAGCTCCGGGAATTGGTGATGGACAGGGAAGCCTGGCACGCTGCAGTCCATGGGGTCATAAAGAGTCAGACATGACTGAGTGACTGAACTGAACTGTCCCTGAGAAAACTGGCTCCTTTAATCCATGGTGGATTGTTCATCTGCTCCATCCCCTATATAGACCTATGCTCTGACCCACTGGGCTGCTGCCCCACCCAACTTTAACTCTGCCCATAAGGGCTATCATACCAGCCTACTAGGACCTGCCTTGTGAGTTTCAACTAGATGAGATGAGAAAAATCAAAGGCAGAAGGAAAAATGGATAGAGGGAGTGGAAGTGGGAGGAAGGGAAGGAAGGAGAGAAAATAGGGCAGGCATGGGATGGTTTTGAATAGCTGTAAATTTCTGGGATTTTCAGATTGTTTCTCTCTAAGCCACCTCCATGTTGCTGAGGAAACTGGAAATAAAGACCGAGGGACAGGGGGTTGCACCCTAGCCTGAGCTGTAGCTCCCAGAGGTGAAGAGGGGTCTGGCTTTCCATGGCCCTTGAGGGCCTTCCTGATTCATCTCATATGCATTGTTAGAAACTTTACAAATCAAAAAGAGTATTTTAAAGTAGGGGTAAATTTGGTTAGCTCAATGAGTTGGTGATACAGCAAACTGATCTTCTGATGAACTAACTTAGCCATGGTGGGGATTGAGGGTGAAGGGTGGTTCCTACTCACAGACTCTGGGGTCCCCTCCATCTAAATCCAGATGCTCATCTGCACGAGAACTATTGAGCTTCTGCATGATCATTCTTAAACTTAGAGAGAAAATTGAGCCTGGGTGCAAGCCCTGTTGTGCCTCCAGCTTGCTGTGTCACCCTGGGCCAACCTCCTGCCTGTCCTACGTTTTAGCTCCCCAACTGGTAGAGGAGAGGTCAGGTTCTAAGTTCTGTGCATCTCCACCTCCAGTGAGCGGCATATATGGCTGAGGGCCAGTGGAGTGTCCTTTGGCCACTAGTTCCCAAGGCAGGGGAAAGAGGAGCCACCATCCCCATCCTCCCCAGAGAAACAGGTTGGCCGGCTGGGCCTGGGCCTGCGGCCAAGGGGAAGCTGGAGACAATGAGCTGGGTTGCCGGCCGCAGGGGCAGGTTGTGCAACTTCCGTCCTGTGCCTGCAAACAAGACTTTGGCCCCAGACTTTGAGCTGGGCAGGCCTCCCCGTCTCCCCCAGGACCCAGGCCACCCAGCTTAGGGTACAGAGCTGGGGAGGGAGCAGGGTGTTTTCTTAGTCCCAAGGGCAGCCAGATGGCTGCTGATTCCTTGAGAAGGGTTTACCAAGAAGGGTCCGTTCCATGAAGGCGGAGGAGGCTCTGTGTGGCCAGGTGTGTGCACACAGGCGGCATCACTGTACCTGCACCTGCGGTCATCCCCAGGGTCACCAGCATGGGAGCCATCCTGGAGGGGTGTCTATCTGCTCACGTGGGTGCACAAGCATAAGTTCACCAGCCTGCAGAGTGTGAAGTGTGTCCAGATGTTTGAGGGCACCTTGGCGAGCTAATGAGTGTGTGTGTGAGTTGTTTGCATGCGCTCATGTTATGGGATGTGTAGCAGATTGCATACATGTGATATTGTGCATGGGGGTGTGATTCCCTAGTGACATGTGTACATGAGTGTGGGCTGAGGAGTATGCATATAGATATAAACCCACGGATGGGTACACATCAGGGGTGTGTATGTCTACCCATTGGAGTGCACATGTTTGCTTGTGTTTATGCAAGTGTGAGCCCCTAAATTGCCGAGCCTGTGGTCTCTGTGGGCATATGATGGTTTGTAGATGTGTGTGTCCTCTGGTACTTGTGAGTGACGTGAAGTATGGGTGCTTGTCCAAATGCCGATGCGGGATGGGGTGTCCCTGGGGCCTTGGTCCAGTTCATCACCTGCTTCACCACCATGGCTCCCCACAACCTGCCAGTGACTGCAGGCTTCCAGCAGGTCTCTATTCTGGGCCCTCATTTCCCACTTACCACAGAGGGTAAGGCTGGACAGGAGCAGTTTTGGGGCTCCTCTTACCTTTGTGGGGGCCTTGCATGTGCCCCAAAGAATATGCAGATAGGGAGACTTTGAGAGCCCAGAAATCCTCGGATTTGCTTTGGTCCCTGGGTGAGGGGAACGAGGCTTCAAAGTGATGGATGAAGCCAGGAACCCCGAGCCTGAGATAGAAGACACCTGGAAGGATCTGAGAGACCCGCCAGAGTCTCCCAGCTGATTGGCTTCTGCTGTGGGCTAAAGTCAGAGGGCTGACTGAAGTGATCTTTACCCAGTGCTCTGGAAGGGAAGGGAAGGACCTCTGTGAGCAGCCCTCAATGGGAGCCCCAGAGGTACTGGCTGGGAGGCAGGACCACACCCTCAATTCACTCATTAGAGTCTGTGCCTTGGTCCTTTGCTCTTGGTGGAGTGGGCCCCTGGGGCAGCTACCCTGGCTTGAAGAAAACCTCCATTCCCCTTGTGCTAAGTTGCTTCAGTGTGTCTGACTCTTTGCGACCTCATAGACTGTAGCCTGCCAGGCTCCTTTGTCCATGGGATTCTCCAGGTAAGAATACTGGAGTGGGTTGCCATGCCCTCCTTCAGGGGATCTTCCTGACCCAGAGATCGAACGCACGTCTCTTAAGTCTCCTGCATTGGCAGGTAGGTTCTTTACCACTAGCGTCACCTGGGAAGCCTTCTCCATAGGGCTGGTTTTAAAATTCAAGGCTTTGGCTTGAGTCCCAGGGACGACTCTGAAGGGGGAAGACTCTGAAGGGGGAAGACAAGACAGGCTTGCTGAATACCTGCTCCATCCAAGTCCTCTGCTAGTGTGGCCCGATGTGGCATTCTTTGCCTCCTTCACTGTTTTCTCCTCTCCCCTGACTTGGTGCTGGAGAACCTCTGGGAAAAGACAGTAAGGAGACAGCCTCGCTCACATGACACACACCATTTATGCTGCAGGAGACAGCGTTAGTATCGGAAAGCTTTGTCCCCTCAGAGCAGGTTCACTGCAAAGAGCTAGAAGGAGCTAGAACCCTGTCCACTTCCCCGTCGCATGCCCTCAGGGATCTGACTCCAACCCTCCAGGATAAAGACTCCAGGCTTGGAGAAGTGGAGGATATTCTAGGGGACGGAAAATCCTAGATGCCTGCTGTGAGTCGAGCCAGACAGAAAGACAGATGCCAGTCTTGGTATTTCAAACAGAGGAAGTTTAATACAGGGAATTGATTACGTGGGAGAGGGAAGAGTCAAATAGTAAATGGTGAGGCAATCCAATTCGGGCAGGGGCAGAAGTGACAAGTGGAGAAAGTGATGATACTTTCTGTACTATACTTAGATGCTCGATTATGTCCGACTCTTTGCAACCCCATGGACTGTAGCCCACCAGGTTCCTCTGTCCATGGGGATTCTCCAGGCAAGAATACTGGAGTGGGTTGCCATGCCGTCTTCCAGGGGATCTTCCCAACCCAGGGATTGAACTCAGGTCTCCCGCATTGCAGGCAGATTCTTCCCTGGTCTGAGCCACCAGGGAAGCCGAATGGTACTGCCTAGCAGTGGTTTGTATCACGGCAGGAACCAAAGGTTCTTTAGGAGATAAAGACACAAAAGACGGCAGCCAGTGCTGGAAAAACGACGAGCTCCACCACCCCTCCTCCATTTAAGCAGAGAACGCGGGGGTGGAGGCAGTGGGGTGGATATCCTGGCTTCTCCCACCCTCTAATCTCCTCCCAGAACTTCCCATTAGCTCAACCTGGCAAAGGAGCCCAGGAAAAGCAGTTTGCAGGAGATGAGCAGTTGCACTTGAAAGCAAACGAGCAATGCCTAACATGTTTTCCCATGATGCACCTGCAGAGGACTTGTTGGGAAAAGCAAAGAAATACTTGGCCTCGTCCCCAGGACTGCGGATATGATTAACTTCTGATAAGAGTTTGATGGACCGCACCTCCTTCCCGGTGCCCCAGGTGTCCTGAGTGTGGCTTCATGATGTCCCCACCACAGCCCAGCAAACTCAGGACAAAGCTCCCTGGGCCAGAGACAAGGAAACCAAGGCTTTTAGAAGGGAAGTGGCTTCTTCCAGGCTCCCTAGAGGGAAAATGGCAGAGCCAGGGCTCATACCCACATCAGTGGGACTCCAGGGGCCCAAGCCTGGGAGGAAAGTGATAAGTCAGATGTTGGGAGCAGATGCTGGTTATCAATCTGAGTTGGGGGTTGTGGTAAAATTCTGAGATGGAGAGAGGCATTGAGTCGGATGAGACCAGCTGGGAGGAGAGCCAGTGATGGTAAAATTGTGAACCGCGGCTAGTGGTTAAGAGTAGGACACAGACTGGGTCACATCTACTCTGCCACTTCCCAGCTGTGTGACGGGATTTCTCTGTGCCTCATTCCCTCATCTGTGAAATGGGTATAATAGTGATATTGATAGTTGTACCTGCTACTCAGGACTGTTGTGAGAACTGAAGTTCATATAAGTGGTTGGTACTATTACATGCTATTTTATTTCTGTTTTATCAGTGAGGAAATTAAGGCTCTGAGAAGTAAAATTAAGGCTCTGAATGAAGGTGGTACTACGAGGAAGTAGAACAGGACTGAAGTCTATCTGCATCTGTAGCACTCTCTTGTATCCCTTCGTTCTTGGCCTGTCCCGCCTCCAGATTCTTTCCTCACCCTCTTTGGCCCATAACCCTTCTCTGCTGTCGTGTCTGTTGTCTCTACTCGCTCATGCTCCACTTTGATAAGTCACCTCCTCCTGCTGGCCTCCAGGCTTCCTACCATCTCTGGTCTCTGGCGGCAGCGTCTCTCAGATAGTGTCTCGGCTCTTTGATGCTTGAGTCACCACCCCCTGTATTCAGTTCAGTTCAGTTCATTCGCTCAGTCATGTCCGACTCTTTGCGACCCCATGAATCATAGCATGCCAGGCCTCCCTGTCCATCACCAACTCCCGGAGTTCACTCAGACTCACGTCCATTGAGTCAGTGATGCCATCCAACCATCTCATCTTCTGTTATCCCCTTCTCCTCCTGCCCCCAATCCCTCCCAGCATCAGAGTCTTTTCCAATGAGTCAACTCTTTGCATGAGATGGCCAAAGTACTGGAGTTTCAGTTTCATCATCATTCCCTCCAAAGAAATCCCAGGGCTGATCTTCTTCAGAATGGACTGGTTGGATCTCCTTGCAGTCCAAGGGACTCTCAAGAGTCTTCTCCAACACCACAGTTCAAAAGCATCAATTCTTCGGCACTCAGCCTTCTTCACAATCCAACTCTCACGTCCATACATGACCACTGGAAAACCCATAGCCTTGACTAGACGGACCTTTGTTGGCAAAGTAATGTCTCTGCTTTTCAATATGCTATCTAGGTTGGTCATAACTTTTCTTCCAAGGAGTTAGCGTCTTTTAATTTCATGGCTGTAGTCACCATCTGCAGTGATCTTCCCTCTATTCAAAACTGAGAGTGTTTCAGTTTTCCTGAGGAGATTGTGCCTGATACAACTGTCGCTGTTGACTGTGAGTTTCCTTGGCCCTCTCTGTGCACTTTCCATGTGTTAATGTATTTAATCATGTCACTCTAGGTTAGGGACCATGACCCCACTGTACAGAGGACGAAGTTGAGGGTATGGAAAGAAGCTGTGTGGCTCATTGAGGGCAGAGCTGGGACTCCAGGTCGGGAGGTCCAAACCCGGAGCCCACGCCTTGACCACTGCCCAGTACCACCGCCAGGGTTGTCAGCCATTGTGTCTGCCGGGAGACTGCTTGGCACCAGAGTGTGGCCCTCGGGGTGGGAATGGCCTCTGTGACTTCCCTGTCTGGCCCCAAATGCCCCCCAACAGCTCTCAGACATGCAACGGGATGGTGTCTCCTGCACATTCTCTTTTCCAAGCTGAAGATCCTGGTGTCTGGTGGGGAGGGAGGCAGGGGGTGATTTCAGGCCCCTCCCCTTGGGGCACCCTCAAAGGTCTTCCTCCAGGGCCCTGGGAAGGCTTCCCACTCTGACGTCTCTTCCAGCCCAGCCTTTCCCTCCACGCTGACCCTGGGCCCTCCCAGGACCCCCCGATGACTCACCCACACAGCACTTTCACTTCCTCCTTCTCTCAAGGAGGCTTTGGACCTGCTGCAGCCGCAGCAAGGAGGCCTTCTCTTTGGAGGCTGGAAAGGCCATGAGGGGCAGCCGTGGACCCGGGCCTGAGGGGCTAGAGTGCAGCCCTGGCTGAGGGCAAGCTCGTGGAAGTCTTCCTGGACCTCCTGGCCAGACACTGACCTGAGCTGGACTCTGTCCAAATGGTCAGCCACCCCTGGCACCTATACAGGCTGGCATGCAGGGAGGTCAACCTAGCATTTTTAAGCTGGAATGATGCCATTCCTATTAATTGATGGCATTGGAGGGACCCATCTTCATTCACTCATTTATTCCCTCATTTAACAAGTCTGTCCTAGCCTCCTGGGTACCAAGCAACCTCCAGTGGACAAATAAACCAAGGCTTGGTCTCTGCCCACAAGGAGCTCACAGTTGACAGGGTGGTGGGTGGGGTTGAGGGGGGCAGATCTATCAACAGAAAACGCAACTCGACAGAGAAGCCTTGGACCTGTTTCTCAGATCTCTTCACAGTTTACCAGAAATGTTTATACCGAAATGCTTCCTGATTACAACCTGGCCTTCTCTCTCCCCTTAGAACAATGAGAGGTCCCAGCTACTCCAGGGAGCAGGCAAAGGCGGGGCTGAAACTTATGCTTTCTTAGTATTTCAGCCCAGACTCCCGCGTGCAGGTGTGTCGCACTACTCTGGGGGCAACCACTCACATCCTAGTCTAAGAGGACGGCGCCTGGTGAAATGACCGAGCTGTGGACTCAGACCTGGGTTACACTCTCGGCTCGGCCATCATCTGACTGTGTGGCCTCAAGGAAGTCGCTCATCTTCTCTGACCTTCACTTTACTCATCTGTAAAATGAAGCTATTGATAGAAACGTAGCATCATGTTTTTTGAGAATTCAGTAGATCATCCAGGCAGAGCACCTGGCGCTCAGTAAACATGAAGCGCTCAGTAAATGCCCGCTGTCACGGTGAATACACTATTTACAGTGAAGGTCTGTGGGTACCTGTTCCTGTGTGTGTGTCTATGGGGCAATCAGGGAAGGCTTCCTAAAAGAGGTGACATTCATGTTGGGTCTTACAGCAAAAGGTGAGGAAGAGCATTCCAGGTAGAGAAAAGGCCAGAGATGGTCAGGGATTGGGGAGGCTTTGGGGGAGGCCAAGATTCGCCCGAGGGCTTCTCTAGTCTGGGCTGTGTTAAGGCTGGGCCTGAGCTCCTCAGGCTCCAAGGCTGCAGCCTGGCCCAGGCCCCCTGTGGTATCTGGGTGGGTGGGGGCTGCCCTAGCTTGGTCGCTGAGGTGCTGGCAAGCAGCTTCAGGCCTCTCACCTCTCTGCCTCCTCCTGTTTCCGGGCCTCCACTTCCTTCCCCTGCACAGACCGCAGAGGCGTTTCAGAGGAAGCTGCTACTTATTTTAGCAGCCATCCCTGGACACCCCCACCCACAGCTGCCCCTGTGCCTGGGCCCCTACAGAGGCACCCAGTCACTCTCTGAGCCACAGCTCAGAGCACTCAGGGGTGAGGAACAGCCCACATGCTTCCCCCCAGCTGCACCAGCCTGATTCTGGAGCTGCGAGACAGGGGTTCAAGCCCAGCCTGGAGCCTTACTTACTGTACGATCTCCAGGTTCCTCCTCCAAGGCCACGTGCCCATTTGTGCTACAGGACCGACACTGGGCAGGAACTGACTTCTGGGGAGAATGGGGTGGGGTGGGGTGGGGTGGATGCACTGCCAGCCTTGCTGACATCCAGCTGGAAAGCCCTGAGAGAGTGTCTTGGGGAAGACAGGTTCAGGCTGGGGGCGTTGCTGAGGCTTGTCCTTTGAAAGTCCATCTTTAAGAACAAAAGAATCACAAATACAAATTTACCTATGAAAGTGAGTTTTTATGTAGAAAGAGCCTGTGCAACTGAGGAGCCATGAAGCTTCAGCTTTTCCAGCGTCGTGGCAAACTTGACCTTGGAGAGGGCCCCCAAAGTCCCCAAGAGATGATGGGGAAACTGAGGAAAAGGGAGGGGGCACCACCAGCACGACAGGGTCACACAGCTGGTGATCCCAGGTTTGCTAATGAATCAGTGCCCATGTTTTACTCACACCCCTCGACAGACCCTTGTAGCCCACTGGGATGAGGAGGACACTGGGGAGGAGGAAGAGAGACCAAGAGGATGAAAGACAGGGACACAAGGAGACAGGGCTCTCCAGGGTAAGGAGGACACGGGCTCGGCCTCTTTCTAGCTGTGCGGCTCTTCCTGAGCCTCGGTGTCCTCATCTGTATAATGGGGTGATGGAAGGCAGTTGTGAGCACTGGCCATTCTGTTTCCCCTTCCATTCAGGCCTTGTAAATTCATTCCAAAGCACATTGATGATAGCAACACTTACCTAGTGCTTACCTCATGCCAGGGACTGTTCTAAGCACAGCGTTTTAAAATTTCAGTCATCTAATCTTCACAATAATATGATCAGGTAAGTGTGATTATCACCCCATTATCACCATGATAATATCACCATTATCACCCTCAATTCCAGATGAGGCAACTGAGGCCCCGGAGGCCAGCCAGGCTCCGGGTTGGGTCCCAGGAATGCAGCTGTAACACATACATGGTTTTTGATCTTGAGGAGCCCAAAGCTGGTGGGGACAGGGGTGCCAGCAAGTACATTATTAGAACCCCAGAGGGATCCTGGTTTGGGGACCAAGGAAAGTCCTCAGAGAGCAGAGGGGAGGGAGGGCTTCTTTGGGCCAGATGGCTTAGTGCAGAAGATGGCATTTGAAGAGAGCCCTGATGGATTCCTAGAGGAATTTTCCAGGGTGACCACGGGAGAAAGGCATTCCAGGCAGAGGGAAGAGCATATGCGAAGTCAAGGAGGCAGAAGAGTGTTTGCGGGGAAGCGAAAGCAGCCAGGAGGTTGCAGATCTGGTGGGTGTGGCCAGGAATAGCACAGATGAGGCTGTAGAATTAGCTTTCTGATTCCTGCTTTTCTTCTTGGGTTCCAATCCTGAGCAGGGGCTTCAGTCCTGCAGGAGAAGTGTCTGTGAGGGGCAGGCCTGCTGTGTGACAGTCAAGAGTGGACCAGGAACATCTGCCAGAGGCAGTCTCTGACACCAGCCTCTTGGCTGCCTCCCCTCCTGAGTTTCTAGCTTTGACAATTTGGGAGCCTTCATCTGTCCTGGAGGGGAGGATGTGGGCCTCAAGGTCACCCCACCAACCAGCTTCTCTCCTCCTTGTTCAGAGAAAGCTTGCCAACCTTCACATGGGCATTCACGTCTGTCCACCCTCACATCCATCTGTGAGTCTGTACATGCAATGCTGACCCAGACCAGAAGCTCTGCATGCACTGCCTGTATCCCTCTGATCCATTTCTGAAGTCCCTGCCAAGCAGGGCCCATCCTAACCGCAGAAGGCATCTTCCCACCCCAGCTCCCACATCTCCACTTCCCCATCTGAAACTTTCTCTGGTACCACAGGAGCTGGATAGCTTTTCACAGGGCACCCAGAAGTGCCAGGGCTGGAAGTGTCCCCAGGAGAGCCCTTACCCAGGGAGGAATGGAAGACAAAGTGCCCCAGCTTGCCAGTCACCAGGTGGACAACTCCAGGCACATTTCATACAGCCACTTGGGTACTGAGTCCTAAGTTCCCGCTGAGTCATCAGTTCATTTGCACACTCCTACTTCCCAAGATCACTGCCTCCCAAATAAACTGCCTACACCCATCCCTCACCCAGTTCATCCATTCATGCGTTTGCCCACACAACACATGCTCACGGGGCCTGCTCCACTGGACTCTTCTTGAGATGAAATGGGCACAGCCTTGTCCTTTGGGACCCACAAGCTTATGGAGATAGGCACAGGCTCCCAAGGGACACTCCTGAGGCCCTACTCCTACCAGGCGAACTGGAGCAAGGGCTGAGCTAAGCCACTCCCTCATCAACTCTTGGTTTCCATCCTTGGCTTTCTTCTGGAGGTAACTTTCCAAGGATGGTTCCAGCAGCCTGTGCCATGGCCGTCAGGAAGAACGACAGTTACTGCTTGCGCTCCCTGCACATGAGCTGCTTGGCACATATTAGATGCATTCATCTTCCCAGCGGTCCTAGGAGGTAGGTACTCTTAATCCAAGCTCCATTTTACAGACGGGGCAAGTGAGGTACTGAGAGTTTCGCCCACAGTGCCGCAGTTAGTAAGGACCGTTTCAATCCAGGCAGTCTGACCTCAGAGCCCATGGCTTGGTGTCTGTGCTTTACAGTTTGAGGAAGGAGGGCAACTGATTTGATGCAGAAGAAATGATTCAAATGCACAAGAAGGTCTGGGAGGAGAAGGCAGGGCAGCTTAGAATAACACACCTGAACCCACACTTCCACACCAGCGTGCTGTGTATACACAAAGAAAAGTACACAAACGTGTGCGTTTAGCCAACGCAGACATGTCCACATAAGTGTGCCCATACACACATGGCTTATGCCCTCAGAGCTGTGTCTATACACTGGTATGTGCACCAGGGCACCCAGCTGCCGCCACACACACGTTTGCAGGTGTGAAAACAGGCATCAGCACATGTGCATATTCACAGACAGATGCACACGTATGCCCCACACACATTTATTTTCACCCATGCATGCCTCACTACCCATGGGCACACACCCAGGAACCCGCATCGGTGTGCCCCTCTGCACAAGGACACACACAAATACAAATGAGTGGGCAGTTTGAATTCTTTGCTTAAAGAAAAGTTGTGACTGTATTAAAAATGTAGGACACATCGGCCAAATAATTAAAGTGTGAAGCGAGGCAGTGGGACATCCCACCACTCTCCCGGGGCTACCCATGCTGGGCTGTGCTCAGCGTGGCTGCGTCCTATATATTTGAGGAAGAGGCACTTTATTACAGTAATTTATCACCCCCATAAATGTGGCTCCTCTGTAACGTGGAATAATTTGGAAAGAAATATGTTTTAAAAATTAAAAATGCAGTCGGCATGCGCCCCGTCAGGTCTGCAGGGAGACATGGAGGCAACTCCAGTAACTGCCCGTGTAGCTCTAATACCTACAACTTCCATTATTTAAAGTGTGATTATATTTTTCCTGCTTGGAGCTTTGTCAGCTATAAATAAAATATAAGGGTGAATTGTTGTGAGGCCTAGTAAGCACTTCCATTATTGGTACTTAAGGGGGCTTGGGGATGGCGTGAATAAGCAGGGTGTGGGGAAGAGAAGGAAGGCCACTTGGGGGTTACCGACCGGGCCCAGGGGCCGAGCTGTGGGTGTGGATTGGTACAGTCCTTTTGATGGTTGAGAATCCTTTGAATCCAGAGTGACATGACCCCATGAATTTCAGCTCTGTTGAGGAGTCCACCACTGACCATAGGGAAAACCACCCACAATAGTTGATGCCTGCAACATCTCCCTACAGGCCTGCCCCTCTTGGTCTTCCCAGGGAGTCCATAGTCACAGGACACCAAGGGGAGAAGAGATCTGTAAGAGAAAGGGATTCATCAACTTGAAGATGTTTTTGGTTCTAAGTGAGTCCAGAGCTGTAGCTGGGCGAGGAAGGGGGATTTGCAGTGAAGTGTGTAGGTGGATGGGGATGTGGGTTGTTGGCTTTGAGTCAGCAAGCTATCCCCATGACAGAGTGACTGGGAAGGGAAGGACTCTCCTCCAAGAATGATTAGGTCAGAAAACAAATGTATTTGTTTCGTCAAAAAGAAAAAAGGAGCAAATCAGAGTGGGATGAAAACCTGGACATCATCTCTTTGCCCTCCCCCTGCATCTTGCGTGTTTCTCAAAACCTGAAAGCTTGGCTTGGTGTCCTGGCTCTGCCAGTTCACAGAGTCATGACCACAGCAAGGGTTCTTTTTTCACTTCATTGAGCCTCAGTTTGCTCATCTGTAAACTGGGGATAGGGCTTCCCCAGTGGCTCAGTGCTAAAGAACCTGCCTGCCAATACAGGAGATGCAAGGGACGTGGGTTCCATCCCTGGGTCAGGAAGATCCCCTGGAGAAGGAAAATGGCAATCCACTCCAGTATTCTGGCCTGGGAAATCCCATGGATGGAGGAGCCTGGCAGGCTACAGTCCATGGCATCACAAAAGAGTTGACATGATTTAACTACTAAACCCCAACAACAAATGGGGTGTGTGTGTGCTCAGTCGCTCAGTCGTGTGCAGCTCTTGGCACATGAACTGTAGCCTGCCAGGCTTCTCTGTCCATGGAATTCTCCCAGGCAAGAATACTGGAGCGGGTTGCCATTTCCTATCCCAGGGGATCTTCCTGACCCAGGGATCATACCTGTGTCTCTTGCGTCTCCTGAATTGGCAGGAAGATTCTATACCACTGTGCCACCTGGGAAATCCCCAATGCAAATGTGTACTGTCACTTTATTCATCATTGTCAAAACTTGGTAGCCATCAAGATGTCTTTCAATAAGTAAATGGATAAATAAACTGAAATGAACTAGGAACGGGGAGTTATTGTTTATGGTGAGTGGAATTTCAGTTTGGGAAAAGGAAAAAAGTTCTGGAGAGGGTTAGTTCTGGTGATGGCTATACATCATTATGAATGTACTAAAGGTCATGGAACTATACACTTGAAAGTGGTTAAAATGGAAAATTTTATGTTATGTATATTTTACTACCAAAAAAAAAAAGAGTTATTAAGCCATGACAAGACATGGAGGAACATTAAATGTATATTGCTAAATGAAAGAAGCCAGTCTGAAAAGGCTACATACTGTATTATTCCAACTGTATGACCTTCTATGACCTTCTGGAAAAGGCAAAACTATGGAGACAGTAACTGCAGCCATGAAATTAAAAGAGGCTTTCTCCTTGGAAAGAAAGCTATGACAACCCTAAACAGCATATTAAAAAGCAGACATCACTTTGCCGACAAAAGTCTGTATAGTCAAAGCTAGAAAGCTGAGTGCCGAAGAATAGATGCTTTTGAACTGTGGTGTTGGAGAAGACTCTTGAGAGTCCCTTGGGCTGCAAGGAGATCCAACCAGTCCATTCTTAAGATCAGCCCTGGGATTTCTTTGGAGGGAATGATGCTAAAGCTGAAACTCCAGTACTTTGGCCACCTGATGCAAAGAGTTGACTCATTGGAAAAGACTCTGATGCTAGGAGGGATTGGGGGCAGGAGGAGAAGGGGATGACAGAGGATGAGATGGCTGGATGGCATCACCGACTCGATGGACGTGAGTTTGAGTGAACTCCGGGAGACGGTGATGGACAGGGAGGCCTGGAGTGCTGCGATTCATGGGGTCGCAAAGAGTCGGACATGACTGAGCGACTGAACTGAACTGAACTGATGGTTTTTCCAGTAGTCATGTATAGATGCGAGAGTTGGACCATAAAGAAGGCTGAGTGCTGAAGAACTGATGCTTTCGAATTGTGGTACTGAAGAAGACTCTTAACCTTGGGCTGCAAGGAGATCAAACCAGTCAACCCTAAAGGAAATCAACCCTGAATATCTATTGGAGGGACTGGTGCTAAAGCTGAAGCTCCAATATGTTGGCCACTTGATGTGAAGAGCTGACTCACTGGAAGACTCTCGTGCTGGGAAAGACTGAAAGCAGGCGAAGAGGGCGACAGTGGGTGATAGGGTTATATTGCCTCACCAACTCAATGGACATGAGTTTGAGCAAATTCTAGGAGATGGTGAAGGACAGAGAAGCCTGGTGTGCTGTGGGGTTGGAAAGAATTGGACATGACTTAGTGACTGAAGAACACAAATGGAGACAGTAAACAGATCAGTGGGTGGGAGGAGGGATAAGTAGATAAAATACAGATGATTTTTAGGGCAGTGAAATTATTCCACGTGGTACTATAATGGTGGCTACGTGTCATATCATGTTTTCAGAGCCCACAGAATGCACAACACACAGAGTGAACCCTAATGTGAACTATGGACTTTAGTTGTTAATAATAACGAACTGATATTGGTTCATCAGTTGTAATAAACATACCATAGAAATACAAGATGTCAATAATAGGGACAGTGGGTGATTATATAAGAATTCTGTGTATTTTCCGTTTTGTTTTAAACCTAAAACTGCTCCAAAAATCAAAGGCTCTAAAAATAAGAAATTAAAACAAAAGATTTAAAAAGAAAACAGCCTAGGCAGAAGTCAGTACTGGCCTTTTCCTTAGCACTTGATGCCATTAAGAGCAGAGCTAAAAAAGAGTGGATACATGTATGTGTATAACGCATTCCCTTTGCTGTACACCTGAATCTAACACAGCATTGTAAATCAACTATACTCCAATAAAAATTATTTTTTAAAAAAGAACAGTGCTGGAAGGCATCTTAAGCAATCGTTCCCCTGGTGGTTTCCAAATGCTTTTTTTTTTTTTTTCAAGCAAAATTGTGTGGGGCCCCAATCCTCTTAAAAAGCTCACTATGACCAGAGCAAACTGGATGGGATCAGCAAACAGGTTTGGACTGGCTCAAGCTACATGCTGTGGGCTGGGGCTCCATGACCCTACCTGTCCACAGCTCCCTGGGTTGGCCTGTTTTAGCCCTGCTGGATCAGCAGAATTTTTCTGAGCTACAGAAACCGGTGCAGTTGATTTAAATCTTTTGGAATTGGTCCTAGCTGAATGCATTCATCTTGAACCAGCTCAAACCTCTCTGAACTGGCTGAAATTGGGCCCAGATCTAGAGTCGAGGGGTGTGTCCCTGAACGGAGCCCCAAATGGAAGAGAAGCTGAGATTCCATTTGGGTGATCAAACAGGGAGTTTCGGTGGCTCAAGCTGGATCAGACCAGGGCAGACAGATAAGCACATTGCCACAGAGGCTGGAGAGAGAGCGGTGGATGCAGGCTCCCCGCCTCCTGCCTCTCCCCCTGGAGCACGTCCCTGGAGGCCATTTGGGTTGGGTGACAGAGAGGATGATGGGAGGTGGGGGAGGAGGGGAGGAGGAGGAGACTCTCTTGAGAAGATGGGAGGAGGGAGGGATGGCACCTAGAGCACCATGGGATAGTCTCCTAGGGCATGACTAGGAGACTGTCATGGCTCCTGGCACCTGCTCTTTGAACTGATGTCTGGGGTGAGGTCATCTACTGAGAGCCAGAGGGGTGACCAGGGGCTGATAAGTGTGACAGAGAGAAGAAAGGGGAAAAGCCAGAAGCAGTCACTCCAAAGAAGAGAAACAGAGGGCTCCATGGGGCAACTTGAAGTGCCCATTTGAGGCCTGTGGTCATGAATTTAGAATGGAACCTGGTAATGTTGTTGTGTGGTTTTCTCCAGCCATATTCAGTGGTGTGAGATGGCATTAGTGTCCAGTGTCACCAGGCGAATATGATGATATGATGGCGGGGCTGATCAAGATGAGAAATGAAGCCAGGATGGGGTCATTGGAGGAGAGCAGTGAGAAGGCTAATGGAGTGTTAGGCTCCACGAGAATCCAGAAACTTCTGTAAGGATGGCTCTGGAGCAAGGGGCTGGATGGCTAGGAGGCAAGGGTTAGTGTGGGGTGTTTATAGAGTGGGAAACTGAGGCCACACAAGGAAGGAGACTTATCCAAAATCACACAGTTATCAGTAGCTGAGGAAGAAACTGCTAGTTCTTGATCTCTTCTTGAGTCATTCACTCATTTACTCAATAAGTTCCTGTCGAATGCCAGCTAGGGGCTGCTGCTGCTGCAGCTAAATCACTTCAGTCGTGTCCGACTCTGTGTGACCCCATAGACGGCAGCCCACCAGGCTCCCCCGTCCCTGGGATTCTTCAGGCAAGAACACTGGAGTGGGTTGCCATTTCCTTCTCCAATGCATGCAAGTGAAAAGTGAAAGTGAAGTCGTTCAGTCGTGTCTGACTCTTCGCGACCCCATGGACTGCAGCCTACCAGGCTCCTCCATCCATGTGATTTTCCAGGCAAGAGTACTGGAGTGGGGTGCCATTGCCTTCTCCCAGCTAGGGGCTAGGTACTCTGAATACTGAAGCCAAAAAATCTTATTCCTGCCCTCAGAGAATTTACTGCACACAGATATGAAATTAATTTATCATTCATGTAGTATATTAAGTATGTATTCATATGCATTATTAAAGAAAACCAGACACAGTTAGAGCCTGGGTGGAGCTTGAAGTACAGTAATCTACAGCTCTGCCATCTGGGGCCACTGGCTCAATATCTGTGTCTCGGTTCCTCATCTGTAAAATGGGGATCCTAATAACAGTCATTTAGCAGTGCTATTGAGATGAGTAACACCGTGCCCAGGGCTTAAGTATAGTACGCTGTCAGTAATTCAGCTCTTTGTATGCTGACTCTGGCAGTTGGTGATGGACAGGGAGGCCTGGCGTGCTGCGGTTCATGGGGTCGCAAAGAGTCGGACATGACTGAGAGACTGAACTGAACTGAACTGAATCATTTCAATGCCTGTGGTGTACATTGATTCTCAACGGATAGGTGTCAGCAGCCTTTGTGGGTGCCCCACCTGTATCCCTTCTGCACTTGCTGATGGTGTCAGATGCAGGCACCTGTGCTCATCCGCTCTGGTGCTTCCTCCTCACCTTGTTGCAGAGTTGGTTATCAGAGGCCAGAAGCACTGGGCTGTTAACACCCCCAGGGGCAACACTCAGCCATGGGTACACAGCAGCAGGAGGATACATACCCCAGCTTCCTTGTCCTTCGGGCAGGATAATCTAGGGCATGTTCTGCTTTGTCAGCGTCCCAGGGAGCCTGAGCCTCGGCTGCTCACAGCGGGAACCTGCTTTTTAATACACGTGTTATTGCCTTTCCTTCTATGGGAGGAACTGTAAAATAAACTAGCTGCTTATACTCCATCCTTGCCTCAGGATCTGCTTCTGGGGGCACCCAACCAAAGACAGTTGGTAATGCAAATGGTCGTAGGAATAGACTCTCAGGGTGGGCTTCTGGAATGGAATCCATCACTAGCCAGACGGCAGCCAGTACCACACTGCTGGTGTTGAGTGCAGTGGGATGAAACCTTTAGCAAGTACCTGGGATGCTGTAGCCTCATCTTTGCTGAGACTCTCATCTTACTGGATTAGAGGTGCAGGTGGAAGGGAAAGCACTGGTTTATCCAGTAGCTGTAGCCCTTGAGAGATGGGGCACAATGGTAACTTGAAGGATTGCAGACTTGTTTGGCTGAGGTCAACTGCCATGACAGCCCTGAAGGAAGAAAATGACAGGCTCAGGTCAGCCCACTATCATCGTAGGGTTCAGCTGGAAAGCCAGAAGGTTGCCAGGGCAGTGCTTTGATCACCCCTTAATTCCTGAAGCTGGAGGGGGCAGACTGTACTGAAAATCAGACCCAAGAGTTAACTGAAAGAGTAGTGGAGGAACAGGGGCTGAATTCACAGCCCCTGTGGATCTTCCAGGCTGATAGAAGAGCTGCCAGAGAAAGCTGGGGCCCTGAGAACTGGGATGGGAACATCTGTATGGATTTGCTTGATAAACCTGAGCCTCAAAGTCCCCTGAACCTCTGGAAAGTAGAAATGGTCTCTCTTTTTTGCTAGAGTCTCCTGATGGTGGGAGACAATGCAAAGGTCTGCCCTGGGGTGCCTGCCTCTCCGAATGATGTGGATTCCTCCATGGCATCCCCCACTTCTCCTACTGCTCTGCAGAAAATTTTAACTTTAGTTGCTAAGTCATGTCTGACTCTTTGTGACTGTAACTTGGCAGGCTCCTCTGTCTATAGGATTTCCCAGGCAAGAGTACTGGAGTGGGTTGCCATTTCCTTCTCCAGAGGATCTTCCTGACCCAGAGATAGAGCCTGCGTCTCCTGCATTGCAGGCAGATTCTTTACCACTGAGCCACCTGGGAAGCCCCTTGTTATGCAGACCAGTAACTAAAATCAGTTCTCAAAGTGGTCTGAGGGAGTTCACATTTCCTCTTTAATAGGAAGAAACAAATTATCTACTGAAAGAGCTGAAGGAGCCAGAACACCCCTGGGAGGAAGTCTTAAAGGTCTTCTATCGGGGCAGGGAGAATAGAGGGCTAGATTGACAAGGAGCACTGTCCAATGTCCAATCCTAAAGGAAATCAACCCTGAATATTCATTGGAAGGACTGATGCTGAAGCTCCAATACTTTGGCTACCCGATTCAAAGAGCTGATTCATGGAAAAGACCCTGATGCTGGGGAAGATTGAGGGCAGGAGGAGAAGGGGATGACAGAGGATGAGATGGTTGGATGGCATCACCAACTCAATGAACGCGAGTTTGAGCAAACTCCGGGAGATAGTGAAGGACAGGGAAGCCTGGTGTGCTGCAGCTCGTGGGGTCGCAAAAAGTAGGACATGACTGAGCGACTGAACAACTCTCCAATGACTCAGGAGCCCTGAGACACTCCGAACACTGCTGGGACATGTAGACATGAGGCACAGTTGGTCTACAGGGAGCTGGAGATAACAAAACTGCCTTGGCTGAGTGCAGAGAAGGGATCAAAAGGTTCAGAGGGTGAACATATGAGAATGGATGCATCATGTAAGACCAGAGAACCACCCGCGTGCCATCGTGGGGTGGACGGAGGCCACAGATGAGCGCTGGCTTTTGTCCATCTCGCAGTGGGTCTGTTGGGTCATAGACTCACCCATGGTCATCTCTCCAGTCCCTGCGTGTGTGACTGGGATGGATATACTTAATAGCTGGCAGAATTCTCATTGGTTCCCTGCCCTATGGTATAAAAGACTTTATAATAGGAGAGGAGGGCTCTAAATTGCACCTCCCTTTTCTAGACAAAATAGTAAACCAGAGGTAGGCCACATGCTGGGAGAAATGGCAGAGATAAGTACTACCCTCAAAGACGGGAAGGATACAGGAGTGGTGGCTTCTGTTATATCCCCATTCGGTTCAGCAGTGGAGCCCCTGTAAGAACCCAGTAGATCAGAGATGATGGGGAACCACCATAGACTCAAGTACGTGGTAGCCCCCATCACCAATACTGCATCAGAACGCCATAGATGCTGGCACCTAGTGTGACTATCGATCTGTAGAATGATCTTTTCCATCCTCCTCAGAAGAGTCAGAGCAGTTCACACTCACCTGGGCAGAGGGCCAGACACTTTCACTGATGTACCCCAGATGACCTCACTCTCCTGTTCTCTGTCACAGTGTCACCCCAAGGGATCTTGAGCATCTGGAGGGGGGTGGTTTTGCTTTGTGTCAACTTAACGAAACTATGTTTCCCAGAATTTCACTGTGTAATTCAGGGGTGGTATGTCCTTCTCAGGACTTGGAGAAGGAGATTTGGAAGGTGGAAGTGAACAGCAGCCATGGAAGGTGGGTGCGGGGGATGAGACGTGGTGGCAGCCCCTGAACATTGCTGCGGCTCCTCTGCCTCCCACCTCTCTTGGCGCCACTCCAGGTGCTGAGATGTGACAAGAAAGGCCAAGTTCCTGCTTCTGGTCGTGCCTGTGATTCTCTTGGAGGTTGGTGAGGGAGACAGAAAACGCTCCCCAAAGCAGGTCTTCATAGCATGCGCATATCCTCGCCGCTTCCTTGTCCAGTGTGATCCCATTGTTGTGGTTACAATGGTCAAGGCCACTCTAATCTTCTCATCTCTATTTCCATCTTTCCCTCTCTCCCTCTCCTGGCTTTGTATCTGCAAAGAGAAGAGTCCAGAAGAACACATTCTGAGCCATTAGCCTTGGTTATGTCTGAGAAGTAAAGCTGGGAAGGAGAGTCGTCCTGTTTATTTTACACACAACTGAGGCAGAGAAATGACAAACTGCATCTGAGGGCACACAGCTGGTGAGTGCAGTCTTGTGTCCCCTCCTGCTTACACATCCTATTTCCTCCCCAGCGAGGATGGTTCTCGGCCTCTCTCACCCCTTCCAGCATGGCCTGACCTCTAGATTTCCAACCCAGACTTTCCCCTGAAAGCCCCTTACACTGTCACCGCCTGCGTCCTGGCTCTGTGGTGAAGGGACAGAATTAGAGCTCGCCTCGTGGGGGAGGAGGTGGCGCTGGTAGCGGCAGAGGAGAAGTGACTTTCAACTTCTAGGAATCGACTTTGACAATCAGATAGAGCAAGGGACTGAGTCACCGGCAGGCCCCACCGGCTGGGTTTTAATCAGGTCAGATGGTGGCAGCGTGTGGGGGCGGGTGGAGGTGCAGAGGTTCCAGATCCACTTCCTCTCTAAGGGGCCCAAGCCCTTCAAGGCTGCTTCTGCCTCCTCGGCAGGGAGGACTCGCCTAGCACATGTCAATTCAGGCTAGCGGAGGTGGCCTCAATGTAGGTCCTGGGGCATCAGAGTATGAGAACCCAATATGTCATGGTGCAGATAAGGGTACAGAGACCAACAGAGGTTAAGAGGCTTGCTCGAGGACACACAGCAAGTCAAAGTCATAGCTGGAACTCGAACCCAGGCCTCCCGAAAGCCACCACTGGCTTCCAGAATGAATGTTCTTCCCAAACACGTCACTGCCAGCTTGGGGCACGGTCCTGAGGCCAGTTCCCTTTGGAGGGAGGGAATGGAGCCCTGCATAAAGGATTATGTCAGATTAAAGGTGCAAATGTATGCACAATTGCCTAGAACATGGTAACTACTCAATAAATGGGGCTTTTGTTTTTGCTATACAACGATTTCCTAACTGACTTAGGCAGAATCCTAGGTTCTCTGGCAATACCTCAGTGGTCCTGGGTGGGAGGGGCTGAAGAGGGAAGCCAAGCAAATGTGGGTCAGGTCTCCCTTCATCCTTCTCCCTGGCCCCTGTCACACACGCATATCGTCTACAAACCAGAGTGTTCTGTCCTTATCTGTCTTATGTTTTGGAGGTCTGCCTAATGTTTTATTTAACGGTTCTGCAAAAAATCTGGCAGTCCACCTCTGCCTAAGCAAATGGAGAGAGGACCTGCTGGAAACACAGAGAAATAAGGATCAGGGTGCTGTTTTAACACATGCATTTGTGCATTAGGTGTTTGACATATGCATTAAGAAATAGTACTCTTGATTGTCGGTTTCCTGGGGCCACAAGAGTCTGTGGCCGCATCTGTGGGTTCCCACTCACTTGCCGAGGCCCACTTCCTTCCTGGCTAATGGAACCCGCTCAGTCTGGTTGACCGCCAGGCATCACTATGATTTATGGAGTCCCTTGCCCCACCACAAGGTAAGAGGAGATGTTCCCTAACGTGACCCAATCTCGGTGAGACCATTTTTCTTGTCAGTGATGGATCAGAACACAGGTGACAGGCACTAGACATGAGTGTGTCTGCCCATTAGACAGAAGGAGATGTCGAGGGGGGAGGAGGCTTCTGGGGAATGTGTCCCTTTCGATGAAAACCAAGAGACACATGCAGAAAAGCTCCCTTCTCCTGCCTCTCCACGTGGCTGTCTGAGAACGTAACTGCTTGCCCTGCAGCAGCCATCTGAGACCTGTGGGGACAGGCCTGTAGGAAGTGACCCCCAACCCAGAGTGCCCGAGCTGTTGCTGGATAATGCCACAAGACAAACATCCCCAAAACTCAGCAAGTGACACCGGGCTTTCTTGAGAGTGCTTGAGGTCACAGGTCAGCAGGTTCACTGTGGTTCAGCTACTCCAGACAGGGCTGGGCACCACACTGCAGGCTGTGGGTTGGGTTCCGGTCTGTTCCACACGTATTTATTCTGGGGCCAGGGCTGAAGGAGCCGCAGTGAGTGGAAGAGAGCTCCTCTCCTGGGAGATCATGGGGGCTTGAAGACAGTCTAACTCACACAAGCACTTTAGGGACTTGGCTCACATTCCAAAGGCCAAAGAAAGCCCCACGGCCATGGCCAGCGTGGCAGGTTGGGATGTACACCCACCCCCCAGGGGAGGGGGTGGCCAGTGAATACCTGCTGAGCAACACACCCGACCCAGCACAGAGCTGTGGACCTGGGAGGAGCCCTGCTTCTCGGGTCCTCTGCCTCCTCTGTGAGACGGCATGTGGGGTTGGGGTTTCTGCTGCTTGCAGCTGAGGATGGCCAAAGGAAGCCAGGGCACAGGGAGAGGCTGCAGGGCCTTGAAGGGAGAATTAATCTTTAGAAAACATGGATTCTGGAGTATGCAACAGGGTCTGAGCAAAAAGGAGCATTCCAGATTTGAAGCCCCCCTACTGCTACTATCCCAGTGAGGTTGGTGCCACACCCAAGGGAGAGAGCTGTTGTGCGGTTTAAACTGAAAAAGCAGTTTCTAATGAAGCTGCATCACTGTGGGGCCCCTCTGCTGTAGGGGCCTCCTGACTAAGCATAAAGCGATTTGTCACAGACCCAGGAGCTGCCTGGACCTCGGGCATGGAAATCTTCAAGAGGGCTGAGGCTGGGCTGAGGCCAAGGCAGGGTCTGGGTGGAGCAGAGCCTGGTGCTACAGACTGAATGTCTCAAGGGCCAGCCTAAGTGCCCACAGGGCCAGAGAGGACCACGGCCCAGTGAGAGAGGCAGAGGAAACAGAGAGCAACACAACCCAGTCGGGTTCGTGGGCTCATGCAAGACTCCACTGGGGACAACCAGAACTATCTCATGGGGGTGGCAGATGGGGGGTTTGAGGTAGACTGGAGTTCTGGGGCAAGGAGCTGGGCTGGGGGACTGGGTATGTATCTGCAGGTGATTTTTTTTTTGCATCCATAGGCTGGTGAGACCTGGCCAGCCTTAGATCATGGGCTGAGGTTCCCAAGCTCAGCACCTGTTCGACTGCATCTCCGAGTCTGCAGTGACCAGCCCCCTACCCAAATGATGATGGGGAACATTTGCTCAATGGATGAGAAAATAATACCAACAACAAGAAACATAAAGCAATGGGCCCTCAGAGGCACCTGGAATGTTTGATGTCCTATAGACACTGGGGTTTCCTGCCTCCCTTATTCACCATCTGGTAGCCCCCACCTGATTTCAGGTAGGAGGGCTGGGTGGCAATGGCTGGTCTGCAAGGAGCCCAGCCAGGCTAGCCATGAGGCTCAGTTGACTGAAAAGATGATCGGAGCTTGTGGTTTCAATAGCTAAGTGAGGACACCCTGGTCTGTGTTCCAAATTAGTGATACATAATGTGGTGAGGAGGGTGGTGTGTCTCACCGACTGTGACCACAAGGCATCCGGGGACCACACTGGAAGTGGGGGAGCATGGTGATGGCAGGAGAGGAAGAAGGAGGAGGGGGTGGGCAGGTGAAGACCAGGGGAACTTCTGGGACTTTAGGGAACTTGAATGTGTCATGGTACCTTGACCAACAGGGCCCTGGGCACTCTGCCCACATGATGGCATGTAGGATCTTGCAACTGCCTTGCTGGGAGGGGCTGTTGTCACCATTTCATAGATGAGGAAGCTGAGGCTCCAAGACTAGAAGAAGCCTGTGCTGGAATGAAGACAGTGGGTACCCACCGGAAGTTCAGATAACAGTGGCCAAAGGGATGGGCAAGTCAAGCTTGATTCAAGTCAAAACTAATCACCAAGAGGGTCCACCTGGTCAGGCAGGTGTGGTGAGCATCCTTTGTGCTCCTCCAGCCCCCCACCTCCCTCCTTGGAGACCAGCCCCTCTCCCAGAGCAGAGTTCCACAGACCCTGTTAGTACCCCCATCTCTCTGCTCCCCTCATCACAGCTGGCTGGACCAGGGCTGGATGCTGACTCAAGTGGAGCCAATCAGCTCCTCTCTTGTGACTTTGGTATTGAGATTCAGAAATGCTGGGCTGCCTTTTTGGCTGCTTGTTTGAAACGAGTCATAAAACTGGGTCAGGGGGCCATATTTGGCTGCCTATTCATAAAGTAGCAGAAAAAAGACTGGATAGAGAGACTGAAATGTGCTTATGGGAGAGGCAAGAAAGATGAGAGAGAGAGACAGTCATACAGAAGGAGGGACAGTGAGACAAGGAAAGTGACAGAGGAGAGACAATGAGACAGAGACAGTGAGAGGAAGAGCAAGGCAGACAGAGATGTGTTTGTGAGGGAAAAGATGAGAAGCCAAAAATGTGGAAAACCAGAGGTGTGTGGTATGATAGAAGATGATGGGGGAGAGGGGTTTTCGAGACGGAATATCAGAGCTTCCCTGGTGGCTCAGAGTGGTGGAGAGTCTGCCTGCCGATGCAGAAGATATGGATTCGATCCCTGATTCAGGAAGATCCCATTCGGCATGAAGCAACTAAGCCCATGCACCACAGCTACTGAGCCAGCGCTCTAGAGCCCACACAGTGCGACTACTGAAGACTGTGCCCCTGGAACCCGGCTCCACAAGAAGCGAAGCCACCAGAAGAAGACGCCCGTGCCCTGCAATGAAGAGTGGTCCCCACTCACTGCAACTAGAGAAAAGCCCGCTCAGCAGTGAAGATCCAGCACGACCAAAAACGAATAAATTAATTAAATTAAAAATTTTAAAGATGGAACATCAGCCTTGAATGTTACCGAGAGGATGAAGGATGCAACCACTGGGCCAGAGGTGGGGCAGGGGGTGGGGAATGAGGTCCTTGGAGACAGCGCTTCTCAAATTTTGCAAGTGCAAAATCACCTAGGAGTCTTGTCAAACTTTGAATTCTGATTCTTCAGGTTCAAAGTGGTGCCTGAGATTCCACATTTCTAACAAGCTCCAAGGGGATGCTGATGCTGCTGGTCCTTGGACCACACTTTGAGTAGCAAGACCCTAGGGCAGTGGTTTTCATATTTGGCTGCATAGTAGCAACACCTGGGGGGCTTGACCAGCGTGGAGCACCCCTGGGACTAATAAAATCATAATCTCCAGGGATAAGGTCAAGGCACTGGGATGTTTTAAAGTTCGCAGGTGATTCGAATGTGTAGCTGGGGTCAAGGACTGTTACCAAAAAGTTCAGAGCAAAAGCCAATGGTTGTAGATAGCTCTTCCTGTTGAATTCTTACCTGTACATTATTATTATATTTATATTATTATATTTATTATTAGCATTATCATTTTTAATACTATTGTTCTTGGAGTTACTATTTATTGCAATGTATTGATTATCATCATTATTATTGTTATTTTTTAAATAGGAAATGCTAATGTTTACTGAAGGATTGCCCTGTACCACACTGTGCTGTATGGTTTGCACATGTTATCACAAATGAAGAGGTTCAGAGGTTAAGAATCTTTCCCATGATGACGCAGCTAATACGTGGTGGAGACAATTTGCAATCTCAGATCTCTCTGAATCAAAGTTTTTATCCATTATTCCATAAATCTATGTTTCTCAAATGTTCTTCATGATAAAGATGATCTGAGATACATTAAAATACATATTCCTAGGACCTTCCTCCAGAGAATTTGATTTAGTAGCTCTGAATTGGGACTCAGGTCTCTCTATTTTGATCCCAAGGAGATTTTTATTGCAAGGCAAACTTGAGAAACACTGCTATAATCACTAGTGATAGGATTGTGGCATATTATTTTATTGTTGACAATTATTCATTCCTTTCCTGTAGGAAGATTATAAACCCCGCCCTTGCCCTGCCTCCTGGTAAGTGGGTAGTGTTCTCAGCACAAGGGCCACGCTCAAATGAGTGAATTTCTCTGACCGTTGGAAAGTAAGTGACGTGACACCCAAATGTGTAGCACAAGCCTTGAACACAGGTGCATAGTTCAGCTTGCTCTCTTGCCCTTTGCCCTCTGCCATGAGAATGACATATCCCAGGGAGGGGCTGATCCTTCTGCCTGGGTTGCAGAACAAGAAGACACAAGGGGCAGGGCTAACCTGCAGTCCTTCTTTTGAGAGATAAAGATTTGTTGTTGTAAGCCTTTGAGATTGGAGGGGGGAGGTTGTTTGTTACTCAGCACGGCTGACTAATACAGTATTTATTTATAATGTTATATAATAGTAACATTTATTGAGTACTTTTTTCTGTGTGAAGCACTATATATATATATATGATCTCTATTCCAGTCAAAAATAAACTGAAAGCTTAGGAATTATTATCTCCTTTTTAAATATGAGGAAACTGAAGCTCAAAGAGATAAGGTGGCTGCCTAAAGTCACAATGCCAGTAGCTTCGCCACTGTCTGATTCCAAACTCTTCTCCCCACAACTGAACTTTCTTGCCCCTTCTCATCCTCTCTCTTTCACATCTCTCCCCTCAGTTTTCTGCCAGCATTGGTTCCAAGTGCAACCTGTTGGTAGAAGCAGACATATGCAATATCTAATTCACTTTAATTAAAATATATTTTAGTGGATTTTTTTCTTGGGACATAACTCATTTTGATGGGAACCCATTGGATTTTAATGGGAAACGTATTAGAGGAACATATTGTGATCCTTAATGAAGCTGGGCTGTGTGGAGAAGCACCTACAGGTAATTAGACGCCCTCCAGGCCTTTGGGGAATAAGGTGAAATGAACTTCGGTTTGTTTAAGACAATTAGTGCAGACAATGATCTGGGAACGAATTAAATGGTCCTTGATTAGGAGCAGCTGTGCAGGTGGCGTCTTCAGGAAAATGGGACATGCAAGTGGGGCTTTTAAGAAAGAGTGATTATTAGTGCTTATCTGTTTATATTGGCAGCCGGCACTTCCGCCAGGCTGTCGGTTTGATCAAGTGGCTCCCTCTCCCCACCCTGCCTTTCCAGCTGCCCTCCCTTGCTGATACACACTCCTTCAGTGTCTGCCAGGTGCCTGCCTCCAGTGGCAGAGGAGTGTCTCCACATTGGCAGCTCTGGGAGCCTCTACACTCCCACCGGGAGATGCTTCCATACCGATGGGCACTTTTGCCCAGATAGGATTGGGAACCTCTGTGTTCTCAATAATCACTATTTCTATACTAGTTAGAATGTGTACTGCTACGCTTACACGCAGCCTTCTCAAGTGGCGCTAATGGTAAGAAGCCGGACTGCCGATGGAGGAGACATAAGAGACATGGGTTGGATCCCTGGGTTAGAAAGATCCCTGAGGGAGGGCAGGGCCACCCACTCCAGTATTCTTGCCTGGAGAATCCCATGGACAGAGGAGCCTGGCAGGCTATAGTCCATAGGGTTGCAAAGAGTTGGACATGACTAAAGTGACTTAGCACACATGCGTGCTTAATTTTATATTTGAAACTCTAAGACCACTGTACTCTTAAAAGGAGGATTTGACACTGATGAACCTATCTGCAGGAATAGAGACACAGACAGAGTGGACTTGTGGACACAGAGTGGAGAAGGAGAGGGTGGGATGAAGTGAGAGAACAGCATTGACATATATGCGCTGCTGCTGCTGCTGCATCGCTTCAGTCGTGTCCGACCCTGTGCGACCCCATAGATGGCAGCCCACCAGGCTCCCTCGTCCCTGGGATTCTCCAGGCAAGAACACTGGAGTGGGTTGCCATTTCCTTCTCCAATGCATGCAAGTGAAAAGTGAAAGTGAAGTCGCTCAGTCGTGTCTGACTCTTCGCCACCCCATGGACTGCAGCCTACCAGGCTCCTCCATCCATGGGATTTTCCAGGCAAGAATACTGCAGTGGGGTGCCATTGCCTTCTCCACATATGTGTGCTATCATGTGTAAACCCGACAGCTAGTGGGGTGCTGCTGCATAGCACAGGAAGCTCAGTTTGGTGCTCTGTGATGACCTAGAGGACTGGGATGGCAGGGAGGCTCAAGAGAAAAGGGATATTGCATACAGATAGCTGATTCACATTGTTGTACAGCAGCAACTGACCCAACATTGTAAAGGAACTATGTGTGTCATGTCCAGCTCTTTGCAATCCTATGGACGGTAGCCCACCAGGCTCCTCTGTCCATGAGATTCTCCAGGCGAGAATACTGGAGTGGGTTGCCATGCCCTGTTTCAGGGGACCTTCCCAACCCAGGGATCCAACCCATGTCTCTTATGTCTCCTGGCATTGGCAGGCCAGTTCTTTACCACTAGCGCCACCTGTGAAGTCCAAAGCAACTACACTCCAATTTTGCAAATGATAGTGAAAAATAAATAAAAGGCATCATGCCTGAGTCTGGAATGGGCTCATCCCTGCTGGAACACTGGACTAAGTCACATTAGGAGGAATAATAAATAGTGCACTGACTGTGCCAGGAACTTCTACATTGTAGAAATGAGCATGTTTCTCCCTTGCCCTGACTGAGAGCTTCTGCACATGCAGGAAAGAATGAGAAGGCTGCCTGGAAGAAGAGACATGTAAATTGAGTTCTGGCAGGAGTCAGCAAGAGGGTGCTTCTGTATTGGCAAGGATAGCGTGCACAGCTGTGGATGTTTCTACACCGATCAGAACAGAAGCATCTGAAGTGGTTGAACTGGGAATGATTCTCATGAAAGAAAGAACGGGTGAGTCTATACTAGAGGGGAAGGGTGCGTCTCACAAGCAGAGAGATGTGCTTCTACACTGATATGAATAGGAATCCTTATGTTTGCTAGAATCGATGGGCATGTCTGTACCAGCAAGGATGGGCACTTCTAGGCTGGCAGGGGTACACTTCTAGAAAAGAAAAAACTTTTGCACTGAGAGGGAAGGGAATGTCTTCATTGGTGAGAATGAATGCTTCTTCAGTGGTAAGAACAAAATGTTAGGAAATGCTGACATTTCCTAACTCTTGACCAGTAAAACCAGAGTGATTCCACTGACTTCCTCAGTTCCAGACCATTCCCTGAGCTCACAGTGTCTCAGTTCACAGCACAGAGCTACTCTGCCCAGAGATGGAGGAGGTGACCACACTGTGGATGGCACAGGACAGGAGAGAAAGCAGGATCACGAGGTGTCTACCTGCCCAGGTGAGAACTAAGCCCAAGAAGAGCCCCCATCCTGGGAGACACTCAAAGTACATTCCAAGCAAACTTACTGATATTCAGTGTGAGTGAGATGGGAGAGAGTGGCAGCCAGGACCCCCCATCAACACTGAGCAGCCCCAAGCCCCTTCCCCAGTCCCCTCACAGCTCTAACTTCTGGCAGGGCCTGCGGTGAGATCCCCCATGCAACCCTGACACGGGGCTGTAGCTAAAACATTGGTCTGGCAGTTTTCCCTCTTTAAGTTGAAGTGTGATGTTGGCAGGCAGTGAGCTGTGGTGGCAGGCTGCCAGAGGGAGCATGTGTTGGAAATCCTTGTTCCACGTTGCAGCAATCTGGGGCTCCCCCACCCACAAACTGCTCCAGAGCCAGCCAGCCGTGGGGGCCAGAGCCTCCCACTGATGCAGACCAGCCACTGAGATTAGGGGATGGTGAGGCAGAAAGGCTTAGAAAAGCCAAGGAGAAAGATGTAAATAGAATCAGAACTGGAGTCAGAGAAAGACAAAGAAACGGAACCACTGCCAGAGACAGAGACACAAAGAGAGACAGAGAGACCCAAGGAGCAAGAGTTTCAAGGAAGACAGAGAAGGTGGAACTTAAAGAAAAGAAGCATGAGAGACTGGATTAAAATGACAGACTGTTACAATCTCTAGTTATAACAGAAAAAAAAAATGTATTAATGTAAATGTATTCTATTGTAACAGTTGTATAAATCAAGAAAGAAAGTCCTCAGTGGACCAGAAACTTTGTGGAATTCCCGAAAGATGGAAAGTAGGTAGGCTTGGATTGACAGAGGAGCCCATAGCCCAAAACACATAAGGAGAGCATCACTGTGCAAGGAGTCGGGGTGGCTCCAGGAATGCTCCCAACTCAGAGTCAACAGGATCAGGGGGTATCCAGAGCAGCACGGGGGACCTGGGGCAATCATGAGACTGAGCAATCGAGAAGCTGCGTTTAGAGCAGCCAGGCTGACCCATCTCTGCCCAGCTGCCCTCCACCACTCCCCTTGTGCTGAGGAGCTGACGTCAAGGGAATCTACACACAAACCAGCATAGGGAGTGAACACATTTGGGTCTGAGAGTGAGGAATGTGCTCTGAGGAATCCAGTGATACCCCAGGAAATAGGAAGAAGACCAACTTCTATCACACACCATTCATAGGCAGAACTCCTTCACAATGATGATCAGAGGCAAGATCTTGTGGTTGAAATCATCCTTCAGAAACAGGCAAAAAAAAAGGATTCTTAAAGCAAAGGTGAGCAGAAAACCAAGAACACTCAAGCATTTGAGGAAAATCAACACTGTGCAAGACAGACATAAAACTTAACAAAGAGAAGACATAAGACTAAAGAGAATACAACTTAAGAGAGACCGCACACAAAAAAGAAGTCTTTAAAGTAGTGTGATTACCATCCCTAGGGAGACTGGAGACGCTAACACATCCATAAATTGAGAACAGGCTGTTACTAAAATGAGTCACTAAGAGATCTTGAAATTTTTAAATAATTGTTCAAATTTAAAACTCAGTAGGTTGGCTGAACAGTAGAATGAATATAGCCAAAGAGAAATATGAATAAATTTAAAGATATGCAGCTCCCATGCCACTTCTAGGTATGTGCTCAGAGAAACTCTTCTGTTTGTGTGTAAGGAAACATGTATAAGAGCGTTCATTGCGAAACTGTTTGTAATAGCAAAAAATTGGAAACAGCCTATAATCCAACAGATTGGATAAACACATTGTGCTTTGGTCACATTATAGAATCCTATACAACAGACAAAATGAATCATCTAGAGCTACACGTATCCAAAGGGATAAATTTCAAAAATATAATGCCGAGTGAAACAAAAAAAGGCTATGCAGAATGATAAATTGGTATAATGCCTACTATATATATTTAAAACATGAAAATAATAGATATACTTTTGATGCATTCACTGTAACATGGATGATTATACTCCAATAAAATTTACATGAAAAACATACATAAAAAGTGCATATTCAAAATATATAAAGAACTCTTGTGATGTGATAAACAACACAGAATAAATGGGCAAAAGATTTGAACAGAAATTCCATGAAAGCACATATATGAACAGAAATAGTTACATGAAAAAATGCTCAGCTTCACTAGTCATTAGAGAAATACAAATTAAAATAATTATGAGGTACCATTACATACTAAAGTTAAAAAGACTGGCAATACCAAGTGTTGGCAAGGATATAGAGCAACTGGAATTCTCATAGATTTCTGGCAGGAGTGCAAAATGGCAGAGTCACTTCGGAGAACAGTACGTTACGTTAGAATCATAAAGTTAAACACACACAACGCATAACACAGCAATTCAACTTCCAGTTATTTACTCGAAAGAAATTAAAGCATATGTCCACACAAAGATCTATACATAAATGTTCATAGTTTTATTACACAGAAGAGACTCAAACTGGAAGTAATCTAAATGTTTATCAACTGGGGAACAGATAAATGAATTGTTGTATAGCCACACTTGGAAATACTATCCAGCTATAAAAAGTACTAAACCATGAAGTAATGCATGCAAAAACATGACCGAATCTCAAAAATATTATGGTAAGTAAAATAGATCAAACTTAAAAGACCATACACGATACAATTACACTTATTTGAAGTTATTGAAAAGGCAGAGCTATGATGACAGAAAGCAATTGTCTAGGGCCAGGATCAGAGCAGAGGATCAACTGCAAAGGGGCACGAGGATACCTTTCTGAGTGATGGAATTATTTTATGTATTGATTGCGATGTGGTTACACAATTTTACACAAATGCTAAAATTTATGAAATAGTGCCCTTAAATGAACTATATAGTATAGAAACACTTTTGTAAAAGGTATTTTTAAGGTTATAAAGACCAAATTTGATATAACTGTTATCCCTGAAGTGAGAAGGAAGGGAATGGAATTGGTAAGAGAATAAAAAGAGCTTCAATTATATTGGTAATGTTTTATTTCTTAAAAATAAAAATATGAAGAAAATAAGGAAAATGGTAGTAGTTGACAAAATTTGGTGATGTGTGCCAGCATGTTTTTGTATTAATTCTTTATACTTTTGTGTATCATTGAAATATTTCAAAATTTATTTTGAAAGAACAAATTAGTGGGAATTTCCTGGTGGTCTAGTGGTTAGGATTCACATTTTTACTGCCAAGATCCAGGTTCAATCCTTTGTTGGGGAACTGAGATCCTGGAAAATGTGCAGTGTGGCCAAAAAAAAAGAATAGAGAAAGAAAGAACAAATTAGTGAGTTAAAAATAAGCTAAAGGATTATCTCAACTGTTGGGTAAAATGACTGAGATGAAGAGAATGGAAAAAAAAAAAAAACAGTTAAATAACAAAGAGGCTAGATATGGAAGTTTCAACATTCATCTAGTGTTTAGTAGGTGTTCCAAAGCAGAAAGACAGAGGAAAGAAGATAATTAATCAGTGAGAACATTTCCATTGAAGAAAGGCAAGAGTCTTCAGATTCAAAGGATCAATCAAGTGCTAAACATATAAATGGAAGGAGGGAGATTCACCCCTTGGACACATAGTGGTAAAATATCAGGGAGAAAGGTCTTAAAAGATAAAGTTAGAGAAAGAGAGAGAGAGAGAACTGCTTATCCTCAGAGGAGTAAGAATCAGGTTGGCAAATAATTTCTCTTTGAAAGACAATGGAATTCTCCAGATTTCTGGAGAAAATTGTTTTGATCCCAAGATCCTATACCCAACCCAACTAGCCTTCAAGAGAGCAAAATGAAAACTTTGGGACAGACTCTCTGAAAAAATTATTATTCACAGACTCTCTGAAGAAACTACTCAAGAATTACTGTCATCAAAGAAAACAAAAATTAACACAAGGCTAAAAAAGACATGGGATACAGGAAACACTTATGAAAAAAATAGTAAAATGTTGTGGCTAAGTCTAACAGCAGTTGCAGCAATGACAACCACCACCCAGGAACTAAACCCCAGATGACCTCAATGTGGGATGTATTCAGAGGTGGGAAAGGGGAGTGAAAGTGTCCTTAACATGTTCAAAGAAAGAATATAGATGCTGAGAAATTCTAGACATATAAAGAAAAATGTAAGTTTAAATATGCCTTGAACATTTAAGGGAAGGAGAATTTTCTCTCTGAGTAGGATGTAGTAGGCTGTGGCAGGCCAGATTACATTAAATAGGAATAAAAGAGATAAATTGTAAAATCATATTATTAAAAATGTCACAGAGCTGTAGTAATGAGGTCTAGATGAAATAAAATGCAGAGGAGGAAGAGCCGTTCCCAGATGAATTGACAATCAGCCTTGAGAGCATTTTCCAATTCTAGGCTGAGTGTGAGGATCTTGCTTGGCTTAGGCTGAGGATCTATATCAAGAAGACAGCGAAGCTTTTGGTGACCTTGTAGAGCCAGTGAGGAGGTTGGAATCTATAGCCGTACACAATGCAATGTGCCCACAGAACATTTTTCGAGTTCTGGGTCTATGTGGTAGACTGAGTGGCTGGTCCAAAAACTTCCAAAAAGTGAAGTGAAATCTGCTTTAACAGTACTTTATCAAGCTAGAGGGAGGAGATTGCCACAAACATTGGTGCTCTCATCATCAAGAGGCTCAAAACTGCAAAGAGAAAAACTGAATTTCTCATAATTACTTAGAGCTGAGGAGTCAAAGACTTTCCAGTCTCTCAACCAAAAGCTTGGGGGTGGAGGGAAGGGAGAGCATGTCCGAAGAACAAGAACAAATCAGAAATAGGCTGAGACTTACTAAAAGTGCAAGTCAGCCCTGACCCAGCTCAGTCCCTCATTGTATTGAAGTGATCAGTTCCTTCATTCAATGTATGTAACAAAGAGTCAGAAAAAACCTTCATCTGCAGCTTCGGTAATTCTTTTGTATACAATGTGTGGCATATTTTTTTTTAATTACTAAACATGTATAAGGGCAGGCAAGTGTGACCAATAACCAATTTAAAAGTGGAAGCAAACAAGCAGATGAATGAAATACTAGAATTACCAGACAAGAACTTAATAGCTATGAGTAATATGTTAAATTGAATCACAGAAAAGATGGACAAGATGAATGAAAAGATAGAGAATTTCAAGTTATTTTAAATTTATAAAAACACAATCAAATAAGCATCCTAAAACAAAATCATGAAAACTAAAATTAAAATCCATTAAATTGGTTTAACAGCAGTTTAGACACAGCTTAAGAGGTAATTAGTGAAATAGAGGACACGACTAGGTGACTTCACTTTCACTTTTCCCTTCACGCATTGGAGAAGGACATGGCAACCCACTCCAGTGTTCTTGCCTGGAGAATCCCAGGGACGGGGGAGCCTGGTAGGCTACCGTCTATGGGGTCACACAGAGTCGGACACAACTGAAGTGACTTAGCATAGCACAGCATAGCGTAGTGAAGTAGAGTGAACTCCGGGAGATGGTGATGGACAGGGAGGCCTGGCATGCTGCAATTCATGGGGTCGCAAAAAGTTGGACACGACTGAGCGACTGAACTCAACTGAACTGAACTGAGTGAAGTAGAAAATATGTCAGAAGAAAATGTCCAGATAGGTCAGCAGCATAGAAAGAGGTAAAGACTGCAATATATAGAACAGAGACAAAGACATGTGAGATACAATGAAAATAAGGAGTCTTCCTCTCTTTATTAAAATTGTGTAATTGTAGTTCAAGAAGGGGAGAAGAGAGGAAATGGGGTAGTTCTGATATTTGGAGAGAAAATACCTGAGAATTTTTCAAAGTTAGAAGGGTAGTAACCCCAAAATACAAGGAGTTCAGCATACTGCAAGCAGATAGAACCAAAGAAAACCACATGAGACGGCTTTATAGGCAAAGTGCTAAAAACAAAAGACATCATCTTAAAAGGGAAAAGAGACATAGAAGAGGAAGAGACACATTACCACATTATCTTCAAAGAATTACAATAAAACTTACAGCTGACTTTTCAATGGAAACCATAGAAGCCAGAAGACAATGGAACGAAATCCATAAAGTGTAGAAAGAAAAAATGTGGCAAAACAGAATGCTAAAAATAGCCTTCAAAAATGAAAGTGAGATCATGACATTTCATATAAAAATAGGTTAAAAATTCATTGCCAGCACATTTGTGCTATAAGAAATACTAAAGAAAAAAATTTCAAACCACAGAAAGCCTTTTCAGATTAGGAAAATGAGCTGATTACATGGAACTGAAGAAAAGAAAGGAAAATGAAGAAAAATGGATAAATATAAGGATAAAAGCTGTTTATAACAGCAATAATGCAAATGTGTTATTGAGCTTACAAAATATGTTAAAGTAAAATATATGGCATCAATATTACAAAGGTCTAGAAGTGATATATGCATGCTAAGTAGCTTCAGTCTCATCTGACTCTTTGTGACCCTATGGATTTGTGACCCTATGGACTATAGCCCGCCAGGCTCCTCGGTCCGTAGGATTCTCCAGGCAAGAGTGCTGGAGTGGGTTGCTAGGTTCTCCTCCAGGGGATCTTCCCAACCCAGGGATTGAACCCACGTCTTTTCCATGTCCTGCATTGGCAGGTGGATCCTTTACCACTAGCATCACCTGGGAAGACCCTAGAAGTGACAAATAGGGTTAAAATTCTATAAGATGCTTGCATCTTTTAGAAAATGGTAAAAGGACTGATTTAAGACTTGCAGCTGTGGGACAATATCAAATGGCCTAATACACATGTAACTGGAATATTTCATGCAAGGACGGGCACAATTAAAGACAGAAACAATAAGGACCTAACAGAAGCAGAAGAAATTAAGAAGAGGTGGCAAAAATACACAGAAGAGCTGTACAAAAAAAATCTTAATGACCCATATAATCACGGGGGTGTGGTCACTCACCTAGAGCCAAACATTGTGGAGTCTGAAGTCAAGTGAGCCTTAGGAAGCATTACTACAAACAAAGCTTATGGGAGTGATGGAATTCCAGCTGAGCTATTTCAAATCCTAAAAGGTGATGCTGTTAAAGAGCTGCACTCAATATGTCAGCAAATTTGGAAAACTTAGCAATGACCACAGGACTGGAAAATGTCACTTTTCATTCCAATCCCAAAGAAGGGCAATGCCAAAGAATGTTCAAACTACCATACAACTATGCTCATTTTACATGTTACCCTCTTTCAACAACACAAGAGAAGACTCTATACATGGACATCACCAGATGGTCAACACCGAAATCAGATTGATTATATTCTTTGCAGCCAAAGATGGAGAAGCTCTATACAGTCAGCAAAAACAAGACCAGGAGCTGACTGTGGCTCAGACCATGAACTCCTTATTGCCAAATTCAGACTGAAATTGAAGAAAGTAGGGAAAACCACTAGACCATTCAGGTATGACCTAAATCAAATCCCTTATGATTATACAGTGGAAGTGAGAAATAGATTTAAGGGCCTAGATCTGATAGAGTGCCTGATGAACTATGGAATGAGGTTCATGACATTGTACAGGAGACAGGGATCAAGACCATCCCCATGGAAAAGAAATGCAAAAAAGCAAAATGGCTGTCTGGGGAGGCCTTACAAATAGCTGTGAAAAGAAGAGAAGTGAAAAGCAAAGGAGAAAAGGAAAGATATAAACATCTGAATGCAGAGTTCCAAAGAATAGCAAGAAGAGATAAGAAAGCCTTCTTCAGCGATCAATGCAAAGAAATAGAGGAAAACAACAGAATGGGAAAGACTAAAGATCTCTTCAAGAAAATCAGAGATACCAAAGGAACATTTCATGCAAAGATGAGCTCGATAAAGGACAGAAATGGTATGGACCTAACAGAAGCAGAAGATATTAAGAAGAGGTGGCAAGAATACACAGAAGAACTGTACAAAAAAGATCTTCATGACCCAGATAATCACGATGGTGTGATCACTGACCTAGAGCCAGACATCCTGGAATGTGAAGTCAAGTGGGCCTTAGAAAGCATCATTACGAACAAAGCTAGTGGAGGTAATGAAATTCCAGTTGAGCTATTCCAAATCCTGAAAGATGATGCTGTGAAAGTGCCGCACTCAACATGCCAGCAAATTTGGAAAACTCAGCAGTGGCCACAGGACTGGAAAAGGTCGGTTTTCATTCCAATCCCAAAGAAAGGCAATGCCAAAGAATGCTCAAACTACCACACAATTGCACTCATCTCACACGCTAGTAAAGTAATGCTCAAAATTCTCCAAGCCAGGCTTCAGCAATATGTGAACCATGAACTTCCTGATGTTCAAGCTGGTTTTAGAAAAGGCAGAGGTACCAGAGATCAAATTGCCAACATCTGCTGGATCATAGAAAAAGCAAGAGAGTTCCAGAAAAGCATCTATTTCTGCTTTGTTGACTATGCCAAAGCCTTTGACTGTGTGGATCACAATAAACTGTGGAAAATTCTGAAAGAGATGGGAATACCAGACAACCTGATCTGCCTCATGAGAAAGCTATATGCAGGTCAGGAAGCAACAGTTAGAACTGGACATGGAACAACCGACTGGTTCCAAATAGGAAAAGGAGTTCATCAAGGCTGTATACTGTCACCCTGTTTATTTAACTTATATGCAGAGTACATCATGAGAAATGCTGGACTGGAAGAAACACAAGCTGGAATCAAGATTGCCGGGAGAAATATCAATAACCTCAGATATGCAGATGACACCACCCTTATGGCAGAAGTGAAGAGGAACTAAAAAGCCTCTTGATGAAAGTGAAAGCGGAGAGTGAAAAAGTTGGCTTAAAGCTCAACATTCAGAAAACGAAGATCATGGCATCCGGTCCCATCACTTCATGGGAAATAGATGGGGAAACAGTGGGAAGTGTCAGACTTTTTTTTCTGGGCTCCAAAATCACTGCAGATGGTGACTGCAGCCATGATATTAAAAGACGCTTACTCCTTGGAAGGAAAGTTATGACCAACCTAGATAGCATATTCAAAAGCAGAGACATTGCCAACAAAGGTTCGTCTAGTCAAGGCTATGGTTTTTCCTGTGTTCATGTATGGATGTGAGAGTTGGACTGTGAAGAAGGCTGAGCGCTGAAGAATTGATGCTTTTGAACTGTAGTGTTGGAGAAGACTCTTGAGAGTCCCTTGGACTGCAAGGAGATCCAACCAGTCCATTCTGAAGGAGATCAGCCCTGGGATTTCTTTGGAGGGAATGATGCTAAAGCTGAAACTCCAGTACTTTGGCCCCCTCATGCGAAGAGTTGACTCATTGGAAAAGACTCTGATGCTGGGAGGGATTGGGGGCAAGAGGAGAAGGGGATGACAGAGGATGAGATGGCTGGATGGCATCACTGACTCGATGGATGTGAGTCTCAGTGAACTCCGGGAGTTGGTAATGGACAGGGAGGCCTGGCATGCTGCAATTCATGGGGTCAAAAAGAGTTGGACATGACTGAGCGACTGATCTGATCTGATCTGATGGTTATGCTCAAAGTCCTTCAAGCTAGGCTTCAGCAGTATGTGAACCAAGAACTTCCAGATTTTAAAGCTAGATTTAGAAAAGGCAGAGGACCAGAGATCAAATTGCCAACATTTGCTGGATCATGGAGAAAGCAAGGGACTTCCAGAAAAACATCTGCTTCTGCTTCATTGACTGTGCTAAAGAATTTGACTGTGTGGATCACAACAAACTGTGGAAAATTCTTCAAGGGATGGGAATACCAGATCATCTTACCTGTCTATTGAGAAACTTGTATGCAGGACAAGAAGCAACAGTTAGAAGCAGACATGGAACATGGACTGGCTCAAAATTGGGAAAGGAGTACAACAAGGCTGTATATTGTAACCCTGCTTATTAAACTTATATTCAGAGTACATCATGCAAAATGCTGGGCTGGATGAATCAAAAGCTGGAATCAAGATGGCATGGAGAAATATCAACAACCTCAGATATGCAGATGACACCACTCTAATGGCAGAAAGTGAAGAGAAACTAGAGACTCTTGATGAGGGTAAGAGAGGAGAGTGGAAAAACAGGTTTCAAACTCAACATTCAAAAAAAAAACTAAGAGCATGGCATTGAGTCCCATCACTTCATGACAAATAGAAGGGGGAAAAGTGGAAGCAGTGATAGATTTTATTTTCTTGAGTTCCAAAATCACTGCTGATGGTGATTGCAGCCAGGAAGTTAAAAGACGCTTGCTCCTTGGAGGGAAAGCTATGATAAATCTAGACTATCTATTAAAAAGCAAAGATGTCATTTGCAGACAAAGGTCCATATAGTCAAAGCCTTGGTTTTTCCAGTAGTCATGTATGGATGTGAGAGTTGGACTGTAAACAATGCTTACCACCAAAAAATTGATGCTTTTTAATTGTGGTGCTGGAGAAGACTTTTGAGAGCCCCTTGGACTGTCAGGAGATCAAATCAGTCAATCCTGAAGGAAATCAACCCTGAATATTCATTGGAAGGACTGATGCTGAGTCTCTAATACTTTGGCCACCTGATGCAAAGAACCAACTCACTGGAAAAGACCCTGATGCTGGGAAAGATGGAAGGCAAAAGGAGACTAGAGCAGCAGAGGATGAAATGGTTAGATAGCATCACTGACTTAGTGGACACGAATCTGAGCCAAGTCTGGGAGATAGTAAAGGACAGGGAAGCCTGGTGTACTTTGGTCCATGGGGTTGCAAAGAGTTGGACATAATTTAGTGACTGAATAACAATAAAAACGTGTAACTGGAATTCCAAAAGTTGAAAAGAGGAAAAATCAGGTCAGAAGAAATATTTGAATAAACAACTACTGAGAATTTCCCGAAATTAATGAAAGACAACAAATCACAGATCCAATAAGCTCAGGGCACACCAAGGAGGATACTTAAAAAAAAAACAAAAAAAGAGTTACAACATACTCAAACAGCTAAAAATTAAAGAAAAAAATCTTAAATCTTATAGTTGCCAGAGACAAAAGACACAAGAAGAACCAAGATAGGAATTATAGCAGACTTGTCACAGAAACCACATAAGCAAAAGCCCTTATAGTAACATCATTAAGGTTTTAAAAGAAAAAAAAAAAAACAAAACATCAACTAAGAATAATCTGCCTAATGAGAATACCCTTCAAAAATTTAGAAGAAAACTTTTTAGACAAATAAAAACTGAGAAAATTCATAATCAGCCAATCTACACTAAAAACATTAGAAGATTTTTTTAAGTAGAAGGAATAAAATACCAGACAACAACTTGGACCTACACTCATATATGAAAAAAAAAAAGAAAATAGCATAAATCAAATATAAAATTTAATGTATTTTATGTTTGTAACATATAAAAAGTAAAATGTATGACTAATACCACAATGGATGGGGGAGAAAAATTAGAAATATGCTGTTGTATGATCTTCTATGCATGAAGCAGTATAAATTCAAGAGAAAAAAAAGAATCATAAACAAGTATTGAATACTAATTAAAAATATGCATGCTAAAGTGCTTAAGGATGAGGTGTACTGATGCCTGAAACTTACCTTTAAAGGCATAAAATATAAGATATATTGATGATTTAGTATTAGTATTGAAAAACAAAGAGAAACTATCACTGTTTGAAGGGAATAGGTGCAGAAAATCCAAAAAGAAAATAATGAAAAGCTGTTATAAACTAGTAGGAGAATTTAGTAAAGAGTTTGGATATAAGAACAACATACAAAATTCAGTAGCTTTCTGAACCTTTGCTGCTGTGCTCAGTTGCTCAGTTGTGTCCGACGCTTTGCCACCCCATGGACTGTAGCCCGCCCAGCTCCTCTGTCCATGGGGATTCTCCAGGCAAGAATACTGGAGTGGGTTGCCATGCCCCCCTCCAGGGAATCCTCCCAACCCAGGGATCGAACCCAGATCTCCCACATTGTGGGCAGATTCTTTACCATCTGAACCACCAGGAAAGCCCAAGAATACTGGAGTAGGTAGCCTATCCCTTCTCCAGTGGATCTTCCTGACCCAGGAATTGAACCAAGGTCTCTTTCACTGAAGGTAGATTTTTTACCAGTTGAGCTACCAGGGAAGCCCTTCTAAATCACTAGTACTAACCAGTTATAACATTTTACATGGAAAATGCCACTCACAATAGTATCAAAAAGTGTAAAGTATTCAGGAATAGACTTAACAAGAAATGAATACAGCCTCTATAAAGAAAAGTACACAATATTTTTGATATATGTAAAGAAAGACTTAAAAAAAGATGTACAGTGTTCCTGAAGAAGATTTTAAATCACAAAAATTCTGTTCTCCTTAAATTAATTTATAAATTCAATGCAATCATAATTAAAATTCTAATGGAAAATTTCAAACTGATTCTAAAGTTCATTGAAGGAGACAATATACATAAGGATAGCCAAGAAACCTTAAAAAAGACATCTTAAAGAGATTTCCACTTCACTATAAGCTATCCAAATGCAAAGTTATAGTTATTAAAACTTTATGTTATAGATAAGGAAGATATGAGTGGACCAACAAAATGTATGAGATTTAAAATATAAATATGAAAACTTTAGAAAAAAATAAAAGAATATTTTTATAATCTCATGGCAAGAAAGGCTTCATTAAAAACAAACAAAAAACAGCACACAGTACCTAAAAGGAAAATATAGACAGATACAGCAAAACGTACATAAAATTTCTATATGTACCTTAAGAGCTAGACTAGATTTGGCAAACAAATAAGAAACAGTCCATGACTTACTAATTTTCCACCTGTGGCAGACATCATTAATCAATCTCAGAACAATTTCCTATTAAACGCAAACAAGGTTTTAAATTTCTCTCCAGTAGAGCACTTTGGGTAACCACTATCAGTCCATTATACTTAGCATAATAAGTGAAATGTTTTGTTACCCCAGGGACAAACAATTATTTCCAGTGGGTGTGACCTATAGGGGTATTCATGAGCTTCCTAGGATAAAAAGCTTTTGTCAGTATGAGATCATCCGGCTCCCTCAGAGCTCTCCTTGGTGCTGAAACGTGGTCTGCATTTTCCTACAGTGCATCCTGCCACTTCCCACACTGCTGCCACAGTTCATGAGGACCAAATTTCCTGAAGCTACCAGAGATGCATCTTATAAATAAACAGGACCCAGACTATGCTAAGAGGTGAGAAAAGGACTATTTGAGAGTAAACAATTCTGAAAGGGAAGTGTTAGAATTTGTTATTACGTAGGATCTAACAAGAGAGACAACTGTGGGAGTCAGATCAAAGAAGCTGTGGTCAAATCACGAATGAAAGTGTATATAGGGGATGAGAATCCAATGTTATCAAGCTAAAACACAGCTGGACAGAGTGCAGATGGGGCAGGTCTCAGAGACAGGAAATCAGACCCAAATTCAAGCAATGGGAAAAGGGAGTGAGATATAATTATATGGACACTGATTGAGTTCAAGTGAACAGACTCTTGCTGGCTAACTGATACTTATTTCTTCATGAATACTTGCTTTATCATGTTGCTCAAAGCCTTAACCCTCTAATCACACGGCCGTACTTTCTGATATGGTCATCTTCCATCCTGAGTCATCTCATTAGCATCAACTTTCTAAGAGCCTACCACAAGTCACCTTAAAAGCATAAACTATCCTATGTGGCCTGAGGAGCCCATCATGAATAACAAAGACACTCCTATCACTCAGGAAATACCAAGGATGTGGTGGTTACCTCCCAGGAACCAGAGACAAAAGCCCATTCCTTCATAAATTGTCCCTATAATTAGCTCTCCCCAGTTTAGCCAATTTGAGGATGCTGTCTCTTCCCTGCTAGAACACTGACTAGTACAACAGTTCAGTTCAGTTCATTTCAGTCGCTCAGTTGTGTCTGACTCTTTGTGACCCCAGGGAATGCAACATGCCAGGCCTCCCTGTCCACCACCAACACCCAAAGTTTACTCAAACTCATGTCCATTGAGCCGGTGATGCCATCCAGCCATCTCATCCTCTGTCGTTCCCTTCTCCTCCCGCCCCCAATCCCTCCCAGCATCAGAGTCTTTTCCAAGTTGACTTTTTCAGAGTCAACTCTTCACATGAGGTGGCCAAAGTACTGGAGTTTGAACTTTAGCATCATTCCTTCCAAAGAACACCCAGGACTGATCTCCTTTAGAATGGACTGGTTGGATCTCCTTGCAGTCCAAGGGACTCTCAAGAATCTTCTCCAACACCACAGCTCAAAAGCATCAATTCTTCGGTGCTCAGCTTTCTTCACAGTCCAACTCTCACATCCATACATGACTACTGGAAAAACCATAGCTTTGAGTAGACAGACCTTTGTTGGCAAAGTAATGTCTCTGCTTTTTAACATGCTGTCTAGGTTGGTCATAACTTTTCTTCCAAGGAGTAAGCGCCTTTTAATATCATGGCTGCAGTCACCATCTGCAGTGATTTTGGAGCCCAGAAAAATAAAATCTGCCACTGTTTCCACTGTTTCCCCATCTATTTGCCATTAAGTGATGGGACCAGATGTCATGATCTTAGTTTTCTGAATATTGAGCTTTAAGCCAACTTTTTCATTCTCCATTTTCACTTTTATCAAGAGGCTCTTTAGTTCTTCTTCGCTTTCTGCCATAAGGGTGGTGTCATCTGCATATCTGAGGTTATTGATATTTCTCCCAGCAATCTTGATTCCAGCTTGTGCTTCATCCAGCCCACTGTTTCTCATGATGTACTCTGCTTATAAGTTAAATAAGCAGGGTGACAATATACAGCCTTGACGTACTCCTTTTCCTATTTGGATCCAGTCTGTTGTTCCATGTCCAGTTCTAACTGTTGCTTCCTGACCTGCATACAGATTTCTCAAGAGGCAGGTCTAGTGGTCTGGTATTCCCATCTCTTTCAGAATTTCCCACAGTTTGTGGTGATCCACACAGTCAAAGGCCTTGGCATAGTCAACAAAGCAGAAATAGATGTTTTTCTGGAACTCTCTTGCTTTTTCTATGATGCAATGGATGTTGGCAATTTGATCTCTGGTTCCTCTGTCTTTTCTAAAACCAGCTTGAATATCTGGAAGTTCACATTTCACGTATTGCTGAAGCCTGGCTTGGAGAATTTTGAGCATTACTCTACTAGCCTGTGAGATAAGTGCAACTGTGTGGCAGTTTGAGCATTCTTTGGCATTGCCTTTCTTAGAGATTGGAATGAAAATTGACCTTTTTGTGTCCTGTGGCCACTTCTGCATTTTCCAAATTTGCTGGCATATTGAGTGCAGCACTTTCACAGCATCATCTTTTAGGATTTGAAATAGCTCAACTGGAATTCCACTACCTCCACTAACTTTGTTCATAGTGATGCTTCCTAAGGCTCACTTGACTTCACATTCCACAAGTGAAACTAAAATTAAAAACATCACTTATAGCACTTCTGTTGACAAGAATTTATTCACATGGTCATACGTAGCCGCAAAGGAGCCTGGGAATATAGTTTCTAGCTGGGTGTATTGCAGAAAAGAGGACTCTTTCCAGGGCCCAAAAGGGGGGCTTATCTAGCACTTGGAAATTAATTGTCCAAGGAGACACACATGCTCACAAAGCAAGAGACTTTATTGGGAAGGGGCACCAGGGCAGAGAGCAGGAAGGTAAGAGAACCCAGGAGGACTGCTCTGCCATGTGGCTTGCAATCTTGAGTTTTATGGTGATGGGATTAGTTTCCAGGTTTTCACTGGCCAATCACTCTGACTCAGGGTCCTTCCTAGTGGTACACCCGTTGCTCAGCCAAGGTGGATGCCAGAGAGAATAATTCTGGGAAGTGGTAGGACACGTACCTTTTCCGAACTCTTCCAGCTGGTGGTGGCTTATCAGTTCCATGTTCCTCACTAGGACCTCCTGCTGTAAAATAATTCATGCAAATGAGTGCCTGGCCAGGGTGGGCAGTTTCAGTTCATGTGTTTCGCCTAACAGGGGTTCATATGCCCACCTATGACTCGGCTGTAGTAGAAGAGAGGTTGTGTTTGGGGGAATAAATGGCAGCCTGTCACACTGTCTAGGCATTTTAAACATCTTAAAATCATTGCCAGCTTGATAGACAAAAGAGGGCATCTTGCCACTTTAATTTGCATTTATTTTGCTCACTAGAATAGATGGTCATGTTTTTACTTTTTACTGGCCATTTGTCTTTTTTGTGTGATTTATTTTTATTTTAGTGTGTCTTTGGTCTTCTTGTCCACTGACTTTTTAGAGAGTCTTATTGATCAAATGAGCTCTTCCAACTTTAAAAATAATAATTCTTTTTTGTCAAAGGGACTTAAAAAAACAATGAACCTAATTTAAAACTGAAATGAAGAAAGTAATGATAAAAACCACAAAATAGACAAACTTCACTGAACCTCATGGTGGTCATGTCTGGTCCCTTACTCCTGATGACCCACAAGCACTTCGCCTTTGTCTCTCTCCTCTAGTTCAGGTCTCCACATGGCAATTTTATGTGCCATTACTTGGAAACAGGCAAATGAAACATACTGCTATGCTCTCGGAGAAATGACAAGGGCTTTTTGCCATGAGGTTCAAATCTCCTATTCAGGCAGGCAGAAGGTGGGCACCTAGTTTGCAGCCTGTTTCTCAAGCACAGGAGACAGCATCACTGTAGAGATCAGTGAGTGTCAGCCCCCTTGGTGTGGATTCTCAAGCTGCCTACTTCTGGAGAACTCTGGTTAGCCCAGTCACCAGGCTATGATTCACAAAATACTACTCCAATGTCTTAACTAGAGTTCCCCTCAAAACAGAGCCTGAGACAAGGACTTGGGGGACTGAAAGTTTAATTGTGAGGTCATACCACGAGACTGAAGCAAGAAAAGGAGGAATGATACGGGGGAGGAGAGAACACCAGAAAAGGGTTCACACTGGAATGGGCAAGTGATGGTCGGTCTGCCATGGAATTCCTAAGAAAGGGTGTAGAATACATTTGAAAATTGTCTCTCTGAAGGACAGAAAACAGGGGCATTTGTTCACTGGCTCCCCAAACATATCCACTGATTGAAAGTTGACAAGGGCTTTTCTGGTGGTCTAGTGGTTAAGAATTCGCCTGCCAATGCAAGGGACACAGGTTCAATCCCTGATCCGGGAAGATCCCATATGCTGAAGAGCAACTAAATGCATGCGCCACAACTACAGAGCCTATGCTCTAGAGCCCGTGAGCCACAACTGCTGAAGCTTGCACACCTAGAGCCTGCGTTCCGCTACAAGAGAAGCCACCGCAATAAGAAGCCGGAGCACCGCAATGAAGAGTAGCCCCCGTTCACTGCAACTAGAGAAAGTCCGTGTGCAGCAACAAAGACCCGGTGCAGCCAAAAATAAATAAATAATCTTAAAACAAACAGAAAGAAAGAAAACTGACAGCAAGACTGTCAGCTCCCCTAGATGACTTTCCAGCTGTCTTGGAAAAACCCTAAGTGGCCACCGCAGCTGCAGGTGATATTAGAGGTGGCCCCAGCGGATATGGTGTGGGCCACAAATAGCATAGGCTGGGGTGCATTTTTTTCAATATGTAAATACTTCAACCACATACAAAGGAAAAAAAAAAATACAAGCTGTATTTTGGGTGGGATCATTCCCAATGCTACTGGGACCTCAGAAATATGGGTTGTGGGGAAGGACTAGAGACTGGACCAAGTGGGAAGGGGTCTCTGAGTGGGAAAGTGAACCAAACTCAGATGGGGGGATGGGGTGGGGTGGGACCCAGAGTGTCATGGGGCTCTGGGAAGCAGCTTGATGGGCTGCAGCCCTGCCTGCAGGTGGGCTGAGGCTGCTGGTCAGGCTGACCCAAAGGTGAGACCACATTGTTCCCGACTGAGGGGAGGAGAGGGTGACTAGAGGAGGGGAGGGTGACAGGCCCCAGCAGAACAAGGTAGCCACAAGTACACAAAGGTGCATAGATGAGCGTGTTCATCTTAGTGGTGTTTGTTATAGCAATTCAAAAAAAATGAGCTGGGCAATCCAAAGGCATTGGTTACAAATCATGGCAGGACCATTAAAAATGAGAGTTTGCAAGAAGTACAACGGATAGGCTTCCCTGGTGGCACAGTGGTAAAGAATTATCCTGCAATGCAGGAGACACAGAGATGTGGGTTCTATCCCTGGGTCAGGAACATCCCCTGGAGAAGGAAATGGCAAGCCACTCCAGTAATCTTGCCTGGAGAATCCCATGGACAGAGGAGCCTAGTGGGCTATATAGTCCTTGGGTTTGCAAAAGAGTTGGACACGGCTGACTGACTAAACAACAGCAGCAGCAGACAGAGGACACAATGAATTGCCCTGGATAGAATTCAGACTGTGGAACTCCTACAGGCCAAATGGGCAGCTTTCCTCAAGATACAGATTTTAAGGAAAAGAACAGAATGAAGGGGGAATCTGTAGATTAAAAGAACTTAAAAGGCATATTGAATTTTTTTAAATGTCCAACTAAACTATAGTCTCTAAGTATATCCACTAGAGTGATGAAACTACAAAGAAATGCAAAAGAGTAACATACATAAAAACCAGGGTGCTGGTTCTTTTAGAGAGAAGGAAGCAATTGTGACTGGGCCAAGCATCAAGAGGCATTTGGGCAGCTGGCTGAATTCTCTTTCTTGAACCAGGTAGTGGTCACAAGAGTGTCTGTTTATTATAATTCATTAAGGTATATACTGTGTTTTGAGACTTCTATCTCTCTATTTTATAATAAAAAGTTAAAAAAAAAGAAGCCATATTTCCCTAAAATAGGGAATGGTATCATAGGAGAATGTTAAATAACATAGAAATGCTCACACATAACATGTAAAGACAGACTGAAAATCATCAAGAATATTATGACACCATTTTGTAGATAGATGGGTGATGGATGGATGGATAAATGATAGATGGATAGATAGGTAGGTTGGTAGATAAGACAGATAGATGCTAGATCAGTTCAGTCAGTTCAGTCGCTCAGTCGTGTCCGACTCTTTGCGACCCCATGAATCGCAGCACGCCAGGCCTCCCTGTCCATTACCAACTCCCAGAGTTCACTCAAACTCACATCCATCAAGTCGGTGATGCCATCCAGCCATCTCATCCTCTGTCGTCCCCTTCTCCTCCTGCCCCCAGTCCCTCCCAGCATCAGAGTCTTTTCCAATGAGTCAACTCTTCACATGAGGTGGCCAAAGTAGTGGAATTTCAGCTTTAGCATCATTCCTTCCAAAGAACACCCAGGACCAATCTCCTTTAGATGGACTGGCTGGGTCTCCTTGCAGTCCAAGGGACTCTCAAGAGTCTTCTCCAACACCACAGTTCAAAAGCATCAATTCTTCGGCGCTCAGCTTTCTTCACAGTCCAACTCACATCCATACATGACCACTGGAAAAACCATAGCCTTGACTAGACGGACCTTTGTTGGCAAAGTAATGTCTCTGCTTTTGAATATGCTATCTAGGTTGGTCATAACTTTCCTTCCAAGGAGTAAGCGTCTTTTAATTTCATGGCTGCAATCACCATCTGCAGTGATTTTGGAGCCCCCCAAAAATAAAGTCTGACACTGTTTCCAATGTTTCCCCATTTATTTCCCATGAAGTGATGGGACCAGATGCCATGATCTTCATTTTCTGAATGTTGAGCTAATGGATAAATAGATGGATGGCTGGATGGATAGATACAGTAAAAGAAATGATTATGGGGAAAAAAAGAAATGACTATGGGAGGAAAATAAACCAAATAATTTTATTAGTTAATGTTTGGACATGGACTTCTTCTGACTTTTGTTTTCTTTCACCTTTCTATATAGATCCAGTGAATCTGTTTCCAAGGGATCTTTTAAATAAATACTGCGAGTGTGTGTGCTCAGTCACTTCTTTTGTGTCTGACTCTTTGCGACTCTAGGTAGCCTGCTAGGCTCCTGTGTCCATGGGACTCTCCAGGCAAGGATATTGGAGTGAATTGCCATGCCCTCCTCCAGTACCACTTTTATTTAAAGACAGTTTAAAGAAGAGAAGAAGCCACATACAGGTCACCAGGCCAGCCCCCTGCCACCTGGCCCCGGCCAGCCCTGCTGTCCTGCCCTTCCCTCTACTGACCTGTGGCTCCTGCAGGTGCATCCCACCCGCAGCATTTCACAGTGGCTCAGGTTCCTCAAACCCTCAGTCTGGCTCACCCTCTGGTGTTGGCTTCTTTACTCCTCTTGTCTACACTGTCAGGAGTGTCAAGGTATTGAGAGGTGGCATACCTGGAGAAGGAATGGAAACTCTGGGCCTATGCATCGCTTCCATTTAGCTGGTATGGAGTTACAGCCTTTATGATAAACCAGCAAATGCAAGTCTTCTCCCTTGAGTTCTGGGAGCTGTTCTAGCAAATTATTGAACTTGAAGTAGGGGTCCTGGGATCCCAATTTACAGTCAGTTGGTCAGATGCAACTGGCATCTGAGGTGGGGGCTATCTTGTCAGACCTGCAACTTGTGGGATACGATGCTAATTCTAGGTAGGTAGTGTCAGCATTGCTTTGAGTTATTGGATGCCAGTGGGTGTCTGGAGAACTGGCTGTTGGAGTCAGAAAATACTGCAGAAATTCCATGCCCATTTAGAAGATGAACAAACTGAGACCCCAACGGATGAAAATAACTTGTCTGCTGTTCAAGATGTGGAAGGACCGAAGAGGAATTCATACGTGGGGCTGTCTGAACTCCAAAGCAGTCCTTCATCCCTAATTTGGAGAAGGCAATGGCACCCCACTGCAGTACTCTTGCCTGGAAAATCTCATGGACGGAGGAGCCTGGTAGGCTGCAGTCCATGGGGTCGAGAAGAGTCAGACACGACTGAAGCAACTTAGTACCAGCAGCAGCATCCCTAATTTACACAGTCCTCCCACAGGGACTGCAGTTTGGTACATTTTGCCTTATTTTTTTCCTTTAATTTTTTTTAAATGGCATTTATAATAGAGGGCTCAGAAGAAAGAATATGTACGGCCAGTATTTTTCACAAATACATCCATTCTTTCTAAAACACTGAAAAGGCCTTGGCATCCTAAATAGTCCCCAAATGACATATTAGGAGAAAATCCTACATTTTTAAAGAAGCTTTTACTTTCCTGGCAGTGGTATCATATTGACTCACACAAGAAAATCGCACAAGGAAAAGATCCCATTTCTCTCGGTACACCTGCCCTGCAGAGGCTCCAGGTCCGCTCAGCAGGGACTGCTGCCAGGAGTCCAGCAGGGGCCTGGGAGTGTCTCCAAGGCTGGATGGGGGTCCCAGATCTGGTGAGGAGACGGCCTCTGGCTGGCCTTGGTGAACCCTGGTCCATCCCTAGACTCTGCCAAGGTCATAAGGCTTCCCTGGGAGAGTCAGCTGAGCACAGGTCTTTGTCTGAGTGAGGGTCAGGGCTGAGAGGCAGCTCACAGTTCTCCAGACTGCAGAGGCAGCTGGGGACTGGCTGATGCTCATAGAAGCTGGAGACACAGTATCCCTCAGTAACCCCATCCCCTGAGCCTGCTCAGCCTCCAGTCCCCCAGAGAAGTGAAGAGCCCTGCCAACCCCCAGAGCCGCCCAGAACAGCCAGTGACTTTCCCAAGGTCACACAGCTTGCAAGCCAAACCGTCTGATGCCACAGTCCTCCGTCTCCAAGCCTGGGGTGAAGTACATAAGGTCTGGGTCCAGGCTGCCTGGGCTCGAGTCTTCACCTGAGGATCCTCCCTCCTTGTCCTCCCACCATATCCTTCCCATCCCACTCCTTACATCTTTCAAGTCCTCCCCCTTCTCCCAGCCCAGAGCTGCTTTCCCTGCATTTTCAGGCTGAATGGTTCATGGCTGTGGCTCGGTGATGGCAGCACGTGACAGCGGGCAATCACTGCCTGCCAGGTGGTATGCACAGATCAACTCACTTGATTCTCGTGCCCCCATGAGGTGGATGCTCTTATTAACCCCACTGTACAGATGAGGAGACTGAGGCCCAGAGCCCTGTGTCAGTCACCAACACGATGTCAGAGTCACACGTTCCACTGAAGACTCGAACCCAGACCCCATGCACTTCACCCCAGACTCATGACTCAGAGACTGAGGGCTGTGGCATCAGATTGGTCCCGTTTGCAACCTTAGGAAATCCACTTCATCTCTCAAGTCCGTTTCTTCATCTGTAAAACCAGAATGCCGATCTTGCCTTGAGTTGTGGAAAAGATAAGATGAAATAACACACATAAAGCTCCGTGTGTTTGCCATTATTTCATACTGACTGCCTTCCTGCCTCCCCTCTCCTCTCCTGGGTCCCACCTGGCAGTCTGAGTAATCTCTCTCAAATGCCATTTCGATCCCGTTACTCCCTGATTAAAACCTTCCACATCTCTAAAGCTCCTCATTGCTTCAAGATACAATCCTCTCCCTTTACTCCGAAATTCAAGTGCTCCCTGACATGGTCTCTGAAGTTCCTTCCCCCATTCATCTCCTCCCCCTACCCCTCCTGCTCTGGATTCTCCCTCTCACGGCCCACGCCTCATCCTCCCGGTTTTTCCCTTACATACCAGGCTTCTCATAGCCTCCCTCTGCACAGGCTATTCCTGCCTCCCTGGAACACATTCCCTCCATGACCTCTTGGCTGTCTCTGGCTCAGACCTCAAGACTCAAGTTGAAGGTCACCACCTCTGTGGCTCCCTTTCTCTGCATGGGTGAACTGGCCAACACTTTCCCCTACGCTCTGCCTTGTAATGCCTTTATTGTTACTCTTGTCATGTCCTATGGAAATATGGTTTCTGTCTCTTCTTCTAGAATACAAGCTCTTTGGGGCAGAGAGTATATACAGATGATCCAGCCCTGGATGGAGGTTGGGAGTCCCAAGCTGCCCTAACCCCAGGACCCTGAGGTCCTCTCCAGCCTTTCCACCTTTTGCCTGGTTGGGACAGAGAAGCACCTGCCCGGGGAGGATGCTCTGGCACCAAGGATCAGAAGTGCCCTTCGTTGGAAGAGGCCTTTGGAGGGATCTGCCTAGCTCACCATCATCTCCTTCTCCCCAGACTGCTGTCGCACCCAGAGGCAGACCAGTTTCCTTAGACAAAGCTGATTAGTGAAAGTCGATCAGTCGTGTCAGACTCTTTGCAACACCGTGGACTATACAGTCCCTGGAGTTCTCCAGGCCAGAATACTGGAGTGAGTGGCCTTTCCCTTTCTCCAGGGGATCTTCCCAACCCAGGGATTGAACCTGGGTGTCCTGCATTACATACAGATTCTTTACCAGCTGAGCCACCAGGGAAGCCAAAGAATACTGAAGTGGGTAGGCTAAACCATCTCCAGCGGATCTTCCCAACCCAGGAATTGAACCAGGGTCTCCTTCATTGCAGGTGGATTCTTTACCATCTGAGCTACCGGGGTAGCTGATTAGACTATAGACCATTTGGTGGTCCTAAATGGTCCAGTCTCAGCCCAGAATCACGTTTGAAGTCACAAGATACAGCCATCCAATAGGATATTAAGAATTTCAGCCTGTACATGGATTTCAAGAACATTAAAGGGATCCAGGTCAGAACTCACAGCTTCTCCCCAGCCCCTCTGTGCTCCCCAGTCTCACACCTGCACCTGCTCTACGGCCTTTCACACATCCAGTCCCCACGATCCCCTCTCTGTTTTCCTTTCCTTCTTCTCCTCCCTTCCTCCCAGTTCTTTATCATTTGCATCATCTCAGCCTCTCCTTCCATCTCTCTGTTCCTATCTCCTATATCCATTCTTCTGACTCTTTAGGACTCAAAATCAGGGAACAGGCTGGCAAACAGTGGATGGAGGGTGGGGGAGGGGTGGGAATGCACTGACATTGGCACATGGATAAATATTGTCCCCAGCATGCGCACTTCCCCCTATTAGGGCCTGACACTTCCTTCTATTGCTCTCTTATTCCCGCTACAATTCTCACACGTGATTTGCATAGTATTACTGTTTCTCCTCGGGACTCACCAAAAGCCATATTACCCATCTTTTCCCACCCCTTGTCAGCCTTTTACAGTTCACAGATCCCTTTTACATTCACTGTCTCCCTCGAACTTCATGATAACCCTATGAGGGTGTCGCTAGTATTGTCCCCGTTTTACAGAGGGAAAACTAAAATTCACAGGTGCCAAATCACCTGCCCAAGGTGCCACAGCAGGCTTTGAACTCAGATCTTCCTGAGTCCAGGGTAGAGCTCTTCAACACTGCTCTCCACTGTCTTTAAACTAAATTCTCTGATGGCTGCTGTTAAGGCCATTTTTATTTTGATACACATGTGCACAATCACATCCATCCCCATGGAAACACATCCAGGTTTACACACATATACTCCAACATGCAGAATGACCTGCAGATACCCATCAGTGGATATATACACAGCACCCCACCAGGGTGAGGACACACTCAGGTACACGTGCTCACATGCAGACGTATAGTCTCCAAAACACATGTGCCTGGTGGAGCTAGTGGTAAAGAACCTGCCTGCCAGTGCAGAAGGCATGAGACGCGGGTTCAATCCCTGGGTCGGGAAGATCCCCTGGAGAAGGAAATGGCAACCCACTCCAATATTCTCGCCTAGAGAATCCCATTGACAGAGGAACCTGGTGGGCTACAGTCCACAGGGTTGCAAAAAATAGGACATGACTGAAGTGTCTTTGCACACACACTTGCACTGCTAGAAAGCTTCATTAACATGGACAAGAGCGGGGCCAATCCCACAGCTCCTCCCGTGGTCCTGCACAGCCCTTGGTCACCCGCAGGCCCCCCAGTGCCACGGCCTTCTCTGCCTGAGTTCCTCTCCCCTCAGCTCCTCCTGCACATTCTTCGTGCCCCTTCCTGAACTCAGCTCTGCCACCAGGCTCTGCTGGGACCTTGTTATTTTTACAGCTGCAGGGAGCGAATTCTTTGAGAGAAGGGAAGGCTTTGCTAAGAGGGCGGGTGCCTAAGGCTCTGAGTCACTGCTGGTCCAGCCCCGGGGGGCAAAAGCCCCTCCCTCTGCCCACCCCTGGCTCAGCTAGAAGGTGTCTGTGGTCAGCCTGGGCCAGCTCCAGTGTCTTCCAGAGGGACCTTCCCTGGTGAGCTGGCTCAGTGCCACTACCAACTCTCCCCTCGGGGCGAGGGGGCACCCTGGATTGGCTCTGGGCCTGGAAAGGTCCCTAGACTAGCAGTCAGGGGAAGGGGACTCCGTGTTGGTAGGGATGGAACAGATCCCTGGGAGTCTTCCCCAATTCACTTCCCCTCGCAGGGCAGAGAGCTTTGGGGCTATGCCCATTGGTGTGCATCAAGGAAACTTCAGGATGGTTCTAGAACCAAGGGGCCGGCTCAGGACCCTGGAGAGGGGACAAGCTATTTCTGGGTGGGGATCTTTACAAGAGGGAAGGAGAGAGTGGGGGAGGAGAGGGAGAGATTTGGGGTTTGGGGACAGGAGGAGGAAAGTAGAGCATGTCTGATTACAGGGGGAGTCTCCTGCTAGATGCAGAGACCAAGGAAGACCATCTCCTGAAGACACTTGCATCTGGCACCTGCCTCCATGATTCCTCATCCATCCACCTGCCGAGACAGTGGGACTCTTTGGATTCCTATTGCTGAATTCCATTCCCCTCAGGGCAGTCGGTTCAGCCAAAGTGATATCCTTCCTGCCTGCCTGACATCTGGCTGCAAAGACCCTTCCAGGGTCCCTCCCTTGCTTCCCCACCTCTGAGACCCACACCCAGCCTCCTGGGCCCCAGGGCCTCTGCCAAGAGTTGTCTACAAAGTTGGGCACCTCTGAGTCCCTGGCTGTCAAGGAGCGGCTGCCAGGACAGCCCAGGGGCACCTTTTCTGGCCCAGGGCCTGGAGAGGTCTCTGAGGACTGCCCCAACATACTCACCCTCTTTCCGCTGAAGAGAAGGAATGTTGTTGATTTCAGTGTAAAGACCTCATTATTTCGCTTTCCAGACCAGAAAGCCCCACACGTGGAGTTAATTCCCCATTCTGACATAGGGCTAGTGCCAGCCAGAATTGGGAATTTTGCTGAATACCCACTGGGCACCACTGTTTCCATCACAGGGTTAATTAGTCCCCATGAGCGTCAGCCAAGGGAGGCTGCTTGGGCTGGGAGTCCAGAGCTCCAGATGCTGAATGTACATCTGCCAGTGACTATCTGGGTGAGCTTCGTTAGGCAAGCCCCTTTTCCTCTCTGGGCTTCAGTTTTCCCATCTGCAAAACGAGCAGGTAAACCTGGAACCCAGAGTCTTTTCCAACTGACTGGAACTTTCCATGACATTCTGTGATGCCGACATTCTGTAACAGCCTACAACGGTCTAGGAGATCTAGGATGACGTTCTAAGTCATTCCATGACATTTACAGCCATCTACAGCATTCTATGATGACATTGGAAGGTGGTCCTTGACATCCAATGACATTTACAACCATCTACAGCATTCTGTGACATCTTTTGACATTTACAACAATTTATGACATTTACAAGAATTCACGATATCCTGTGACATTCTTTGACATTCCAGAGCATTTTACGACATTCCTTGACATTCAACAGCACTCTATGGCATTCTTGCCACGATATTCTGTGGCATTATGTGACATCCTAAATTTATATCATGTAGGTTTGTCTCTCTTCCAAGGGGCCTCCCTGACATAGCCAGAGAGGCCACATCTTCCCTCAAGACCCCCCTCCAGTTCTCCTCCTGCCCAAGATGCAGGACCCCTCTGTGGTCAGAAGTTCATGAACTGGAGCCTCTAGAGCCAACAGCCATTTCAGGAATCTTATCTGTGCTTTGCGGGGCAGGGAAGAATCTCTCCCGCAATAGTCATCTCCTCAGGGTGTTTTACTCTTAAAGAAATCTTCCCCTCACTTTCCCACCCCCGCTGCCACCAGAATATTCCAATTAATGGCCCCTTCCTCTAGGATAAGACAGTCCCTTTGGCATAGTATTAAACTTAAGCATATAACACCAAGTATTTTAAAAACTTTGACCTCTGGGAATGGCAATTTTATACAGTTCAACCTAACGGAACAGAAAGTATGTGGATTTGGGAATCAGACAGCTCCAGGGACAAATATGATTGCTGCTATTTCTTAGCTGTGAAACTTCAGGCAACCCCACCAGACCTCACTTTCCGCATTCATAAGTGGAGATAACTCCTTATTCAAAGCGTTGGCAGAGGATTCAACCAAATAATGCAGGTACAGATCTAGGCAAAGATCTAGAACAGAATATAAGAAGTCCTTGAAAATGTTCTTTCCCCTTTTATCCTTCCCCTAGAACAACAGTGGGACTTCCCAGGTGGCTCGGTGGTAAAGAATCCACCTGCCAATGCAGGACACGAGGGTTTGATCCCTAGGTTGAGAAGATTCCCTGGAGAAGGAAATGGCAGCCCATTCCAGTATTCTTGTCTGGAAAATTCCATGGACAGAGGAGCCTGGCAGGTTATATAGTCCACAGAGTCATAAGAGAGTTGGACACGACTTAGCAATTAAAGAACAACAGAACAACAGTGAAACAGCTCATGCATGAGACAGCACAAGTTGAAAAAGAGAACCCAGGTTTGGGTCTCGGTCCAGTTACCTCCTCACTGTGTATTCCTGAGGTCTGTTCTATGGACCTTAGTTTTCCCGTCTGTAAAATGGGGCAGGAGACACTCAAATCAACTTGAGGACCTTCTGGCTCTGATGGTCTGGGCTTCTCTGGCTGTGGAGGGGAGGGTACAGAATAGGGAATCCTGAAGTCTGGTGGGGTAAGCCTGGGGCAGCAATGGGTCACCATAATCTGTGAGGGCAGGACATTGCAATGCGGGAGAAGCAGGTCAGACCTGAACAGTGCTTCTTTCTAACCATTGCAAGATGACAGTCTTGGTTGTAATGCTGCTCCTCCACAGCGTTTTAGGAGCATGGCCCCAAGATCTCTGGCTGAGTAGGTGGACAGATACCCGCTTCGGTGAGGGGTACCATCTCCAGCGCTCCAGGCTGAGTGGTGATGGGAAGGACTCAAGCTGGTGTGGAAACGTTAAGAGACTGCGCCCCCTGGTGGCCAGGCGCTGTCATTGCAATATAGGGCTCCCAGCCCGGGGAGGTGACACCGCTGACTGGGACTTGGTCTTAGAGGGCAAATTTCTTTCCAAGAGGAAGGACCCTGCGGGCAAGTCTTGGAAAGAGGGTGACCCAAGTTGGGGCAAGCCTGTAGGGCGGAAGGCTATTAAGGACCCTTCAGTAACCTCTTCAACAAAGTTTGCTGATCACCTACTGTGTGTCAGGTAGTGTCTTGGGCTCTCCAGCCGTGTTGTAGATGAGGCCCTTGCTCTGCGAGGAGCTCACAGCTCAGCCTGCTGAGGACCCACTTATGCGTCCTGGACTCCTCATAACACTCCTGGGAGGTGAGAATGATCGTTCCCATTTTACAGGTGAGGAAATTGAGGCCCAAATCCACACAGCTCTAAGGGTTCGGAGCGGGGATTCTTTCTTAGCTGGATGAGCCCAAAACTGCCCATCACATGACGTCTGTGTAGTAGCAAGAGCCCAGGCGCTGTCAGGCACAAGACCCCCTCGTCCCAGGTAGCCTCCTCAGGGAAACGGGGCCTGTGAGGTGCCCCGTGCGTTCAACCAGGGAAGGAGCGCCCCCATGCCCACGCGCTGTGCCCAATGGGACCTCCTCGCACAAGTAGGGGGGTGCTCCCCGACAGGCAGGCACCCGGGAGCCCGGGCATTGTTCTCATTGTCTCGGGCCTCCCTTTGTCTCAGGAACATCCGGGGCTGGCTCCTCCCCTGGCGGAGATGGGGGCCAGCTGCCTGGAGAGTCGGCCCCGTACTGCTGCTGCCGCTCATTAGAGCCCTCACAAATGCCTCTCTCACGGGACTCCCCACCCCAGGGTCTGAGGGAGTTTGACACGAATCTAAAAATAGCTGCTGTTTTGTTCCTTTGTGGGAGGGGAGGGGCTGGCAGAGGGGCTCCAGCTCCCCTTAATGACCTGCCCACAAAGAACAAAGCCTTTTCTCTGCATTCGCTCTCGCTTCCGCAGCGGCCCGGGCCTCCTCAGCTCACTGAGATGGAGCCCCTGAATGGTGGTCCTGCTGGTAGAGGCAGGGCCTGGGTCCAGGCCTCCAAGCCCGGCGATCCAGGCCCCAGGCTGGCCGGCAGCCGCGCCCAGGGTGTAGTGAGTCCTGTGGGCGGGGCTCCGCGGGGGGCGGGGCCCGCCCGTGTCCTGTGACATTGTGTGTGATGTCATACCACATGGCGCAGTGGATGGAGTGTGGTAGTCGCTCGGTCCTGTCCGACTGTTGGCGACCTCGTGGACTGTGGCCCGCCAGGCTCCTCTGTCCATGGAATGCTCCAGCAAGAATGCTGGAGTGGGTTGCCATTCCCTTCTCCAGTGCATCTTCTCCATCCAGAGATTGAACCCAGGTCTCCCGCATTGCAGGCAGATTCTTAACCGCCTGAGCTACCAGGGAAGCCCCAATGGATGGAGTCTGGGACAGCAAATGGCTGTTTGTGGCTGATTGTGGGCAAGTGACTCTGGGCTTATGCGTCACTGAGCCTGACTGTGCACAGATGACATCATAAATGAGTGAACCTCTCTACACACAGGTGACACACAGTTGGTGTGTGTTGGTTTGACATGGGGCGATGGGGCAGACTCTGCAGGTGACGCTGGAGGTGGGGCTAACTGTGCAGTGACATCATTAAGTGGCATTGGGAGAAAAACGGCCATCAGAGGTAACAGAGCACACTCCTGCTGTATCCAGGGGAGAGAGGGAAGAGTGGGACTTGGGGAGTGGTCAAGAGGGTCCCAGCTTCATCCTAATATTTGGGTCAGTTGCTCAAAGGGAGAACATATTTATATATTGCTGTCAAATTTTAAAAAGATTTCAAGCCCTGGTGGTCCAGTGGCTAAGACTCCAGAGTCCCATAGCAGGGGGTCTGGGTTCAATCCCTGGTCAGGGAATTAGATCCCACAGGCTAAAGATCCCACATGCCGCAACCAAGACCCGGCACAGCCAAATAAATAAATAAAAATTTTAAAAAAGATTTATCCAAATGTGACAAAAAGCTATTTGTTGTTAATCTAGGCTGTGTGATTATGAGTGATTATTGTACTACTCTTTGGGTTTTTCTGAATTTTTAACCTCAGAAAAATCATTAAAAGCAGTGCATGCTCGTGATGGAGTTTGTTATATGCCAAAGTTAACAGTAACTTCACGTCTCCATGTACACTGTGCTACATGCTTTACATGGATACCACAACCCTAGGAAGGGAGAACTCTCAGCATCCTCCCATTATACAGATGGGAAAAGTGAGGCTCAGAAGCCCTCAGGCAGGTCTGCAGTTCTCACCTCATCTTCCATACCACGTGGGATTTCAGGAAAACTCAAAATCTCCCTCTGCTGGATAACCCTGCCACTAAAAGGATGGAACCTGTGTCCCATGTATTAGTTACCTGTGCTGCGTTAAAACACCATCCCCAGATGCAATGACTTAAAATAACAGTCATCATTTAATATTTTCATTGATTTCTCTGAGTGAGGAATTTAGGGGTGGCTTTGATGGGGCAGTTCTGGCTGAATGACTCCTGAGATTCCAGTAAGATGCTGGAGGGCTGCAGAATGTTGACTGGGACTGAGGATCCACTTCCAGGTTGGCTTGGTCACATTTCTAACAAGCCAGTGAGGGCTGTGTTGTCTGCGTGGGCAGCTGGGGTTTCCTCAGCACATGGTGCCTGGGATCCAAGGGTGAGCTTCCCAGGAGAGCCAGGCAGAAGCTGTATCAGCTCCTGTGACCTGGTCTTGAAGTCCAGGCATCACATAGCATCACTTCCACAGTATTCTATTGGCCATGGGGGTCAGGTCTGATTCAGTGTCGGGGTGAATTGTCAGGGACTATGAGGGGCTGCCATTTTTACCCTACTTACAAGCTAAGAAGTTAGGCTTCTTAGATGCCCTCACTTCTTGGATGCTAACAGAAGACATGTGGCTCCAGGGTCAGACACAGAGGACAGTTCACTACTCACAACCATAGCAACAGCCAGAGAATCAGCATTTTTTTTTTCACCCAGTGCCCAGTTCCCACAGATCAGCATAAAGAGAGCTAGAAGTCATCTGCTCGCTCAGTGGGCTGTATTAGAGGAGAGAGCTCTGAGCTGAGGGAAACCACAGCTTCTATAATGGGCAGGAGCATGCCTGCCCTTCGCCACAGAGGGAGACATTTCTTTCTCTGTCTGTCTTCTGAGGGTTTGCCACACATACATCCTTGATGAGAGCCCAGAACAAACGACAGTCATGCCTTGCTCACAAGTCCTACCAAAATTCGAGAGCTCTGTCTTAGTCAGCTTGGACCGCCAGAACACAGTTCCATGGACTGAGAGGCTTGAACAACAGAAGTTTGGTTTTCACAGTTGCAGAAACCAGAGAGTCCACAGTCAAGATGCCGGCCAATTTGGTTCCTTGTGAGAGATCTCTTCTTGGTTTGTAGATGGCCGCTTCTTACTGTGTCCTCACATGGCAGAGAGACAGAGACTGAGAAACTCTCTTAGGAGAGAGCTCTATAATCCCACCCTGTGGGATTAGGATCCCACCCTTATGACTTTATTTAACCTTAATCACCTCCCCAAGGGCTTACCTGGTGGCTCAGAGGTAAAGAATCCTCCTACCAGTGCAGGAGACACGAGTTCAATCCCTGGCCTGGGAAGATCCCCTGGAGAAGGGAATGGCTACCCGCTCCAGTATTCCTGCCTGGGAAAATCCCATGGACAGAGTCTACAGTCCACAGGGTCACAAAGAGTTGGACATGACTTAGCTACTAAACAACAAAGACACCTCCGAAGTCCTGTCTCCAAATACAGTCACATTGAGGGTTAGGGTGCTAACATATGGATTTTGAAGACACACAATTCAGTCCATAGCAAACTCCAGCAGAACTGGTCCCAATAGGGACTAGCCGAGAAGGTGACCATGAGGGTCATCTAGGAAGCCGGGCACCACAGCCCAGGTTTTGCGGTGGTGTCCTCAGACGATCTCTTCCTAAGGTCAAAATGGAGAGTGGAGGCCATGGCCTCTTTGTCATTAATGATAACATCCCTTCACTATGGGCTTCCCTGGTGGCGCAGATGGTGAAGAATCCGCCTGCAATATGGGAGCCCTGGGTGCGATCCCTGGGTAGGGAAGATACTCTGGGGAAGGGAATGGCTACCCACTCCAGTATTCTAACCTGGAGAATTCCATGGGCAGAGGAGCCTAGTGGGTACCCACAGGGATGCAAATAGTTGGACATGACTGAGTAACTAACACTTTCCCTTTCCCTTCACTAACACCCTTAACCAGCTGCCATCCCTAAGTCAAGGCTCAAAGGGTAGGAACTGGGGCCCTCCTGTCCCCCTCCCTCACTGCCTTCCCCGCCCTTCTCTCCCCACTCTGTCTTTGGGGTAGGCTTTCCCCAAGGTCACATCTTTCCTTCCAAGGCTAACCACATGGCCAAATTTTTAATTGATAAATAGGAACTCTACGAAGTTGACTGTTGTCGAGCTACAAAATCCTATTTTTGAATGTCTGAAGCTGAATTTGTTCTTCTCTTTTTCCTTCTTCTAGATGTTCCCAATTCCCCCCAGATTGATGGACGCTCCCTGACCAACTACTGCAAAGATCAAAAACTTTTTTAAAGCACATTAACAATTTTCACACTATTAAGTCTTTTTACACACCAAATTGTTCAGAAGCACAAGGTGAACTGTCTAACATGCATTGTTGTAAATTTTGCTTTTCATAATAAAAAACATATTCAAGGGACTTTCCTGGTACTCCAGTGGTTGCCAATGCAAGGGATTCGGGTTTGATCTGGGGTCAGGGAATTAAGATGCCACATGCCTTGGGGCAAGTAAGCCCATGTGCCACAACTACTGAGTCTGTGCTCTAGAGCCTACGCTCGGCAGCTAGAGAGAAGCCCACGTGCTGTAACAAAGAGCCTGCAAGCTACAACAAAAGACTCCATGTGCCACACAGCCAAACAAATGAATATTTTGAAAAAACATGTAGGAATAAACCAGTTTTTAAAAAATATTCGAGGACCTCCCTGGTGGTACAGTGGCTAAGAATCTGCCTGCCTACGCTGGGGACACGGGTTCGATCCCTGGTCTGGAAAGATTCCACAAGTTTCAGGGCAGCTAAAGCCCATGAGCTGAAACTACTGAAGCCCATACACCTAGAGCCTGTGCTCTGCAACGAGAGCAACCACTGCAATAAGAGGCCCGTGCACCGCAATGAAGAGTTGTTCCCACTCACCACAGTAACAACAGAGCCAGCGCAGAGCAACGAAGACCCAGCACAACCAAAAATCAACAAAATGAAATTGTAAATACATAAATAAATATGCGAGATTCTGTCAGTAATATAGATATACTTCATTCTTTTTTGATCAGATCAGATCAGATCAGTCGCTCAGTCGTGTCCGACTCTTTGTGACCCCATGAATCGTAGCACGCCAGGCCTCCCTGTCCATCACCAACTCCCGGAGTTCACTCAGACTCACGTCCATCGAGTCAGTGATGCCATCCAGCCATCTCATCCTCTGTCGTCCCCTTCTCCTCTTGCCCCCAATCCCTCCCAGCATCAGAGTCTTTTCCAATGAGTCAAGTCTTCGCATGAGGTGGCAAAGTACTGGAGTTTCAGCTTTAGCATCATTCCCTCCAAAGAACTCCCATAATGCTATAGTATTCCAGAGTCATAGATATACCACAATGTATTCAATCCTGATTCTCCTGAAGGACGTTTAAGTTGTCTCTAATATTTTTGCATTACTGGCAATGCTGCAGGGAGTAACCTTATTTTTGCATGCATATGCTAGTAATTTTGTAGGATAAATTTTTACAGGGGAATTGCTGGCACCTAGAATACATGCTTCCATCATTTCATGACAAAATAGGGGAAAAGTGGAAACAGTGACAGATTTTATTTTCTCAGGCTCCCAAATCACTGTGAATGGTGATTGCAGCCATGAAATTAAGAAACGCTTGCTCCTTGGGAGAAAATCTATGACAAACCTAGACAGAGACATCACTTTGCCAACAAAGATTTGTATAGTCAAAGCTATGTTTTTTCCAGTAGTCATGTATGGATATGAGAGTTGGACCATAAAGAAGGCTGAGCGCCAGACAATTGATACCTTTGAATTGTGGTACTGGAGTAGACTCTTGAGAATCCCTTGGGCAGCAAGGAGATCAAACCAGTCAATGTCAATCCTAAAGGAAATCAGTCTGGAATATTCACTGGAAGGGATGATGCTGAAGCTGAAGCTCCAGTACTTTGGCCACCTGATGTGAAGAGCTGACTCATTTGAAAAGACCCTGATGCTGGGAAAGATTGAAGGCAAAAGAAGAAGGGGGAAGCTGAGGATGAGATGGTTAGATAGCATCACTGACTCAATGGACATGAATCTGAGCAAACTCTGGGAGACAGTAAAGTATAGGGAAGCCTGGCATGCTGCAGTCCATGGAGTCACTGAGAATCAAATGTGACTTAGCAACAGAACAACAACAGAATACACATACTTTATTTTTTGATAAATATTACTAAATTTCTCCCTAAATTAATTAGAATTAATGGTGTGATCACTCACCTAGAACCAGACATCCTGGAACGTGAAGTCAAGTGGGCCTTAGGAAGCATCACTACAAACAAAGCTAGTGGAGGTGACGAAATTCCAGTTGAGCTATTTCAAGTCCTAAAAGATGATGCTATGAAAGTGCTGCACTCAATATGCCAGCAAATTTGGAAAACACAGCAGTGGCCACAGGACTGGAAAAGGTCAGTTTTCATTCCAATCCCAAAGAAAGGCAATGCCAAAGAATGCTCAAACTGCCACACAATTGCACTCACCTCACATGCTAGTAAAGTAATGCTCAAAATTCTCCAAGCCAGGCTTCAGCAATACGTGAACCATGAACTTCCAGATATTAAGGTGGTTTTAGAAAAGGCAGAGGAACAAGACTTCAAATTGCCAACATCTGTTGGATCATTGAAAAAGCAAGAGAGTTCCAGAAAAACATCTATTTCTGCTTTATTGACTATGCCAAAGCCTTTGACTGTGTGGATCACCACAAACTGTGGAAAATTCTGAAAGAGATGGGAATACCAGACCACTTGACCTGCCTCTTGAGAAATCTGTATGCAGGTCAGGAAGCAACAGTTAGAACTGGACATGGAACAACAGACTGGTTCCAAATAGGAAAAGGAGTACGTCAAGGCTGTATATTGTCACCCTGTTTATTTAACTTATATGAAGAGTACATCATGAGAAATGCTGGGCTGGATGAAGCACAAGCTGGAATCAAGATTGCCAGGAGAAATATCAATAACCTCAGATATGCAGATGACATCACTCTTATGGCAGAAAGCAAAGAACAAAAGAGCCTCTTGATGAAAGTGAAAGAGGAGAGTGAAAAAGTTGGCTTAAAGCTCAACATTCAGAAAACTAAGATCATGGCATCCGGTCCCATCACTTCATGGCAAATGGGGAAACAGTAGAAACAGTGGCAGACTATCTTTTTGGGCTCCAAAAATCACTGCAGATGGTGACTGCAGCCATGAAATTAAAAGACGCTTACTCTTTGGAAGAAAATTATGACCAACCTAGACAGCATATTAAAAAGCAGAGACATCACTTTGCCAACAAAGGTTCATCTAGTTAAGGCTATGGTCTTTCCAGTAGTCATGTATGGATGTGAGAGTTGGACTATAAAGAAAGCTGAGCACCAAAGAATTAATGCTTTTGAACTGTGGTGTTGGAGAAGACTCTTGGGAGTCCCTTGGATTGCAAGGAGATCCAACTAGTCCATCCTAAAGGAAATCAGTCCTGAATATTCATTGGAAGGACTGATGTTGAAGCTGAAACTCCAATACTTTGGCCACCTGATGCGAAGAGCTGATTCATTTGAAAAGACCCTGATGCTGGGAA